>NC_140077.1:50982413-51370511 GCF_964194135.1 Talpa europaea
GGCAATTTGCTGGTCTAGGCAAAGCAGAGGCTGGAACCCCCAAACCTTAAAATCTGACATGTTCAACCACTTCTATGCCTATGCATCTCTTCCCCAATACTTCCTATATTGCCCTACTAAAAAGATTCAGGGAGAAAGATTTACTCCAAAATAATAAGGTAATTATTTGGAAAGCGACCAACTACAGAAAGAGGAGGCAATGAAATATGAATTTCATGAAAACCTTTTGAGCTCAAGTCACTCCTTGCCAAAACATCTCCCATTTAGACTTAAATCTGAGGAAAAGAATCACATAGATGAACTTAAAGAAGACAGATTACTCAGTCCTATGAATCAAACACCAAGACCTAAGGCAAGTGGAATTACTCTGTTAATTCCCTCTATGAATGGTTAATTGATTTCAGATTTTTTTATTTTGTCAAGTCACCAGATTTTTTTATAGTAAGAAGTTCTTTTTGCCTTTTTAAACTGCAGAATAATTTTTTTCTTATGAAGAATATGCAAACACTCCATGACATACACCTCAGAAACATCTCTGAGGACTCATTCCAAAGAAAATGAATGAGCACTTGCTTTTCATCATTTGTAACACCACAAATAGATGTGAATTAATTAAAATATATTCCAGCTATGAAATCCTTGTTTATTGTATTACTTTTTATTAGGTAATGTTGTATGCAACACTGTATGCTTCAAAGGTATAGGTTTGTACATTTTCAGATATGTTACCACACCACACCCATCATCAAGGCACCCACAGTTTTTTGATCATTTGTGTGTAGGTTCAGATTATAATACAAGTTAGCTTTATGTGCCATGAACATATACAGATCTGAAAATAAAAATGCTCACAAAAACTAGTAGGCTAAATGCAAATAAAAAAATGGCCATGTACGAATGATTGGGGGGGTGAGAATTGTGGCAAAGTAGGGAAGACATGTTTCTGAAGGGGTCCCCATCTCCAGAATTTTAACAAATCTTACCTTGCAGATTTGTAAACATAAAGCTGCCACATCTCCTGATTTTACAAGGAAAGCTGGGAATCTGAATTTTTATGTGAAATTTCCCAACTATTAAATGCTGGCAACTAACTAAACATTTCTAAATCCTCTCTATGCATACAAACAATACTTCCTATTCCCACATATACACATATGCATACCCACATACACTTGAAGGACAGGTCCAGGCTACTCAACACTGATTTTAAACTGTGGCATAGCAATAAATACTTACTGAACAAAGACATCAAAGCACTTCTAACACACTACTTTCTTCCCTCCAATTGAGGGAAAGAAATCCAGGTATTTTGAGACCCCAGCAGCTGGGATTGTCAGAATAGTACAACACTAGTTTTTTATCTGTGCTCCATAAAGAGAATTGACCAGTAAGATTTATAGAAGGGGCTGAGAGAACTTGCCATCAAATACTATTTCTTCTGTTATACAAATATTTCATAAAGAACCCTTGTCCAGATGTCATTATAGATGAAATAGGCGTGGATTTTCACTGCCCGATTCAATGTCAAATTGGAAACATTACTACTCTTTCCATACTCTTGATGAATATTACTTCAAGATGATGGCAATAAGTCATGCATAAAAAGTTATGCACATAATATAGTGTCATTAAGATTTAATTGCAGGGTGTGTTACATATAAATCCATGCCTTTCACAGCTAACCATAATTTTGGGGGTTTTGTTGTTGTTTTTTTTTAATCCAGAAAGATTTAACCTTGAGGGGGAAATAGAAATGTGCTGCTAAACTTTGGAGCACCCATTAAATTTGTTTTTTCTCTGCAAAACTGTCTCCTGTACTCCTTGGTCAATTGCTATCCCTTATGACTCTTAATCTAGAAAAGTAAACAAGTTTCCCAGGGATTGATGAAGTGCTTCTGTTCATTTCTTGAATAATTAATTTTTAGGGTATCATCTTTCCAGTCCCTCTTCACTAGGAATCTAAGAATCTCCTCCTCTCTTGCTAAATGTCTGACCCTCGAAATCCTCTATCTTCTCACTCCGACACACATCCATTTGGCAATAGGACTTGCCCCAGACTAAACTGAGATGATTGTTTATTGGGAATGGATCTAAGAAACAGCCTGAGCTCTTTGAAGAGGACATCTAAGATGCCCACCTTCCATCAGTCTAAGAAACAGAAGAGTAATAAAGAAGGGCAGAGGAGACTATGGAGATAGAAGGGAGTTCTGAGCAACAGTTTTCATGTTTCTAATTGTATCTGGTGACCTGTCAACAGTCCTGCCCTAGGGCTCCTTGAGAAACCTGTGTGCCCTTTTAATAAATATCTTCCTCTTCTTTTTTGTTTTGAGACAATTTAAAACTAGGATTAGGAGCTGATGAATTCAGTTTAAAACTATTATTAGAAGTTGTTTCATAAACCTTACCAATTTCAAACCAGGTTGACATATAATTTACAAACTATTGAGGCCCCTTTTCATTTCAAACATGGTTGATTGAAGAATCAAATGTGTGGTGTATCTTGAGAGACTTCATTCCAAATCTAGTCAAATTTTTGTGGAGAAAGTGAACAGAAATATGACATACTGAATACTTAACTGAAATAGGAATTTAGAGCAATATGCATACAAATGTAGAGATGCCACAACTCCTTGATTGTTTTTTCCAGAAAAGTAAGAGACTACAGCAACAAAGGCAGATAGAGTGTGGGCCTATCTTCAATTGGATCAGCAGATGTGAAACAAGAGTTTGGACATGACTCATTCCATTTAAGGCTATTGTTGCTACTGATTCAAAACTGGATATCAAAACCTTACTGTGGCTTACTCCATATAAAAGGGTCCATGCCTTGGTAGCTTTTTGTTGAACCCCACCCCCACCTCCACCATGGCTTTAGATTTTCACTTTTAATTTCACCCAGACTCTTAGCTTTATAATAACTTCAACTGTTCAATATTTAATGAACCAATTAATTAAATAGCATTTATTATGCTGTAAGACAGTGGTTCTCAGATTTTAGCATGCATCAGAATTACCAGGGGAGCTTGTTAAAAACTCCAGGCACCCACCAACCCAGAGATTCTGATTCAGTAAGTCTGAGGAGGGGAACCAGGATTTCATTTTTAACAGTCCTGCTGTATCTAATCTTGGTGATCAGATGACTATATTTTGGGATGCACTACTTTAGAGTTAGAGGATTATGAGACTGCATGCTTTGTAGGTGGTAAGGAAAGCTGGCAATAGAATACAAACCCCTGGTTCATTACAGTGTTTTGGAGCAAGTTATTAAGAGCTTTGGAACTCAAGTTTCCTCATCTCTAAAATAAGAAAAATAGGGCCTCCCAGGTGGCGCAGCATGTTGAGTGCAGCACTGTGAAGCTGTCCGCAGCCTCTGCAGCGCGGGTTCGATTCAGCAGTGCTTTTGGTCCATCTGTCTGCCTGTTCTGCTCCCCACTCTGTCTCTAGGGAATCCTCTCACCCTCCCACGCCTCTGGCCTATACCCCAGTTCTTATACAAATAAAAACAAATCTTTAAATAAATCAAGAAAGAGAGAGAGAGAGGAAGGAAGGAAGGAAGGAAGGAAGGAAGGAAGGAAGGAAGGAAGGAAGGAAGGAAGGAAGGAAGGAAGGAAGGAAGGAAGGAAGGAAGGAAGGAAGGAAGGAAGGAGGGAGGGAGGGAGGGAGGGAGGGAGGGAGGGAGGGAGGGAGGGAGGGAGGGAGGGAGGGAGGGAGGGAGGGAGGGAGGGAGGGAAGGAAGGAAGGAAGGAAGGAAGGAAGGAAGGAAGGAAGGAAGGAAGGAAGGAAGGAAGGAAGGAAGGAAGGAAGGAAGGAAATAATGCCTGAGTTGTGGTAAAGACTGTATCTCAATCTACTCTGCCTGGGGCTCTGCTAATTCCCGATGCCTCCTGTTCCATCCATCAGCAGTTCTAGAACAACCTGGGAAGAAGCTTAGGCTCTGTTAAAATCATGGAAAATTCCAGGAAAGCAAATATACAACCCAGTCCATCTGTGTACTTGGGAAGAAAAAGCACTAGTCATTGGTGAAATAGGTGTCATGGGTGAGATTTCCCCTCAGTAACTTCAGGGAGTTGAGTGACGGTACCAGTGAAGATAAAAGAGATGAGATAGCTAAAAAAATTTCCTTGGAGACAAAGGACACTTTTCCACCCAAACGTTTCTATACATGGGACCACTGACAACATGTATATAAAGATTTCACTATCCTATTTTTAGAAAAAAAATGGGTAGCTGCTGGCCACTGACCTTCATTGGCCCAGGGTGACCACCTTAAATCAAGAGCTTGCTATAACACAGCTGAGCTTAGCGATTTTAATGAGAAATCTGGTCCTGCTGGATTACTGTTCCTGGGCCACATCTTGTCAGCAATTCCTCAGGAAATTATTCAACCATCCCCAATTGCAAAGAAACAGATGGCGTACTGGAAAAAAAAATACTCTGAAGTGTATGTGCTAGTAAAAAGCAAATTTAAGGACACAAAGGCCAAGGATGACACAAATACTAAAAGTACTTTTTTCCCCCATAAAAATGGACTTGCAGATATTTTTGTTTTCCTCCCCTTTTAAACTGTGAACTACACTAGTCATCAGCTTGCATATGCAATGATTTGTTTGACTTTGCAGAGCCATTTAACAGAGAAAGCTTGTTTTAATAACACAGAATAATACTGATCAACTGCTCTCATGGAAGAACAAATTTTAAAATTTGTATTAATGCCCTGCTTTCTTTCCTCTAATATCCTTTAACCAAAACTCTAGGATCACACTCTATCATGCCAACTGCCCATGAAGAAATGCTGAATTATTATTAAAAATTATCATGGCACCTGAGAAAATATCAGTATAACCCTCATGAATATTAAATCTTTTCATAATGATCAGTGTTATTACCATGAATACTAAATGTTATGAATTCATTGCAAATTCATATTGCTTAGTGTGAAAACTGGGCCTGTAGCCAGAAAGTCGGAATTATACTTGGCAAATGCTTGAATCAATTTTAGTTATAAAAGCAGGAAAGGAAAATGAATAAAATTTTTGACCTTCCAGTCTCAGAGGTCAGGAAGTGTTAGGCATTTCGCAAAAGGAAGGCCTGTTGCAGTTCTCAAATATTTCATGTAAGTGTTTGAATCTTTTCAACATTCCCATTCTTGCTTAATTATACCCCACTTGAAGAAGAGTCAGAAAAGTATTAGGAATGATAGATTAGCACATTCAGTTATTACTCTGTGGCTGTACCTACATGGTATTAACATACTACAGTATATCATGGGAGTGATTCTGACCCAAAAAGAAATTTATGAAAAATAATCATTTTACGGCAGACTTATTACAAACTAAGCCAATTTTTACTCCTTACATTTCCCACTGAAGTACACACCAGCATGTTTCACTTCAATAACTGAAAGCCACATCTACATGAAAACAAATATAAGGGGTGCTTGTTATGGTTAACTGATCACAAACCTTTGGCCATGTGTTTTTATATCCACATGACATTCAGGCAAATAAAATGGAATGATTGATTCTCAAGACATTCCAGAAACAGAGTAACGGACGGAGGTTTAGGCAAATAGATCTTAATGAAAATCTGATGGGAAAGTTGATCTCTCCCAGGGGGAGGTTCCAACTGAAAAATTGTTGGGTGATTTATAATAAACTGAAAGACTGCATTTCACGAGCATCCCTTAACGGGGTCACTTACAGCTTTATTTACTGAGTAGGTCTCCCCATTCACGTCATATGATCAAAAATCATAGGAACCAGACTTCAGAGTTTGCATCAAAGCAAAAAAAACTCAAATCAAAATTCTCTCCTTGAAAAATATGTTTCAAATCCACAGATATTTAGTATCCTTCAGAGACTAAGAACATGTTCAACATAGATTTTAAGTACTGTAATTTTATCCCAACTAGTTTAAGCTGCATCTGAAATTTCTTTTAAAATATCTCTATGAATCAGAGAAAGATCTGATTGATGGACAGATTTAAGCATCTCATAATTTCGTAAAACATTTTCTCACAGTCCTCAGTAAGGTGATAGAGAATAAGGGACAGATGCTAATTTTGCCTCTGGGAATTTCTATGAAGTTATAGGATGGCATTGAAACTGCAAAACAGCAGGATTTAACTAAACAGAACATCAATCAGTAAAGAACAGTATGGTGTGCCTGGAATCCATTCAGAATGTCCTCGGGGCAGATTCCTAGATTTTTTTTTTAAGTCTCATAAGTAAAGTCTTACATTCTTCCAGTAAATTCTTAAGTTATATAATCTTGGCCAACCAAGTGACTCCTGAGAATTACTCGGCTAATAATCCACTGGTAAGAATTATTGGGCTCTTCAGAATAATTCCCTCTATTCTTCCTGAATTCACTTAGATTCCTTTAGTGTCCTATGAATCTCTTAGGTTTGAAGCATACTTTCTCAACAGTTGCAATGCCTCAGAGTCAGAGTCCCATATTAGAAACATGGATAAAAATTCTTCAATCATACCTAGAGAATCATGAATAACATTTCTAAATTTAAAAATGGCCCCTAGTTATTTATCAACATTAGCAAACTGTAAAATCTGAAAGCAATGCCATGGGAAGAGAAAATTTTCAATATTCCAATTTAAATGAATGATGTGATTTTATCATTTAATGAAGGATATGATTTTAATTCCTGGGCCTTCCATGTAAAGTGAAAGAGTAACTTTTCTTGGTCTCTGGTTATTTGTCTGTAAAATGGGGATAACTACACATCCTATAGGGTTATTATAAGAATTAAAGGAAAGATACTGAGAAAAATATCTAGCACAGTGGTTGACATTAAAGTTTAGCTTTATAAACATTTATTTTCCCAAGATAGGACTAGACTGTCTCCTCAGAAGTGTGATTTCTCTGTGTATCTCCAGATGCCTAGGTCAGAACCGGACTGTTGCAAAAAAAAAAAAAAAAAAAGCCTCTCTTAAATTATATAATCTTGGCCAACCAAGTGACTCCTGAGAATTACTCGGCAAATAACCCACTGGTATGAATTATTGGGCTCTTCAGAATAATTCCCTTTATTCTTTATCTGATACTTCAGATTGCAATGAACAGATACCCACTCAAGCTAGTTTCTAAGGGAAAGACAACAGAAGAAAACTGAAGGAAAGATCTGTTGATGACCTAGGAACTGAGAAGTTGTCAATGACCAAAACAATTATTTTGATTCTCTTACACTTTTCCTCTGAAGCCAATAAACCCTTTTTTCCTGCTTCCCTCTGTTTGCTCTCTTCCCTCACCTTCTTCCTTTTGAGAGCTAACTTTCTCTACCTATTAACCAGGCAGGGATATGGCTGCAAATACACCCTGTGCCAGCCATACCGCTGCATGATTTCTGCAGGAAATAGACTCCATCTTTGACAAGGGATTCATAAGACAAGAGAATATGGTTTATCTATAGAAGACTGTGTTTTTCTTTGTTCTGATAGGTTGTGTCAGGAGTGGGGGAAAAAAGAGTTACCATAATGTCTATGACACCTATGACACCTAAGTCTATGACACCCATCTCTCCAGCAAATGCTGTGACGGAGGATAGCTCTAAAAGAAGAAAGAATGACTAGGCTGGCACCTCAGAAGACATCTGCTGAACTTATCAATGAGATGTTACATTTGGCTTTCTGCTTCTTATTAATAAAGAACCTGGAGGGATTAGTGAAGCAGCAGTACATGTATTGGTCAATTGGCATGTCATATCTCAAAAACTAGTATCACCCGCAACCTAGAAATTCTGGCCCTGAACAAGTATGGGAATTCCCAACCACTCCAAAGTTAGAAAATATTGACAACTGTAAGGTAAATGAAATGCTCATGCTTTCACGCCATTGGCCTCTATGGCTATCACCTGCTGCCTTGAATGCAGGAGGAGCTTTGTAGCATGGGGTTGGAGCACACGTACCTGGTAGGGGACACCTGGATTATGGTGCAGGCACATAAAAGTATGCACACCTGAGCCTAGAGACTGAGCCTATAAGGGCAAATTCACACAGAGGACGACTGTGGTGGAAAAGGGCTATGAGAGGACAATTGACAGCTATAAGAAAAAGAGCCTAAAGGCAAAGAGTAAAGATTCGAGGGGGCTGGCCCTGGCCAGCCCTGGCCAGCCCTGGCCTCCCTGCCTTGCCAGCCTGCTGGTCTGTCCAACAACAATTGGTGTAGAAAGAGCATTAAAGCCTAAAAAAGCCACTGAGGGTTCTAGGACACTTCTTCACCCGTCTGCCTAAACTGATAGGGAAACTGCTCCGGCCTTGCTGGCACTTCACCAACCTATAGCCTTTCCTATTTCTTTGCCCATCCCTTGCAATCCTCTAGGCACACCCACACACATATCACACACAATCACCCACAAATTAAACCATAATTCACAGTGACCAGGCTTGCTCTTACTCTCTTACCTGTCCTTAAATGCACTATCTTCTCTCTTCTTCTTATCTACTACTTCCATTTACAATATTCCCCTTCCTTCCTTTCTCAATTCTATAGCGCTCAATTCCAAAGCTAAGTTTTAGACCATAAGGAATAATAAAATCAAATAATGGTGGCAGGGAGCTAACCCACATGGTACAGCAGACCTCACCTGTCTGCTCCCCTTAGCAGTGCATTTCAGTAGATCTGCCTGTTCTGCTCCCCACTCTGTCCCTGCTGAATCCTCTTACCACCCCCCCACCTCCACACCTCTGCCTTGCACTTGTATGCATAAATAAAACAATTTTTTTTTTAAAGACAGCAGACAGCATTTTGTAAAGTACATCATCCATCTGGGCCCTCTCTTTTCCCCACCTCTTATCAGAGTAAGCAGGGAGTTCAGAGTCCTTGCTCCCAGGCAGAGTCTTGGAGTTGATTTCACACATGGAAGTATATAAGTTGATCTGATGTTGGATACCTGGAGCATTTCCTGTCCCAACTGGAGTAAAGTGAGGCTACGTTTAATAGAAGAGTCCAGGGCTATGGATGTAACGGAGAGGTCAGGGAGGAAAATGTATTTAGACTATAGACAAATGAAAAACTTAAGGTGAAAATAGTAATTCTACAACTACTGATAAAATCTGATAAAATATAGCCAGTATAGTATATATTATGCTTTTTATGTGCTGGGTGATCTTTGAAACAATTTACATACTTTAATGCATCTAATCTCACAATACCCTCTGAGGTAGGTTTTGTTATCTCCACTCTACAGATGAAGAAACTGAGGGACCAGATGACATAGTTTGGAAGTGGGAGAGTTAGAATCCCAATGCATGAGATCTAACTTCACAGTCCAAATAGTCACATTGTCCTTATGAGATATTAGGTAGTCCTTTGGGTATTTTACAAATGGTAACTCACTTAATACAGCCACCTTATTACATAGGTGCTATTATAAATCAAATAGACATCTATATTCATGCAAAAAATACACTATTGAAAAACTATACCTTTATCACATGATGTAAGAAAAATCTAACAACATTCAGCAATTAGTTGTAAGAGCCCTGAAGCATGAAACAGAAATGCTAGGTCAGGTCATCTGTGCTGCTAGAGATATGATACATCTTGAAGAAAACATGGACCAGACCAGCACAGGGACTCTTGATTTAATTAAGCTTTTTAAGGATTATCACCAATGATGTGTGAGAAGGGACCTGAGCCTCAAATCAGCCCCATGGAAGTGTATTAATTCAGCAACCTATGATTCATCAGATTAATTTGGGGTTTATATATGTATAAAGTATACATACATATGCACACATGTAAAGTAAGCAATACATCCTCACAGATTTCAATCTGAGTTCAGAATTTTTATAAAAATAAACAACAACAATATACACACAGCACAGCACAGCACAATATCTGAACTTAGTAGGAGATGAGCAATTTAACACTTATTCAGGGCTTAATACTGTGTCAATAACAACTTTAAGTCCTTCACTCTGACTGACTTAAATTTTCATTCCACAAAAAACTACCTATTTTATCAACACCTAAGAGATTTTCATTGAAGACCAGGACCTGGCCCTTCTAGGTACCAAAATTGAATGACAAGAGAAACATTACTGAAATTATGGTATTTGAAAAAAGAAAAAAAAATATGTTAAGGAAAAGCTTAGATGCGATGGAGGATAAAGTTTGATTTGCCTTAATGGAGGACATTTTTGACATCCCGACACAAGGAACATGTTGCAAAGTTACACTTAGACCAAAAAAAGCTGAGGACCATTTGGCAATACAGTAAAAGATCATACATGTGCCAACAGGAGACACAAACATTGCTGAAACAGCTGGGGTATTCTGCCTGGATCTGCATGCCCAGACCTCACACTACCAAGGATGTGCAGGAAGAAAGAAACTCAGAGATCAAAGAAACAGAATAATGCTCAGAGCAATAGAAATGGAAGAACATCTCAACAGCGAACAACAAGGTTCCCTGGCAGCTCAAACTTTGGGTTTTCAGACTCAGATTTCAAAATTATATGACTACCTTTTTAGCTGAGCTGGTGGTGATATTTACATCCTATCTATGCTTCTGCTCAAATTAGATTACTTTTAAACTATTATGCTGACAGACAGGTATAATAGCAGTAAGAATTCAGCATTTTGATAAAGCATTTTTTCTGAACAGCACCAGTTACTTCACTTGATTGTCTTTCTTCTGTAAGAGACTCTAAGGGAAGTGAAGCTAATGCTAAAGTGCATCCTTTGGCCCCAAAATAGGCATATAAGGAATAGCTTATCATAAAAATAAGATTTTTTAACCTTTATTTTGTTAAAAACTGTGTGGGACCTGTCAAAGAGGTAAAAGGCTTCAGACAAGCCCTTATCTGGAGAATTCTGGTAGGGAAATTAAAGGAGCTTCCTGTGTAGCTCCGTATCTAGTTAGGAGCCTGACTCCATCACTGAACTAGCATTTATGTCCTTGGCAAAGTGACTCCTTCTGGGCTTCTGTCCCCAATCCCCTGCAAAACAAGAAAAATTATATATGTTTTATAGGGCTTTGGTTTGGGGAGATTGTAAATCTGAACAAACCTGGATGTATATTTCACTGTTTCCAGAGTTTAGTTGGAGATCATATGACAAATATGCCAGTGAACATATATCAGATGAAAGCTGTGCCTATCAAATCTAGTATCAGCACTGAAAAATGTAAAGGAGAGACTGCTTTTAGAATAACATGATTTCTGTGGATTCATTAGCTACTTAAGTTTTAATTCAATCTTATAATTCCTACACTTATGCTATTTTGAAAGTTAAACAGTATACAAAATTCTGTGTAAAAATTCCATGCACATATGAGACCTCATAAGAGCAGACATTTCACTAAATTTTGTACTTCATAAACCTTCATTTCATGCAAACAATTAGATATTGCTCTACAAGAGATTGATCATTGAAAGTAGGTGATATATGTGAAAGAATGAGATTGTTAATTGGATTTACAATGGAGTCTATAAATAAAGACATATAGTGTTAATATTTTCTGACATATTAAAGTATGTCATAAAGGCATATGTTATACTAGATACTTAGAAATAGATGTAAATTCTCTCATCCAGTGCTGGCATAAAGTAGACAGTCAGAAAATGATAGCTGATCTTAGTAAGTGTCCTGTAGAAATAAGAGTAGAATTAAGCTGAAGAAGTGCCAGTTTGTTCTTTCGAAACACACCTTTTCAAAAGCAAGCCAATATTGTCTGTCTTTCATAATTTTTAGCAACCTACATTCTAGAAGAAACTATTTTATTTCAATATGGAGTATTCACTGTTAAAGAGTTACTGGAATATGCATTATGTCAGTTGTGCACATTTCTGAACCCCTAATTCTTTTATAGGCAACTCTGATGTTCTAACATTTTGAGGCCTTAGCATATGCTAGTGGTTTTTCCTTGGTCTTATCAATCTATTATAAACAGCTGAATTTGTTATAAAAATATCTCTCCATCTGTGGATATAGGTGCACAAAACATACAGCCTATTTTTGCTGTACAGCATACATCACAATTGTCTGCTATTGCTTCTCAGAAAGCATCAGCTGGACAGAATTCATGACTGTGAATTTCTAAATCACAATCTCAACCTTTCACATTCAACACATCTTTTCTCTCACTCAATCAAAAATTATATCCTCCTTTTCTCTTCTGGGGCAATACTTGGAAGCCTGATACTATATGATACCTATATAATCTATTAATGCTTCTTTTATGTTCATTTTGCTAGGATATGGAGAGCCTCTATTCCTTCTGAACTTAGAACCCAGAAAAATGTCTTAGTTAAAAATACAGAGGTAGCTTACATTTCAATATGGCATCTGGATTTATCTCTTCTCCCTTTTGAGACATGATCACACTGACATCAAAAGAACAGATAGATATAAGTCCCACAACAACAAAGGAAATAGAGTGGAATCACCAGTGAGCAGATTAAATAAAATTTCTCTAAGACAAAAAACAGATGAATGAATCTAAAGACTGATATCAAAAGATGGAGAAAACCATAACCAAGAATACTAATGAAGTAGACTTCAATCTGTAAAAAACATGTTTGCTCTGGAAGATTCAGAAATACAAAGTATGATGGAGGACAGATTAAAAGAATAAGCTTGAAAAGATTGATCAACAGTCTATAGATGTAACAATCAACACTCTATCACCTTCCCCCATGTAGAAAACTCTAAAGTGAGGTATTTAGGTTCCCTGGTGGTGCAAGGGGTTAAGCACAGCACTATGAAGTTATCAGCAGCCTCTGCAGCAGGAGTTTGATCCCTGGCCATCTAGGGAGCAACCCACATCTCATTCCCCCTACCCCGCAACCCTGGCCTATACCCCAGTTCTTGTATGCATAAATAAACCTTAAAAAAATAAATGAATAAATAAATAAATAAATAAATAAATAAATAAATAAATAAATAAAGTGAGGTATTTATCTCCCAAGGGGAAGGAACAACTGGGGAGGGAGGGAGAAGTAAGCAGATTATCTCAATAGTAACAGGGTAGTAATTGAAGGAATTAGCATCTCTATAAATAATTCCTTATCATTCTGGCATTAAGGAGTCCCAATGTATAATCTTAGCTTTGAAGCCTCTCTCCATAATTGATTCTTTCCCCTTCAAAGTTCCATCCACATATAGGAAGCTTACCGTAAATTTTTTTAGTGCCGGCAACGATGGCATTTGAGAAAAGCTGAAACATCCAAAATAAAGAGAACAGACAAAAATGAGTGTGGATGATATGGGGATAATTTGTGGGGAGAAAGACGATGAGAGATGAGAGAGGAAGAGAGAGAGAGAGAGAGAACAATTCTAATTGATCTTCACAGAGGATATTGAGAAGATATTGCAACCATAATTTTTTTTTCTGAAAGGATGTTATTAAAAAGTGCAAACACACAAAAAAACTCTTAGAAATTCAAAAGTTGTTGGGCAAAGTGTGAAGAGGACCCAGCAGATTGTAGGAAAGTACTATTGGTGTTGGTGTGGCATGGTAAGCTCTATCTAAAGAGGTGATATACTAGCCCAGAGGGGAGCGAGCACCCATCACTGGGGCAGACTGGGTGCACAGGGGAGCACGACCCCCACATCAGCATTTTAGAACAGGGACCTTTCTTCAGTAGAGACTGCTTGAAATCATCAGAAGGCTCCCGGAGGAGCCAGAGGTGAGCTGGGAGGCTAGCCCATGCCGGGCCCCTTCTGGCCTGCAGTCCGAGCCCAGAGGGGAGCGGCACCCACCACTGGGGCAGACCAGGCGCACAGGGGAGCGTGTCCCCACATCGGCATTTTAGAACAGGGACCTTTCTTCAGTAAAGACTGCTTGAAACCGGCAGAAGGTTCCCAGGGGAGCCAGAGGTGAGCTGGGAAGTACGCCCAAGATGCCAGCCAGTACCAGCAACACAGTATCCAATGCATATGGCAAATTAGATAACAGGCAGTAGGGAGTAGAAAAACCACATGCAACCCAGCAACTCCTCAGGAAAAAAGCACGCCACTAAATAAGACCACCTAGCAGATTGCAACGACAGTAACTTGGAAGAACTTCTGAGCCTTCCAGAAAGAGAATTTAAAATTGCCGTGATAAGAAAACCGACAGAAGTCATAAAGGAAAACAATGATAAGGGAAAAATAATTAACGATCAGAAGAATGAAATTGAGTCCCTAAAGAGGGAAGTAAAAGAAATGCAGGAGATCAAAGAATTAATGGAGGAGCTAAAGAACTCTGGGAAAAGCAATGAAAGCAGAATAGATGAAATGGAAGAACGAATAAGTACTCTTGAAGACACAGAAACAAAAAGAACTAAAACAGAAAAGGAAAGAGAAGTACGAAGGAAAAAGACCAAAGAAAGACTTCAGGAATTATCTGACTCCATGAGGAAAGGAAATATAAGAGTTATGGGAATCTCAGAAGGAGAGGAGAGAGATGTAGGAACAGAGAAAATATTCAAGGAAATAATTGAAGAGAACTTCCCAAACGTGAAGAGGAGCTGAAAACTGATATACAAGAAGCAAGAAGAACACCAAACTTCCATGACAAAAGGAAAAATACAGCAAGACACATAATAGTAAAGCTCCCAAGAATCCAAGACAAGGAAAAAATAATGAAGCTGACAAGAGGGAAGAAACAGATAACATTCAAATGAAAACCAATCAGACTGACATCAGACTTCTCCGAAGAAACACTACGGGCAAGGAGAGAGTGTAGGGATATAGTCAACAGACTCCAAGAAAACAAATGCCAACCAAGAATACTCTATCCTGCAAAGCTCTCCTTCCTCTATGAAGAAAGGATAAGGACCTTCCCTGACAAACAGAAACTCTGGAATTTCATTACGACTATACCACCACTCCAAAAAATACTTCAAGGAGTCCTAAAGCCAGAACCTCAGAGGGACAGATAACAACAAAAGAAGGCCAAAAAATATTATGAAAAGAATAAATAAATAAAATCAAAGGAAAGACAAACACAATGGCAAATACAGATGCTAACATATCAATATTAACTCTAAATGTAAATGGACTAAACTCTTCAATAAAAAGACACAGAGTCACAGGCTGGATTAAGAAACAAAACCCAACTTTTTGCTGTCTCCAGGAAACACATTTAGCTACAAAAGATAAAAAATAGACTCAAAGTTAAAGGATGGAAAACAATCCTACAAGCAAATGGACCAAAAAAGAAAGCAGGAACAGCTATACTCATATCAGATAAAACAGACTTCAAACTCAAAAAGGTAAAAAGAGACCCCAACGGTCACTACATTATGATCAAGGGGACAGTATTTCAAGAAAAAATAACACTCATTAACATATATTCATCAAACGAAGAAGCACCAAAATATATCAGACAACTATTGTCATCTTAGAAAACAGACATCAGAGAAAATACATACGTAGTGGGAGACTTCAACACACCACTATCAACAATGGATAGATCAACAAGACGAAAAATAAGTAAAGGCACTAAAGCTCTACATAAGGATCTAGAGCATTTGGGCTTAACAGACATCTATAGAACACTAAACCCAAAAAAATCTGAGTACACATTTTTCTCAAGCGCACACGGCTCATTCTTCAGGATTGATCACATACTGGGACACAAGACAAACATCAACAGATACACCAAGATTGAAATCATACCAACCATCTTTTCTGACCATGAAGGCATCAAACTAGAAATAAATCATAAAAAGAAGGCAAGGAGTTCTCCTACCTCATGGAGATTGAAACCCACACTACTGGAAGACGACTGGACTAACGAGGAGATCAAAGAAGAAATTAAAAATATCTTTGAATTGAATGACAAGGAGGACACCAATTTCCTAAATGCATGGGATGCAGCACAAGCAGTAATAAGAGGAAAATATATAGCAATAGAGGCTCACATCAAGAAACAAGAAAGGACTCAAAGAAACAACCTAACCTCAAAGCTCAAAGATCTAGAAAAACAACAACAACAACAACAACAAAAAAAACTAGTAGACGAAAAGAAATAATAAAAACCAAAGCAGAAATAAATGAAATTGAAACTAAAAAAAAAATCCAAAATATCAATGAAACCAAGAGCTGCTTCTTTGAAAAAATAAATAAAATAGACAAACCCCTAGCCAGGCTCACAAAGGAAAAAAGGGAGAAAACACAAATAAACAGGATCATAAATGAAAGAGGAGAAATCACAACGGACACAGCAGAAATCAAAAGAATAATCAGTAGCTACGTGAACAGTTATATGGAAACAAGTTCAACAATCCAGAGGAGATGGACAAATTCCTACAACTCTACAATCACCCAAAGCTAGATAAAGAAGATATAGAACACCTAAACAGACCAATTACAAGCAGTGAAATTGAAATGGTAATCAAAAACCTCCCCAAAAACAAAAGCCCAGGACCTGATGGATTTACAAATGAATTCTACCAAACATTCAGAGACGAATTAGTGCCTATCCTTCACAAACTCTTCCAAAAAATTGAGAAGGAAGGGATAATACCAAACACGTTCTATGAAGCCAACATTACAATAATAGCAAAACCAAACAAGGACAACACAAAAAAAAGAAAACTACAGGCCAATCTCCCTAATGAACACCGATGCAAAAATCCTCAATAAAATTTTAGCTATCAGAATCCAGCAATGTATCTATAAGATAATTCACCACGACCAAGTAGGATTCATTCCAGGGACACAAGGATGGTTCAACATCCGAAAATCAATCAACGTTATCCAACACATCAACAAAAAGAAATATAAAAACCATATGATAATATCAATAGATGCTGAGAAAGCGTTCGACAAAGTGCAACACCCATTCATGATAAAAGCCTTTGAAATTCTTGGGATACAAGGAACATACCTCAACATCATAAAGGCCATATATGACAAGCCAACAGCCAGTATCATTCTCAATAGTGAAAAACTGAAAGCATTTCCATTAAGATCTGGAACAAGACAAGGATGTCCACTCTCACCACTGCTTTTCAATATAATACTGGAAGTCCTAGCCAGAGCAATAAGACAAGAGAAAGACATACAAGGAATCCAAATAGGAAAAGAAGAAGTCAAACTATCACTATTTGCAGATGATATGATAATATACATAGAGAACCCCAAAATCTCCACAGAAAAACTAATTCAACTCATCAGTCAGTTCAGTAAAGTGGCAGTATACAAAATCAACATGCAAAAGTCAGTAGCCTTCCTATACACAAGCAATAAATGAGAAGAAGAAAAAATTAAAAAAAAAATACCTTTTATTATCTAAACAAAAAAAAAATCAAATACTTGGGAATAAAATCTAACAAAAGAGGTAAAGGATCTATACAAAGAAAACTATAAAACACTGTTAAAAGAAATAGAAGAAGACACAAAGAAATGGAAAGACATCCCCTGCTCATGGATTGGAAGAATTAACATTATTAAAATGGCCATCCTACCAAAAGCAATATACAGATTCAGTGCTATTCCAATAAAAATTTCAATGTCATTCTTCAAAGAAATAGAACAATTATTGATGAAATTCTTATGGAATCACCAAAAAACCCCAAATAGCCAAAGCTCTCCTGAAAAAAAAAAAAAAAAAGAGAAGGGAATGGAGACATCACACTCCCAGACTTCAAACTATACTACAAAGCCATAATCATCAAAACTGCATGGTATTGGAATAAGAACAGACACACAGACCAATGGAATCAAATAGAAAATGCAGAAATAAATCCACAGATTTATGGTCAACTAATCTTTGACAAAGGAGCAAAGACTATGCATTGGAGCAAAGAAAGTTTGTTCAATAAATGGTGCTGGGAAAATTGGGTTGCTACATGCAAAAGAATGAAGCTTGACCATTACCTCACACCATATACAAAAATCAACTCAAAATGGATTAAAGAACCAGACATAAGACCTGAAACCATAAAATACATAGAAGGAAATATAGGTGAAACACTACGTGATATGCACATCAAAGACATCTTTACAGACACATCGCCCAAAGCAGTGATAGTGAAGGCAAAGATAAACAGCAGGGACTACATCAAATTAAAGAGCTTCTGCACAGCAAAAGAGACAATAACCAAAACAAAGAGAAACCCCACCGACTGGGAGAAAATTTTTGCACCCAACACTAATGATAAAGGACTGATCACAAAAATCTTCAAAGAGCTGATGAGACTCAACAACAAAAAATAATCCTGTCAAAAAATGGGCAGAAGAGCTAAAAAGAAACTTCTCTGAAGAGGAAATGCAAATGGCCAACAGACATATGAAAAAATGTTCAACAGCACTAGTCATCAGGGAAATGCGAATCAAAACTACCATGAGATACCATCTTACACCAGTGAGAATGGCACATATTAAAAAAACTAGCAACAATAAATGTTGGCGAGGTTGTGGAGAAAAAGGAACTCTCCTGCACTGTTGGTGGGAATGCAAACTGGTCCAACCACTATGGAGAGCTGTGTGGAGATTTCTGGACCTACTAAACATAGAGCTTCCATATGATCCAGCAATTCCACTCCTAGGTATTTACCCAAAGGACACAGAAACATCAATTCCAAAGAACACCTGCACCCCTATGTTTATAGCAGCACTATTTACAATAGCTAAGCTTTGGAAACAGCCCAAATGCCCAAAAGTAGATGACTGGATCAAGAAGATTGGTACATATATACCATGGAATATTACTCAGCATTCAAAAAAGATAAACACATGCAATTTGCAACAACATGGATGGCGCTGGAAGGGATCATGCTCAGCGAAATAAGCCAAAAAGAAAAATAAAAATACCGGATGGTCTCACTCATAGCAGGAATCTAGAAAACTTAAATAAGGGATCAGGAAAAAGAATAACTATAAGAAAGTGAAAATCAAAATCAACAAAAAACTATGAACCAGAGACACTTTTTGGGGGGTGGGGGCCGGGAGGGGAGGGATTGGGGTCAGAATGGGGCATGTACAGTTGTATGGGGGAATATAAAAATAAAATTTATTATTTAATAAAAAAAAAAGTTACTAAGTTCCAGGTTTACCTGAGGAGTTTTTAATTTTCTTTTTTCTTTCACTGATGAAATTTTAGAAAATATATGTGAAAAATTAAGATTAAAAAAAAACACTTGGTACAATACCAAAAGCAATCTCTAATACAAACTCTGGACTTTGGGTGATATAATGATGTGTTACATGAATTTATAACATATGTACCACTCTAGCAGTGGATGTTGGTAGTGGGGCAGGGTACATGTGTGGGATGGGAATTTCTGTACTCCTGTTTAATTCTGCTGTGAACCTAAAATTGCTTTATAAAATAAAATTTTATAAAATAATAAAAAACTACCCTTTCCTAACATAGCATCACTTCCATCATCCTGTGGACCAAAGCAGTTGGCAAGTGTCAATAGGAAAAGAAATCATTTTAAACCTCTTGCTGGAGATGTGGAAAAAAAAAATGGGCAGAAGAGCTAAAAAGAAACTTCTCTGAAGAGGAAATGCAAATGGCCAACAGGCATACGAAAAAATGTTCAACATCACCTGTAATCAGGGAAATGCAAATCAAAACTACCATGAGATACCATCTTACACCAGTGAGAATGGCACATATTAATAAAACTAGCAACAACAAATGTTGGTGAGGTTGTGGAGAAAAAGGAACTCTCCTGCACTGTTGGTGGGAGTGCAAACTGGTCCAAACACTATGGAGAGCTGTGTGATTTCTGGACCTACTAAACATAGAGCTTCCATATGATCCAGCAATTCCACTCCTAGGTATTTACCCAAAGGACACAGAAACATCCATTTCAAAAAGCTCCTGCACCCCTATGTTTATAGCAGCACTGTTTACAATAGCTAAGCTTTGGAAACAACCCAAATGCCCAAAAATAGATGACTGGATCAAGAAGATTGGTACATATACACCATGGAATATTACTCAGACTTCAAAAAAGATAAACACATGCAATTTGCAACAACATGGATGGCGCTGGAAGGGATCATGCTCAGCGAAATAAGCCAAAAAGAAAAAGAAAAATACCTGATGGTCTCACTCATAGCAGGAATCTAGAAAACTTAACTAAGGGACCAGGAAAATGAATAACTATAAGAAAGTGAAAATCAAAATCAACAAACAACTATGAACAAGAGACACTCTATGGGGTGTGGGGAGCAAGGAGGGGAAGGATTGGGGTCAAAATAAGGGGGTTGCAATTGTATGGGAAATATAAAAATAAAATGTATCTAAAAAATTAAAAAAATAACAAGAACTGTTAGAGTTTGAGAAAAAAAATAAAAAAAAATAAAGAGGTGGTATACTATACCTCCTCATCATACAGAGTTTTAAATGAATGCAATCTCAGTAAAAAATTAATTCATTTAAATGTAAAAGAAATTCAATTTGTCAATTTTTGAAAAATCATTATGGGCCTTCTTGGTGGCACAAGGGTTAAGCACCATTCTATGAAGCAATCCACAGTCTCTGCAGCATGAAGTTCGATCCCTGGCCGGTCAGAGAGCAACACACATGGCACAGCAGACCTCTCCTGCCTCGCCCACAGCTCCCCTCAGCAGTGTATTTCAGTCAGTCTGCCTGTTCTGTTCCCCACTCTGTCTCTGGTGAATCCTCTCACCCCCTGCATCTCTGGCCTATATCCCAGCTCTTGTATGCATAAATAAATACATCTTTAAAGAAATCATTAGACACAGTGTGACATTAAATCAAGCAAATCTCTCAGAGAACAGAACAAATATTGAGATGGGAAATATTGTTCTACCTTCCCTAAATGATATAAATTGTCTTTATTTACTCTCAATTTTTTAGAACCAACTGGTAAAAAATTGTGAAATACTATAATTACTGAACAAAATGTGTATATTGTCAGCATTTCCAGTGTAAAAGAGAAGTTGTAACTGACCAAGGATGGAATGCAATGAAGGTAGGGTAGAGGTGAAAGAAAGCCTAGCTAGGAGCACTGATCTCATTATCTTCATAGTAGGAAGTCAGTAAATACTGTCAATTATGAGGCAACAAAAAATGGTGGCTTAATATTGTAGGGAGTAGCCAAAAAGGACCTGTGAGAGAACTATCAGTGATTTTGGGTGGAGGAGAAGAGAGAAATACAAAGACCAAAAGTATCAAGCTTAATCCTTGTATTTTGCAATAGAAACGAGTACTTATAAACAAAGAAAGACAAATTTAAAAACAACAATAAGATCATTTTATATGAAGAAATGGAGAAAAACACCTGAACAGATAAAGCAAAACAATAAGTAGATAACTCTGAGAAGCAGGATCCTAGAATAAGAAAATTACCAGAAGCTAACAATCATTTTTTTCTAAGTGTTTTTCTACACTATTTCAATTTTTAAACTATAAGCATTAAATAAAATATACATTAATTTTAAATGCAATGGTAAAAAACAAAATAGTTTCCATCTACCTTAATCTCAAACCATTTGAAAGTCTACCTCAGCCTTTTGTATTTATTTGGTGATCATTCAACATTTCAGCGTCATTTTTCAATTAATCTGAACCTTCTTATTTACCTGTTTTTTTAAAAAAAGATTTATTTATACAAGAACTGGAGTACAGGCCAGATTTGCGGGAGCATGAGTAGATTCACCAGAGACAGAGCAGGGAACAGAACAGGCAGATGAACTGAAGACACTGCTGAGGGGAGAAGCGGTCAAGACAGGAGAGGTCTGCTACGCCATGTGGGTATCTCCCTGGCCAGCCCAAAATCGAACCAGCACAGCAGAGGCTGCGAACAGCTTCACAGCACTGTGCTCAATCCTCTGCACCACCGGGGAGGCCCTTATTTACCTGTTTGATAGAACAATCTATATCCAAATTATAACAAAGTGACAGAAATGAGAGGAAGTATTCTCACCTAACCTGCAGAATCAGAATATGCAGGATGGATTTTAGTGCTTAGACTTTGAAAATACAATGACCTTATTACAAATGAAGTAAACTCCTGATTAGAAACCAATATTGTAGAACTTACAGTCAGAGTTGCTGTTGCTCCCACTACTGTTGTTACTGTCAGTTAGCTGCATTTTAGCCTACAAGAGAAATGAGACACACACATATACGTCTCATTCCATGCTGATCTAGCGGAAAGATTAAATATCCAAGGATGTGGATTCATGTCAATCTCCCTGGAAACCCTGAAGTTCAACAAGGTAGCCTATAGAACAATAAGGCATTTTTTTCTTCTTGGGTACTCTTCCTCTTCTTCATGCCTTTTAATATTTTCTTGATTTTGGATAATGTCGACATTTTAGTTTCAGAATAGAAAAGAAAATTAGCACTTAGATGGGGAAAACATTCAATAATGAGAACTTTGAAAGATATTAATTACCAAAGAGAGATTCATTTCAGATCTGTAAGACGTACTAGTGAGGCAAGTCATTAGGAATATACTTTTGGTGTCTTTTTTTCTCTCACAATGGGACAGCTTCCTAAAAGAAGTTCAGATCAAAGTCCTATGTCAACCTTCCCTTTTACTGAAGTTGGAAACTGTTAAAATCTCTCTTCCCATAATTTTCCTCTTGGTTTACACACAGTTCCATGCCACCAAATTCATTTTTTTTAAACTCACTGAGTTGGCTTATTTGTTTATTTGAATGGTCACTATACCCTTTTGGTGGGTGTAGCATATACATTTGTTGTGGTGTGAAGTTGTATTTCTGAATCTTCTTAATAATAAGATCCATAAGGGGAAGTTCTACAAAATAAATGAAGCCAGGTATAAAAGACCACAAATTGCTTAATTCCATCTACATAAAATAAGTACTAGAGAAGGCAGATTTATAGAGAAAGTGGTAGTGGTTGCCTACGGCTAAGGCATGAGTGAGAATTAATAGCAAATAAGCAAAGGGGTACTTTGGGAGTTGCAGAAATATTCTAAGACTAGATTGCCATAATGAGTGCATAAACTTATTAGGATCGTTGACTATACATTATCAATGGGTAAATTTCACATGGTAAGTTATGCCTCAATAAAAATGAAGACAACTATTATTAACATTTTGGTGAACATCTTCCAATTACTTTTAATATGCATATAATTTTACACCAAAATGTGCTCATACAGCACATGTAGTTTTATAACCTGCTTAGCAATTTATTATAAACATTCTTCACTTAATAAGTTTCTCCAAAAATTGCTTATTGGTCAGAAAAGATTCCATCTGGTGCCTGTTTTACACTTTTTTTAATCAATCTTTTATTGTTGGACATTTCTACTTTCCAGTGTCTGACTATAATCAATAATGCATTGGTGAATATCTTTGTATTTACATTTGTATACACATCTTTCAGAACTTCTTCAGGGTAAATTCTTAAATAAGAAATTACTAGATCAAAGGTCATGCATATCTTAAGTCTATTTTAAAATGTATTATTTAAAATTGTTTATCTCATTAAAATTGATTTTAATCCACAAATACTAGAGAAATCGACCTGCTTATTTCCCTTTATTTATGAAATACAGCATCTGCTATTTATGAAATACAGCATCTGGGATACACACACTCACAAACACACACACATATATAGATGAAAAAAGACTGGAAGTAAGTATATAGGCATATCAAAATGTTTGCATTTGATTCTGGGTAACAAGGTTTTGGGTGATTTCATTATTTTTCTTTAACCTTTGCAGAATTTCTCAAACTTTTTTTTGATGATGGCATATTACTTTTTAATTTAAGTTTGTCAACATCTAAATCTAAAATGTCATCATTAATAAGTGTGGCACATTCAATGTCTGTCAGTTTGCCTCTAGACCTAACATTCCCCTTTTGTCTTTATTAATCTTCCCATGGATCTTTGAGATTACGATTGATTCTGCCTCTGCCTCCCAATCCTTTCCCTGCCATTGCTGTTTGGACCAGCAGAAGGCTCCTCATCCAAAATGAACCAAGTCATAGGTTAATCTTAGACAATCAACTTTTCTAGATTGAGACACAGAAACTGTTGTAATTGGTAGGTTCTGGGGCTAAAAAGTCATATTGTGATATAGAGTAGTTACATCAGAAATAGAGAAAATGGTCTGCAGGGAGAAGTGGAGGGATATACCTGAAAAGGAAGAAACACGAGACCATGTATCCTAAGAAAGAATGGATAGAGAGAGGAGTACTGCAATTTCTGGTTCTAGGTCCTGTGCACATGAGTCTTGGGGCAATTTCTTTCCTAACATGCATGATGCTTATGAAATGCAACCTTTCCCAAAATATGTGCGTGTGTGCATGTGTGTATGTGTGTGGTTCATTCATGAGTTTTGGCTTTTGTCTGCTTATTTGAACAACATGTGACAACTAAGTTTGTATTAAGTTTTTTGGTTTTTGTGAGAATGTTCACATTCTAAAGCAGAGGGTACAAAAAGGCAGTCGCTGGGCCTCATTCCAACCTGGATCACATAATGGCCATATAATGTTCTTATAAATATGGACAAGCATTTATATGTGGGGAAGTTTTACATAAAATCTGAATCATTATCATTTTTTGGAAATATTTCCCAGATCGAACATCATGTTGCCTCACATTTTTGTGAGGTCTAAATTGGCTGAAATTGAATAGCACCTGGTTCTTTCAGGCACAATATGTCACCTACAGTTCACATCTGCACTGCTTGGGAGGCACCTGCTTAGGTGCCTCTCCTGGCCAGCTATGCTCCTCTGCTGTATAGTTGAGGCCCCTGTAGCAGTTAAAGTTCCTGACCCCCTATTCTAAAAGATCTACTCTGACTATCCTCGCTGTCCTTTGACTGCTTCTGAAGTCTGATTCCTGGGTTCTTTATAAGAGATTACAAGCAATACTCACTCCATCTCCTGCATTCATGCCCAAACATCACTTTTTAACTAAAGTTAATGGCTTGTCATTAAAGGGTGATGTTGGTGCCTGCGGAAGAAAGCATTTCGTCTGCCTCAGCAGTATATCTGTGGCAAAGGATAAAAGCTTGAAAAATCAAACACTTCCTCATTTTTCCAGAAAAGCTTCTTTTTTCTAAATTAGAAACATCCATTTTGGATTTTTTTTTTCCTGCAGAGTGAATCTTTGACACCATTTCATTGTCCCAAATTCCAAACACAAGCCAGGAAGGCTGAAGGATCTGATCTGAATATTAAAGCTATTAATCTTCAATTATGAATTTGCCTGATTTATAGAACTGATTCAATGCTGCTCATTTTGAAGAAGCAAACAAAGCATCAAATTTCCTGCTTTAGATGGGAGCAACACAAGCAGGCTTTGAGCACCTGCTGGTATGTGAGACTTCTTCACTCTTTCATGTGCCTAAGAATAGTCAAGGGTAATGTGGCTAACTGGGTGGGTAGCAAAGGAGATAGTAATCACCAAAATCCTGAACATCTGAGATTCTTGACCACAGAAGAATCTGTTCAACCACAGAAGAAATGTTTTTGATAAGCATGAATGCCTTTTGAAGACTATTTGTAAAGAATCAGACTGTTTTCTTCCACTCTTAATTTTTGGAAAGCTTTTGCACTGAACCATTAATGTCTTTCAAAAGAAGCCCAATCCTGAGTGAACTATTTCTGAGAAAGGTCTTTGCTCCAGAGATCGAATGAAGTTTTTCAATTTCCCACATGAGGGCAGAAGATCAAACCTGGAATTGAACTGATTTCAGGCTAATGAAGAATGTTCCACCTTCTCTCTACAAGACCAGCCCCATATGAAGCAGGAGGAAAAGGCATCAGCTATGCCACTGCCTTCCATTACTCAAGATAATGTTTCTTTGCAGAAACATTTTAAATTGTGAATTTCAAACACTATGTCAAATCAGAGTTTCAGTCATGACTTAACTAATGATCTTCCTTTAATGGAGTTATTTTAACTTGTAATAATAATAGTCACATAGAATATATACATTTACTCAAGTCACCATTCTTGCAATCTCACTAGGAAACAAAGATAGATTAATGAGCTGATCCAGCAACGAACAGTTTCCCTCCAACAAGAACATTGAATGTTAACATACCTGGTTTGAGTCTATAATTAAATGCACATATAAAAGCCACTACATAAGAATCTGGAGGGAATTTGACTCTTTCATTTACTGTAATGTCAGACAGTCTACAGCTATCCTAATATATACTAACTATAGAATGTCTGCTTGTATTTATCACTGAAGAGATCTGCAGAGAATTTTAAGTTATAAGTTTATTTTCATAACCACGGGCTTATTACTAGGTATTTCTTTTATTTTTAACAAACCCTGAGAATTAAGGGACTCCAACAAATAAGTAAGAAATAGTCAGGGCGCCCTAAGATATGACCCTACCCCTAAGATGTGACCTCTACCAAGCTATGACTTTAGAAACCCAAGTAACTTCATGGTGTTCTACACCCAGCACCCCAGCTTCACCCCATGAAGGAAGATGTTGCCAGCCTCACAAAAGAACCTTCATGGCAAAATGTTAAGTCTATTCTATTAGAAGTAATGACAGTTGATAAGAATGTGATTAAGCCAATTCCTGATTTGCTGATTTTCTAGAACACAACATGAACTGACAAAATAAATAAATATATATTTTTAATATATGTACTCTGATACCAGATATCAGAGGGAGATTAAATCATAAAACTCCATAACATCATATATAATAAGTACAGTTAGAGAGTATGTTACAAGTGAATGAATTTTCCAAATAACTCAAATTCATTCCATTAAGTACCAACTTCTTAAAAATCTATCAGGTTTATATATAAATTAAATATAATATGAATATATATATAAATTATAATTTTATATTATAACATAAATTACAAAAGTACATATATATATATAAATTATCAGTATATGGCTCCTCTTTTTTATACGTTAAAACAGAATGCATTGAACAGAAGTGCTTCTTAACACACATCCCTAATTAGGAACATGCATGGATGTGGAACTCTTAATATCCCAATATTACCATGCATTTTAATTTGTTTTTATAGTTTTTTAGTCTCCTTTTCATTTTCAGTTGTTTGAGATCATTTCAGTAATAATCTTTCTCAGTCACCCAAGTCCCTCTTCTTCTGATTCTTATTTCTAATTCGCTAAGACATATAGACTAGATTTTAAGAAAAAAGAGAGGAGAGAGAATTTTAAAACAGCCTTGAAAATCTGAGTGACTGAGCACTACAGGCACACTTACAATTTCTCACAGTTCTGTTTCTTTCCTGGTTCTTAAATAAGCCCTGAATAGTTGATGCGGCTGGTTAAGTGACATCCTGATAAATGAGGTATTAATGGACTGTGCTATTATATAAATTCTTTTCAACTGGAGATTTAAGGAAACAATTCAAATTTCAACTCCAACTTATTTCCATTCCCAAATCATACAACCTTGACATACATAAAAGAAAAGAAAATGTTATTGAGTATAAAACATACTTTAACACATAAAGAGCAAAGTATTAATTTGATATCACAAATGTTTGGTGAAAGAAATAAAAGGCCGCATATTAAAGAACACTCTTTTAATGAATCTTCAAAGAATTATACATATCATGCACTTCAAAGTCCCAGGTGGAGTTTGCTCACTGGTTCAAGCTTGCCTGGGGGCCCCAGCTAGAGATTTCACTTCCAAAAATGTGAAAGAAGACACAGTACTTTCCCTTGTTTTTAAATTTCTATAGTTAACTCTGACCCGGGGTTGAAAGCCACAAAGAAAAGGCCCTCCATATTATCATCCTCCCCTAATACTGTTTTCCTCACTTTATGTTAATATTTTGCTTCTTTCTTTCCTCTATATACACATATACATTTTGTGTTTATATACACTTATTACTTTTCACATGTACACCTTAAAATAACAAGTTATGGGGCCTCCCCTGTGGCACAGCGGGTGGAGCTCAGTGCTGTGAAGCTGTCCACAGCCTCAACAGCACGGGTTCGATTCCCGGCCGGCCAGGGAGAGTCCCACATAGTGCGGCAGACCTCTCCTGTTGCGCCCACTGCTCCCCTCAACAGTGTATTTCGGTCCTCTACCTGTTCTGCTTCCCACTCTGTCTCTGGTGAATCCTCTCACCCTCCCATGCCTCTGACCTGTACCCCAGCTCTTTTAAACAAACAAACAAACAAACAAATAAATAAATAAATAAAATATCAAGTTGTGCAATCTAAACATGTACTTTTTTTTTTATATAACACAGGGAGGATAAAGAAGCCATTTGAATAAGTTTCTTCCATTTGAAAGAGTCTTGACTAATCCTAACATTATTAGGATTAAGGTTGCTCTACCATCTGTTTTAAGACTATGCAATTAGTCTTCCTAAAACCAGGATTAGCTCTCATCCAACACCCTTTTCTCACTCGTGGAAGTTAAGCTAGAGAAGGTTTTGAGGAACTTTCTAGTTATCCTCTCCTCTCATCCTCCCAATATCATTATTGCTGGTCATCATCGTATCATAAAATACCAAAATCCCAGTATCAATAAAGTGCACCAGGAAACAGTTCTAAAAATAAATAAGTCAATGGATTTGAAATAAAGTCCATTGTTGCTGAAAGCTCTATTATATACAGTTCAAATTCATTTACCAAATATCAACAGCTTTCACAGTTTTACTGATTCTCAGGATGGGTAAATATAAATATCTATGTTCCTCTATACTGCTTTTTTCCCCCTCTTGGTAACATATTATTTGGTCTTTCCTTACAGATTCAAGTGAGTCACTGTGCCATGTGACAAGAATATATTTTTAAAATATCATGTACTAGGACAAAGAAATAAAACTGATCAAAACCTGTGGCATAACTAAATAATTCAATGGCAGACAGCTCTGGCAATTCAAGTACTTCTCAATAGTTTGAATGAGATCTTGGCCCCAGGCTTGCTTCAGCTGTTTCAACAATGCTTGCCCATTATCAGCCCAGAATACTGGTTGCTGTGTACTCACCTGACACTTCCACAAAACAAAGCCTAAAGAAACTAGGAGAAAGGAAAACAACTGAAGGCTCATATGCAGTGTTGATTAGTAGTTACTGTAGCTAATAGACATAGGATCTGCCCCACACACACACACCCAAATCAGCAAAAGATCAAGGCAGTCTTGTCAATTTTCATGCATATGTGATGTTGAAGAAGCCATTAAGCTTTGGGGAGTCAATTTTTTTAATCATTTGCACATAACACACACACCCAAGCATACATATACACACGCACACACACATACACACACACATTAATCCTTATTATTTGCAGATTCTGGATTTGCAAATTTGCCTACCTGCTTAAATGTATTTGTTATCCCCAAATCAATACCCATCTTGCTTTGTCAACACTCACAGACATGATCAGAATAGGTAAAAAATTTGAGTCACCCAGGTACATTCCCAGTTGAGGTGAACAGGCAATACTTTGCCTTTTTGTTTGCTATCACACTGTAAACAAGTGCCTTTTTTCACTGTCTACTTAGTGGCATGATCCTTTTGCATTTTGCACATTTTGGTGGTTATTCACTGTATGAAATGGCCCCTAAACACAGAGTAGGAGTGCTGTCTAGCATTCCTTGACACAAGAAGACTGATGTGCCTTACTGTAGGGTAAGGAAAAATGTCAGGCTTTTCTGCCCTCCTGCCATCAGGATTGATGATAGATCCTTGCGGTCCTGAATGCATGTCTGATGGCAGGCACCTGGAGTAGGGTGTGGGCATAGGTAGATGGGATTCACCTGGGCTAAGAGTGTGCTTTTTAAGGGCGGCGTCACGGGGACGCCAGCAGCAGCAGAAGCCAAAAGAGAAGCCAAGAGAGAAGCAAAGAAGCAGAGAACACCAGAGAGCCCAGAGAGAGTGAGGATTTGTTGGGGGCTGGGAGGACTGCCAGCCTCCCAGCCCCCCAGCACTGCTGCCTGCCATGTACCCGCTAAATCCCAATAAAAGACCTGCAAAAAACCACTGAGGACTCTGACTCCTCCTTCACCAGGTCTGCATGGGATCAGAAAACCTGCACAGTGTCCATTCCTGACTTTACACTTACAAAGAAAGGATATATGTTAGATAAGCTTCATTCATATACGAGTTACAGTGTTGTTGTTTGTGAACCCAATGCTGATGGATGAAGAATACATATTAAATAAATTCACATAAAACAAGGTCACATACTGATCAGGTGACAAAAATGTTGTGAGCAGGATTCTAACCCTGTATCTTACCTAGTAGCAGTGGTTCAGTGACATGACAGAACATAGCTAGAATGAAAGAGACTTGACTGCACAAATATATATATATATGATATGTATAGTTATGTATAATATGCACATGTATAATAATGACATGTGAATAATTATATCTATATAATTTTAATTAGCATTGTGTATAGACATTCATTCAAATAGTCATTTTCTAGGGAAAAAGCTAACATACCCTTCCTATATGCAAAATGAAGATCCAAAAACAGAAGTATGCTGAGAAAATTCAGTGCCTGCTGCATCTAGTTCCAGCAGATATGCAATTGCACAATACCCAGTTGTGGGGCAATCTTGCAGTAGGAATGAGAGAAGACCTGACTTTGCACCAGCTAATCATTGCTTTCCTCATGAGTCCAGGTAATGGTATTCATGGGAGAACCATGAAGACTGCTTACCTGAGAAACAGTAAAACAAAATACAAGTGCTACCACTCTCCTTGTCTCTGAACCTAGACCTACTTTAGAATATCCTTCACCACATGGTGGCGATCTTTGTGTCTGCACCCACCCAGCCTCTCAAGTTTAAGCAATGAATTTATTCTCCTGTCAAAAGCTAAAAAATTGATGAACAATGACACAAGGAAATAAAAGTTTAAATTTTTTAAAAAATAAAATAGTTGCCATATTGTTTTTAAAAAAGCTAATAAATTTAACCAAGATTTTATTTTGTCCATATCATCAGCCATAAATACTGATAAATCATAGCTGCCAGTTAGAGCTTATATATATACAAAATAGTTTGAGACAATACCAAAAAATTCAAGATAAGGCTTATGCCTTCACAATGTTATAATGACAAAAAGAAAAATATAATCTAGTCTTAAATTTTTGAGGACCTGAACAAATTTGAGACTTATACAAGTTAACTCAGAGTTCCTGTACCATGGAGTGAGTAGTAATAAATCCAATGTCTCATCTCAGGGAGAAAGTATTAGTGCTAACATGAGCCTTGTGGGAGAGATTATATTATTTTATTTTGTATGCTTGTTTACTTTGTTTTCAGTGGTAATTATGTGAAAGGGACATAATTGGAGCTCCAAAAATATTTCCTGAACAAAGTGGAAAATATCTAATATTTATTGATCTTGTCCTAACCTAAAGTCCTAGTCTTAGATAAAGGTTGACAAGTATGAACCTGACTTTTTATTCTATTCCATAATGTCTTTCTCTAAATTCTCAACAGGTCTACTGAACAAGTGTCTCCTGAACATTACACGGATATAGCAGAAAGGAAGTTCGCAGGTAGTTAATGAAGTAGAGAGAGCTAGGATTTTGGTAAGGTGAAGAAAAATTGAAAGACAAGCAGCAGAACCTCATTAGGTGCTAACAATGCTGCACCAAGTGTTAGAGCACAGCAGCAGGAGGATTCAGTTAAATACTATGGATTGAATGTATGCATGGATTTTGATTCCCTCCCCAAACCTATGAATATAATAATGAATAATAAACCCACAAGCCCAGAAATTCACAACTTTCACTCATACTCACAAATTTCAAGTGGATTATGCCAAGGGAAGTAAACCAGAAGGAGAAAGACAAACACCAGTTGATTTCACTCTTATATGGAATATGGAGAAACAAGCAAAGGGTTAGAAAAAATCAAACCCTAGAAATCTGAGCGCAAAACTGAGGCCACCAGAGGGGAGGAGGAAAATGGGGAGCAAAGTGTGGAAGGGTACACTGGACTATATGGGTGCTTTGGTGGTAGGTGTTGTGGTAAAATACACTTCACTAAGTGTGAACCTGTACCTCTGAATCACATATAATGCTACCTCAATTAAAAAAAATTTACGATTACTCAGACCTCACTAAGAGAAAAATCAAGGCTACAAGAAACATAAGGATTTCTCTAATATGAAAGAAAAATGGAAAAATGCATCAAAAATGACAAAGATGAAAAGTTATAAAAACATTATCAGGCGATATCTTGCAAAATTAGTATTATAGCATCAGAGATAAAAATAGGTATTTCATTTATGAAATGGTGCCACCAAAAATGAAGATTATTTAAAAGAGCACTTGGAAATTGAAATTATGCTAGCAAAAAAAATTTAAATCGCCTGAGGGGTTAACAGAATTGAGAAAAATTCCCAGAAAATAAAAAGACAAAGACATAAAAATAGAAAAGAATCAGAAAATTAGATAACCAGTTCAAAAATTCCAGAAAGAGCACAGAAAAAATTAGAAAGCTAATTATCGAATTAGTAATGTATGCCAAGTTCATAAAACTGAGAGATAAAAGTTTCCAGATTTAATACGTTAACCTAGTAACCCACCCAATGAATAAGATCAAAGACCTGCCATCAGTACATCAGCAATAAAAAACTATTGAAATGAAAAAATGTCATCACAAAGGAATCAAGAGTCATCAAAGTCCCACACCAATCAATATTAGAAGCTAATATTTTCAACTAGCTAATGGTTTCCAATTTTCTTACCTGCTACATTATCAATTGTGAAATAAAGACTTTTTAAATATGCAAATCCTTGATAAATTTACTTGCAAAGGTCACTTCTCCAGAATATACAAAATTAAAAAATATTCTTCACCAAAATGAAGGCATAAAATAAGACAGGGTTATAGAAATAAAGAAACTGAGGATACAACAAAGAAAGAAGCAAAACAAGTCTTGAGATGGCAAAGAAAGGATGTCCGGGGGTGATCACTGTGCCCAGATCCAGAAAATTTTAATCCAGACTGAGTAGAAGCAAAGAGGGCCCCCAGAAATTCACCAAAAAAGTAATTAAAACAGGCCAACATATTACCTAATATTTTCAATGTAGTAAGACTTATTTAGATATGACAGGTAATAACAGTGAAAGCATATATGATTATTTAGAAATAAATTTAATAATACTTGAAAGTTGCTAAGAGATGTTTTAAATGTTTTAAAAGTTTTCACCACAAAAAAACAATATGAGATGATGGAGGTGGTTATCATTTTGCTATTTATGAATGTATCAAATTAACATGTGACTTAAATTTACAGTGTTACAAGCTAACTCTATCTTGAAAAGCTAGAAAAAAGTTTTTCAAAGAAAATAGATATATTTAGGCCCACCCCAGTGGCGCAGGGGTTGAGCGCTGGGCTGAGAAGCTGCCCGCAGCCTCTGCAGCGCCAGTTAGATCCCTGGCCGCCAGCGAGGGTCCCACACGGTGCGCAGACCTCTCCTGCTGCACCCACTGCTCCCCTCAGCAGTGTACTTCGTTGGTCTGCCTGTTCTGCTCCCACTCTGTCTCTGGTGAATTCTCTCACCCTCTCGCACTTCCGACTATACCCAGTGCTTGTATAAATAAATAAATAAATCTTTAAAAAAAAGAGAGAGAGAGATTTAGATATGCCAGAAATTTGGGAATACTTTTTTCACTCATAAAAAAAGGAATGGACTCGCATATTTCTAAATCCTTTCCAATTCAAACATTCTATGATCTGTAACCCCTGACCCAAATTCTTTAAAGATGAAAATCCATATTTTAGGAGCAAGGTCAAAGAAGTATGTTCGCACACTTACCCAGGGTGGGGAAAGAAAAAGCCAAACAGTAACATTTAGAAAATATTTTATTTACATCAGTATTTTAATAGTTGACTCTTTAGATAAATAATCTGTGCTTTATCCAGTCAAATCACAACCTACTTCACCACGCCTTCCTAGCACATATTTATTTTTAGGCAGTTTCATCATATAAACTAACTGGAGTTCCCAAGGAAAGAGCCATAAACACATGAGAAGAAATGCTCTTGCTAAGACCAACATCTCCCACAGACAAGCTCACTGACTTGTAAACAAAGAAAAGTTAAGGAGGAAGAAGCCACACAAGCATAAGACTCATTAGCCAGCTTACCCTTGCATTTGCTAATGACAAAAAATGAAACCTTAACTATGTATGGAGTGTTCTAAGAAACTGGAAATACATGCGTATTTTCTGAGAAAACATTTTTTTTCCTTTTAAGTCTCCATATAACTATTAGAATCAAGGCTAGTCATAGATTTATTATTTAGTGGAAGTGATCTTCCAAACAGTGATATAAAAAGCTAGTTTCTAGCTTCACTTCTATGCTAGATGTTGCCCTCAATTGTATCTTTCTTGTTGCACCCCTATCTGACCCTCTCTACTACATACTCCACCACACTTGGTCCATCTGTCTTCAGATACCCTGTTCTTCCAGGATGATTTCCAACGCTGCTATTGTTTACAACTAGCTACCAGAGGGTCACTATCAACAAGTCCTGGGAACAAAGATACTGGTCAAGAACAACATGCTCAGGTGTTTCAGGAAATCAGAAAAAAAAAAAAACTGAGAGAAAACTCCAGGTTTCCCCACAAACTTTGTTCTGTACCATATTCAAAAAGTCACATGAAACCTTGGGAATCAGAAAGTCCAGGAATAAAGCAGCCAAAAGCTGACCAAATCTGACTTGGACTTGAGGAGGTATTCATCTAAAAGTGTGTTTTTGAAAGAAACTTCTCTGAAGAGGAAATGCAAATGGCCAACAGGCATATGAAAAAATGTTCAACATCACTTGCCATCAGGGAAATGCAAATCAAAACTACCATGAGATACCATCTTACACCAGTGAGAATGGTACATATTAAAAAAACTAGCAACAACAAATGCTGGCGAGGGTGTGGAGAAAAAGGAACTCTTCTGCACTGTTGGTGGGAGTGCAAACTGGTCCAACCACTGTGGAGAGCTGTGTGGAGATTTCTGGACCTACTAAACATAGAGCTTCCATATGATCCAGCAATTCCACTCCTAGGTATTTACCCAAAGGACACAGAAACATCAATTCCAAAGAACACCTACACCCCTATGTTTATAGCAGCACTGTTTACAATAGCTAAGCTTTGGAAACAACCCAAATGCCCAAAAATAGATGACTGGATCAAGAAGATGTGGTACATATATACCATGGAATATTACTCAGCATTCAAAAAAGATAAACACATGCAATTTGCAGCAACATGGATGGCGCTGGAAGGGATCATGCTCAGTGAAATAAGCCAAAAAGAAAAAGAAAAATACCGGATGGTCTCACTCATAGCAGGAATCTAGAAAACTTAAATAAGGGACCAGGAAAATGAATAACTATAAGAAAGCAAAAATCAAAAACAACAAAAAACTATGAACCAGAGACACTTTTAGGGGGGTGGGGGCGGGAGGGGAGGGATTGGGGTCAGAATGGGGGGGCTGCAATTGTATGGGGAATATAACAATAAAATTTATAAAAAAATAAAAAATAAAAAAAATAAATAAAAAAAAAAGAATGCAAGAGATGAAGAACAAGTAAAGACAGAGCAGGAAAATACTTTGTGTAGTTGTGACCAAGCTGAACTAAAGCCAGAAATGTTTGGAATATATAAGTAGTTCATAGATTTCAAACAGCACTATATGTCAGGAATATTTCTGGTGGAAAGTAACAGAAACCTGAACATTTGGATTCAAGACTGAAAAAACAAAAGGAGTAACACTAGAATTTTGGTTTTGGGTATATAGTGGGATATACACATATCAAGGTGTGAAGCTGTACTCATCTGACTTATATACAGTATTGTAAACCAATGGGAAGTCAATAAAAAATTTATATAAAAAAAATAAATAAAAGTGTGTTTTTGAGCTGCTGCATTCATGTGAACACTGTAAATTTTAAATCTAGCTAAACTGGGATTCTTAATGTCTTGGGAGGAGCCTTCTTCTGCATTGGTTATCTGCAGTAAATTAAGGGACAGCTCAACAACTTGAAAGTATTTCATGCAAACAGCAGAGGGAACAATTTATTACACTAGAAAACACTTCTAGATTAATATTTCTCTCTACACAAAGCTCACATCAAGAAATCGCTGACGTCCATGACAGAGTGTGAATTCACCTGCCTACAGGAGTATCAGAAATGACTGGCCACATGTAAGCATGGGAGTGAAGGAAAGTATAGGGAATTATGGAAGAGCAGCTGCTGTGAAGCTCTAGCCAACTGCTGTCATGCAACAGTATATGCCTACTGTCATCCTATGTTTCATTCTTGAACTGAAAACTTTCCCAGTTTTTAAAACACTGGAATGAAAGAGAAAATCTGGAGACTTACACCAACCTAATTTAGCACATTATGGGGAATCATACAGATTTTTTTTAAGATTCATTTCATTTATTTACTAATGTATACAAGATCTGGGGTGTAGGCCAGAGGTGCGGGGTGTAAGAGGATTCACCAGAGACAGAATGGGGAGCAGAATGGGCGGATCTATAAAATACACGGCTGAAAGGAGCAGCAGGTGAGGCAGAAGAGATCTGCTGCTCCATGTGGGTTAGTTCCCTGGTCAGGGATTGAACTCATGCCTCAGTGGCTGGCAATAGCTTGATAGTGCCGAGATTTTAATCTCTGCACAACCAGGGAAGCCCCAGGTTTTAATCTATCCCAGTCAAATGGCTCTTCAAGAAGAGAGTGGGTATCCTCATACCAAGGTTTAGGGAATCCTTTGGAAGATATTTCCAATTTCTAATACTTCAAAGGTGACCTCTGACTCTTGACATGCACTTCATTCTCATCAACATCAGCAGGAGTCCAGAATTCATCAGATCAATTATATCAAGATTTTTAAATGTAGACCTCCTTTTTATGTCTCCTATATCAAACACATTTGTTTCATATTCCTTTGAAGTACGGATTTTAGCCTAGACAAAGAATATTGAATTGTTTCTATTTAAGAAAATATTTGTACTGATAGGAAGCTAAAAGAGTGAATCACATAAGATTCACATTCTTATGTGAATCGACAAAATAGCAGTTCTCTGATCTTCTGTGGTTTCCATTAAAACTTTCAACATCAAATTAGGTAAAAGTGTCAGGAGGTATTTATAAAAGTTTGACTGTTCAGGAAGGATTTAAGGATATGAGTATACAGTCAAACATTAGGACATTATCAGTATTTTTTATTGTATTATTTTTATTGAGATAATATTGGTTTACAACACTGTATATGATTTATAAGTATAGATTCACATATTTTCAAATGTCTGTTACCATGCCACACCCACCATCAAAGCACCCCTGATCCTTCACCATAGTCCTTTGGGTCCCCTCCTGCTGTGTCCTCCTCCCCCATTCTGGTAGCATCAATTCTACAACCATATTTCTAGGGTTTGCTTTGATTTGGTTTTATCTGACCCTTTATTATATTTCTCTATCTTCCACATATGAGTGAAATCATCTGGTATTTATCTTTCTCATTCTGATTTATTTCACTTAGCATAATCCCCTCCAATTCATACATGACATCAAAAATGACAAGATTTCATTTTTTATAGCTGAGTAGTATTTCATTATGTGTATATATATATATATCACATCTTCCTTATGTACTCATCTGTTCTTGGGCACTTAATTTGTTTCCAAACTTAGCTATTGTAAAAAACACTGCAATGAACATTAAGAGTGCATAAACCCCTTCAAATTAGATTTTTTGTATTCTCCAGGTAGATACCTAGCAGTGAAATTGTTGGATCATATGGTAGTCTATTTTTAATAGTTTAAGAAACCCCCATACTGTTTTTCACAGGTGTTTATCCAGTTTGCCTCCCTACCAAGAGTGTACAAGTGTTCGTTTTTCTCTTATCAACACTTGTTTGTGATCTTTTTTATATGGGCCATTCTCACAGTTGTGAGATAATTTCTCATTGCGGTATTTTTCCTCAGAAAATATTTTGCAAAGATTATTTCTACAGGATATGACCATCCAGTCCCTTCATTTATCTCACACTTGAAAATTTTTATATGCTCTAATTTGCCTATTACCAGATTAATTTATTAGTAGCTTTGATAGATTACAAATTAAATCCCTTCATCTAAAGGAATTTTGGGTTTGTTTCTCTCAAAACTAAACAGTTTTTTTAATATAAATATTTATTTTATTTATGCATACAAGAACTGGGTGGGGTCTAGGATGCAGGTACGGAGGAGGTGAGAGGATTCACCAGAGACAGGCTGGGTAGCAGAACAGGCAGATCTATTGAAATACACTGCTGAGGAGAGCAGTGGGCAGGAGGTCTTCTGTGTCATATGCGGGTCAGCTCCCTGGCTGGGGATTGAACTCATGCCCTGCAGTTACTGGCCATAGCTTGATAGCTCTGAGGCTTAACCCCTGAACTACCAGGGAGACCCCAAAACTAAACAGGTTTTAAAGCACCATATTTTATTTTATTTTATATATTTTTACATCATTTTTTATTTTTGCACAATGTATGCATTTTCATCTTGGTTATATTCCCCATACAAACTTAAAATTTTAACTACTACTTTAGTGGGCCACATATTTTAGTGAAGACCATGAAAAGAGAAATGGCTTAGAAAAAGATAAAATTGAAACACCTAGCAACACCATAAATTGAATTGCCTTGCAATAACCTAACAACAAGGTTATAAAGTTGAAAACACTGTAAGGGTCAAAAGCTCAAAATCATCCAGGATTTCTAATTAGCAAAATTCAGACCACAGAAAGGAGCTAAGTTCTCAAGATTAAATCCAGATGATGTTCTTGACCTATCTACTTAACCTATCTGACTGAACCATGGACTCCTTTCCCCTATTAGATATTTGAGTGACATTGCTTTGGACAATTACCACTAGTAGGTTATTTTCTAAACACCCACCCATAAGTTTTAGATTTACTATGAGTCAGTTATGTTTTTCTCAGATCACTTTATGCCAGTTTTCTTACCATTGCAATTATGTAATTTAATTAAATATTGCATAAGCTGATTAAGTCTGAGTATGGAGAGAGAATTTTTAATTTCTATGAAAACCTAGTTGAATTCTTTAGAAAAAAAATGTTTATAAAGCCATGTCTGGAAAGAAAATTCTTGAGGAAGGTATGAGTAAGATATTTGTGAAAGAGAAATATTCATAAAGATCTAGACAGATTCTTTCAGACTGCTTCACAACTGTCTTTAACTTCTAGCTCTACTTTTAGTATGTTGAAGCATGTTGAAATACAAGACAGAGCATTGTGGGCACTGCTCATCCAAGAAAGATGACTGAGCACTCTCAATAAGTGTGCTTACACTCAAAGACAAGGCCTTGAATTCTTGAAAATAAGCGAACAACACAGACATGTAAAACATGGTATTTTTTTTCATGACTCCCTTTTCAATTCAGTGATAAATTTATTGTCAGTGCCAATCACTTCAAATAATAGAACTTCTATTATGGTCATCACAATTACAAGGTAAGATTTCTACCAAAATGTTTGATGTCTGTGATTTTTGAGTTTTAAACCTTTGTCACAAAAGAAATTATTATCTTCGGTTTCAATATCCTAGCAGGGCAATCAATTGCAAAGTTTAGGCTTTAGTGAGCTGAAATCAGGGTAAATTTTACAGAAAATTTGCCTCTATGAAGTTGCCTTTTTCTCCTTGATCTAGTGAAAATTGCTTATATAATAACTAAACTTATCAATTGGCTTATATTCTCTGAAATGAACTGTGTCATGGGTAAGTTGGGTAAAAGAAGTCAACAATAAGGTAATGGGTGGAAACCACAATTCTGATGATGAACATAAGTAGTATATATGGAAGTTTATTTAAAGGGCTGTACACCTGGAGTTTAATTAATGTTATAAACCAAAATTACTTTAATAAGTAAATAAACAAACTAGTTATGCTAAATAAAATCTCTATAATATTCATAATTAGGTCAAAAGAATTAAAAATCACTGGTAATTTTATGTGCCAGACACAGCTAAAAAAAACCTCTATATTTATATGCACTCATTTTATCAATGAGAAAATTAAGGTTCAGAGATAATAAATACAATGCACATAGTCACTGTCTGTGATAGGAGAGGCAGAACCAAGGCTTATCTCTGGTCTCTTAAGCTCCAAAGCAGGTGCTCATCATCACAATTCTATCAGGAGTCCCGCAGTATGTCTTTTGCGTGCTACTCAACTAAAAGCTTTCAGATTCTTTAAACTATTTGGATTTTATTTTAAAAATTGTTCCATACAGCTTTTAATCATTGGCTTTAATATGCAATTATATAAATACAAAACACTGGATTCTCCTTCACACAATTTCTTCAGATCAGAAAGGTACACATATATATTGCTAATCGAAAGTACTTCCTTCCATCAAAAGATATGCGATGATTAAATCTGGGATTTTTAAACTCATTCATATAAGCACCTACTCTGGGCCTTGCGCTTAGCACTGAGAATAAAAAGGTGTCTAAGATATTGTCATTGTCCTCAAGGAGCCTATGGTCTGGGTTAAGAAAAGATACTGAAGTAGTTGTAACATGAAAAAATAGTAGTTCTTATAGAGACCCATACTAAATACTGAGAAACAAAGAAAACTTAATAAATTGAGTACAGAAGGAACATACTTCAACGCATAAAGGCAATATATAACAAGTGCACAGCTAACATCGTACTCAACTTCAATGATCAATTGGGAAATGCAAATCAAAACCACCATGAGATACTACCTCATATCTTTTAAAATGGCTATTGTCAAAAACACAAAAAATTGACAAGTGTTGGTGAACATGTAGACAAAAGCAAGTCCTTGTACACTGTTGAAGGAAATATAAATTGGTGCAAACAGTATGGACAGCGGTATAGAAATTCATCAAAAAATTAAAAACAACTATTACCACTGTTGAAATTCTACTTCTGGGTGTATATCAAAGGAAATGAAACCAGGATGTCAAAGAGATATCTGCACCCCCTTGTTCACTGCAGCATTATTCACAACAGCCACAATACAGAGATAACCTAAATGTCACCAACAGATGACTGGTTAAAGACTATATGGTAGACATATATTATGAAACATCTTCAGACATGGGAAAGAGTGAAATCTCACTACTTGGGACAATGTAGATAGCCTTTGGGGCATTACACAAAATGAAATTATTCAAATAGAGGAAGACAAATGCCATATGATATGACTTATGTAACAACCTATAAAAGTCAAGCTCACAGGGGGCCTCCCCTGGTGGTGCAGGTGTTGAGTGCTGGGCTGCAAAGCTGCCCGCAGCCTCTACAGCGCCCTTTCAATCCCCGGCCACCGGCGAGGGTCCCACATGGCGCAACAGACCTCAACTGCAGTGCCCGCTGCTCTCCTCAGCAGTGTATTTCGTCAATCTGCCTGTTCTGCTCCCTGCTCTGGCTCTGGTGAATCCTCTTACTCTCCCGTGCTTCTGACTGTACCCAGTGCTTATATAAATAGATAGATAGATAGATAGATAGATAGATAGATAGATAGATAGATAGATAGATCTTTAAAAAAAAAAAAAGTCGAGTTCACAGAAACAGAAGAAAAGTGGTGGTTACCAGGAGCTGCAGGGGAGGTGGAAACAATGGGGAAATGTTGGACAGAGTACAAACTTTGACATATAAAGTGAATGAGTACTGGGGATCTAATATATAGCTTTGTGATAACAGATGACAATATTCTACTGTGCACTTGAAAGTTACTTAGACAGTAAATGTTCTTAAATGATCTTAAATTTTCTCAATCGCAAAAAAGAAATATAACTATATGAAATGATAAGAGGTGTTAGCTAACACTACAGTAGTAATCATATTGCAATATATTTAAGTATCAAGTCAACATGTTGTACACCTTAAACTTAAACAAATGATATGTGTCAGTTATACCTCAATAAAGTTGGGAAAAATGCAAAATGGTGATAAATTTGTAAAACAGTTCTCCATAGAGAAGCATCATTAACATTCTTTACAATTACTGACACATGTTATTAATAAAAAGCAGATGACCTTTAGTCAATTTTGCTTTGTGTTAAACTCTCTGCAGACAATGCATTGGCTTCTGCCAGCACCCAGGTGAACCATTCCTACCACCAATGCCTGGATCTGTCACTATGAGTTTGAACTAAGCCTTGTAAAATGGAGATGACAAGGGATGTCATTTCAGACAGAGGAGTTCTGTATTTGGGCAGGCATGGTGGTATGAAAAAAAAAAAACAAAACAAAAAAACAGTAAGGCAAGAAGTTTTGTGTAGCTAAGGACCAGTTTTAAGGAACCAACTTCATATAAAGATAACATATAGTCAAGCCAGAATCCTAGCTGACTGACTCAGAAATCCTGATTTTACCTTAAAGGCAATGGAGAGACCGGATAACCTGATGTTCTCCAGAGTCCTAAGTTCAAATACTGGTGGTCATGACAGTTCATGGATCTGACAGTTCATGAACCTATCAAATCAAGATAATAACATAATCCATATAGTTGTATGGATTAAAGGTGATGATGAATGCTAAATACTTTGCATAGTATGAATGGACAATATACAAAGAACTCATTGAAGGAGTTCAAGCAGAAGAATGTCAAGATTAGATCTATAGTTTAGAAAGATTTCTCCGGCAACATGTAGAACAATAGAGATGAATGAAAAAATTTATGAAAGTACAGGTAGAGAAGGGGAAGATATGAACTCCAGTTGTGGTATTTGAAACAGGAAATAGTTTCTAGAGGTATTTGGATGAGGAAAGAAGGACTAAATATGGAGGGGAATATGGACACAGGCCACATTTTCTTAACTTGCCAACAGTCCAAAAAACAATGATTCACACAGTATATATGGTGATTTTTTTCACTCTAAATGCTTATTTTACCTTTCAATAAAAAATTATGCATTTTGATTAAAAAATCTCAGGAATCAAGTACACCAAGTTCAGTTCTGACTCAGCCCAGGTTAGTTCGAATTTCTCTATCCCGTTTCCTCATTTGTAAACATGAAGAAAATGCTTTCTATAAACCTGCTTATTGGATTTTGAAAAGGGTGAAGTATTTCATTACCAATAATACTGTTAGTTTCATAAAAGGCATTGAATTAATAAAAATGAAGTTTTTCATGTTTATTGTATGTAAAGGGTAGTGGAAAATCTCTACATTATTTTTTAGCTTTTCTGTAAATTTCAAATCATTTCAAAATAAAAAATTAAAAAACAGATAAGAGTATACAAATGCACCTGAAATTCATGTGTGAGTCTAAATAGCTATTATCAGAGATGCAGTCTGCAAAGAAATGGGACTATTCAAGCTGAGTTTAAATGATGTTCCCCGGTGGATTGAATTACTGCCCAGTGACACACTGACTCTTGGAAACTCCCTTTTCGTAGTATTCTTAAGTCTGTTCTTGCCAAACATTTCTTTCTTTTCATGTAAGAATGACAGTAAACAGCCAAATCAAACAGGAACTGTTTGGCTTGTTTTAAAGAAATCTTTGGAAAACTGCTTTGAGTTGCCATTTGTCATTGCCACCCAATCCTGGAGATGTGGGGATAGAAAACTGCAGTGTCATTCCTCAGCCTATCTCCAGGAGCTTTTCTTTTTTGTTCTTTTACACAAGATCAGAAGATCCATATGGAGTTCTTGGAACCCAAGTCTCTTAACACAGAAGGGTAGATGGGCATTTTTTGTTAATCAAAAATGATATGTCCAAACACTGTTTAGCAGTTTTCATTTTCCCTTGAACAGAAAGGCTTGTTAAAGGTCTTGATTAATAGGAGACATTAATAGAAAAATTAGACTTATGTGTGTGTTTTACATGCTCAGGTCATCTGAATATGCACAGAAAAAATAAAAATAACCACTGCTTACTACATATTTATAATGTGCTAGGCAACAACATAGTACCATTTCCTTCCAGCCCCTATGGGAGAAGTATCAAGGTTCCTCAAACTACTAAAAATAGACACCATATGATCCAATAATTCCATTCCTAGGTATCTAACTGAAGGATACAAAAACACTAATTCAAAGAATATATGCATGCCTATCTTCATTTTAGCCCTATTCACAACAGCCAAGCAATGGAGACAACCTAAGTGCCCAACAACAATTGAAAAGAACAGGCAGTATATACACTTAAAGGACTCCTACTCCACTCCTTTGTTTAATATGAAATATTACTATTTGCAACTACATGGATGAAACTAAAAGGGATTAAGAAGAAAAGGAGAAAAACAAAAACCAGATGATTTTATCCATATGTGGAATATAAAGAAAACAAAGCAAAAGACCAAATCAAATTAAAACAAACCCTTGAAATCTGCTGAACTGAGGCTACCAGAAGGGGAGGGTGAGGAGACAGAAACAAAGGGAGAGGGAGCCCAGTGGACTACATTTGTAAGATTTTTATGACTTTGGTGGGAAGCATGGTGTGATAACATATATTTATAGATATAACCTATACCCTTAAAACATATACAGTGTTATAAAACAATGTTACCTCAATAAACATAATAATTAAAAAAAAAACAGGCTTTCTTCACTGTGAAACTACTCTTGGGAGCCTGACGCATCTCCATCCAACCACAGGAAAAAACTTTAAAGCTCCAACAGTGAAGCAGAGCCTCTCCAAGCACACATAATCACAGGATTACAATTCTTCTCACATACACACGTGCAAAGGAAGGCCTTTCAAATGGAGCAAATACTCCATTAAATACTCAATTAAAGCCATTTCCAGAATGTACAAGAATGTGATTTAGGTCACACATATGATGTCAGAACTATGGGTTGAATCTCATCAATGCAATGAAGCAGAAGAAAATAAGATTGAAACCAGTTGTTTGGCTTCATGTAGCTAAAACAACTGCCTGATTAACTAAATTTTTCTCTTTCTAACTGGTTGTCATGGTATTGTGCTGATAGAATCTTAGACTGAGCCTGCAGACAACAACAAATGTGTGACATTCTGCCTTGACCCTTATATTGCAATTATATTAGGGCTGTCATTCTTAGATGGCATGGAATCACGATAGTATTAAAAATTTCAGAAATTTAGGGATGGAAAAGCCAAGGCATCAGTGAAAGGGCATATTTTAAATTATTTTAAAAGATGGCTTCATTATTTTCGAATATTATAGACATCCAAAACTCAGATATATGAGTACTAAAAATAAATTCAATTAAGAAAATGAAAATACGGCAAATGGTCTGCAATACATAGTAATATGTCAAAAATCTAGTTATCTCACTGCACAGACACCAGTTGCTTTATTCTGGAATAAAGGCATTTTTACTCAAGGATAACTGCAATAATGATGATAATCATTAAAAATTTTTTGGATATTTATAACATACCAGAAGTTCAACATATATTTTCTCATTTAACTTCCCCATAGCTATTTGAGAGATGGTTTAAGAAGATCCCTATTTTACAAATGAAGAAACTGAATTCAAGTTTCTTGCCCAAGATCACTGTTATCAAGGGATAGTACCCCTCCCCACTAGTCTCCATGGCCTAAAGCCTTAACTCCACCCTGAATAACCTCTGAATGAGCTGGTGCCCAAATTGCTTATGTCCAAAGTTGATTCCTCTTCAGACACATTTCTAATCCATTCTCAGTCCCTATTCCTATTTCATTGAGACCAGAGGCCACCTTTCAAATAAGGAATCAATGAATGATAATACACAGTTAACAATTTTCAAATTGAATATCAAGGCTGGACATCGAAAACAACTAAACTGAAATAACCAACTCAAAGAAATTTTTAGTAAGGTAATAAAATCCAGGATTTTAATCCATTTCCATCATTTTTAAGAGCTATCTCTATCTCTATCACCCTCTGTTTCTCTGGCTTTATTCACTGGAGCAATTAAAACGAAGGCTTAAAACAAAGAAAAATGATTTTTCTCCCTAAGCCAAGAAAATTCAAATTCCTAGGATCCACATTTGATTTCATCCTTTCTGTGAAGGTGTGTACAGTGACAGTGGAAGTTTCTCTACAGCATGATTCCCCAGATACTGCAGAGAGAGGGTGGAAGTGACACCACGCGCTCTAGAGACATAAATAGATACCAAAAGAGAATTAAATCAGCAAGCACACACCAGCACAGAGACTCTTTTATTTGCCCCAAGAGGTTCAAAAGTGGAAGAATGACAAAGTATGCACTGTGTCTCAACTGGCAGAAGAAACAACTCATTATTTTAGAACAATTCCTAATGTTCATGACTTAAAAATAAAAGGAAATGGGCAATGATTTTTCATCTATAATGGGTTGACAGATCACAGCTCCCCCCTACACTTCCCCTCCCCACTAGATTATTAAGTAAAACGTCAATATGACTATGCAACTAAGTTGTGTCCTGCTTTCTTTTTGGGGGCTAACTGGTTTGTGCTCCTAATTCCCAACAGAATCAATTAACTGCATGATTTTAATAGAATGCTTGAAAGTACAGGACTGTTGCTGTAAAAATTAATTGTCTTGAGCTGATTTCCTGTAGACACTGTTAATCAATAATATGCCATCTCACACGCAGCTGCTCACCTTCTTCCCGGTTATACAAGAGAGAAAAGAATGTGACTAAGATGGCCACGTGCTCTGCAGGTGTGTGGGTGACATTTGAATTTTTAACATCTTGGAATGTAAGATCCTGGAAAGAAAATTAATAGTTTTGTTTTTTAAGCTAAAGTTCTTACATTTTCAAAGTGAGTTAGATTAAATGATTCATTTAAACAAAGTATGAATGGAAACTTCTTGTAATAATAGTACCTAAAATTCGATCACTTGTATGTATCAAACTCTGGGCATTATACCCATTGATATCATGGAGTATTGTATATAATGATTTGATATGTTCAGAAATAAAATGATGCAGTATATATCACAGAGAGTTTTCTAAACTTCTAGATGAGCATAAATATCTGAAAAGAGCATTCACTTTAAAATAAGACAACATGAGGTCCAGATCTGGCTCTGCCATCTTCTATGTAACCTTGAGTGAGACAATGTTGGTCAAAATTTCCTCATCTGTAATGTAAAAGAGTGAGTAAGTGACATCTAAATTTCTAGTTCTAAACCTACTTGATTTAATAGAAAAATCAAACAAAGGGTCAGATAAAGACAAGTTTTAAAACCAACCCCTGAAAGTGGACCACAAATCTATGACTTTGAGGGGGGTAGGAGCAGAAGGGCTGAGAATGAGGCTGGGAAGTGGGAAAGAGTACAATGGACTATGCGGGAGGACTATGGGCTTCAGAGATGGGGATGCTTCAATGACTACACCTGAGGGGTGAAATCCTACACTGTCCAAACACTAGCAAGAATGTAAAACAATGGTACCTTAATAACAATATTTTCTAAATTTAATGAAGAGAAATCTGAGAAATTATAGCATAATTGACCCAATAAACACTGTGTGACCTCACAATTCATTGCTTGTCAAGAACAATAACCTAATAAATATCTAAGTGATGAAAAAAATATAAAGTTACTTGACTTAAAAACAAAGGACTTGGGACAATTCACACAAAGATGGAAAACCTCACATATACTTCAGCAAATGTTAGATAACTGGGTATGCTAGTTAACTAGGACTATGCTGTCCAACACTGCAGCCACGAGGCCAATGTTAATTTTTTAATCCCCTCTAGTAGTTTTTTAGCTACAACTCTTGTATTTTTCCAATGATCGCTACACATTACAATATGCTTTATCATATTGTAGACTACTGCTATTTTTTAAAAAAGTAATCTTGAAATAGCTTCTTTCAATTATATTTTATGCCCAAAATTATGGGGTTATAGCTCCAAGAATGACTAAATAAGTCACTGAGCACTTAAGTGTGCAGTAAGAATCAAATACACATATAATTACAAAGACTTAGTTTGAAAAAGTGCAACATATCTCATATTTTTATATTGACTACATGTGAAAATAATATTTGGGATATATTGAATTCAATAAAATGCATTATCAAAATTAATTTTACTCATCTTTTTTACTGTTTTTAATGTGACTACCAGAAAACTTTAGGTTATATATGTGGCTTGCATTCTCCTGTTACTGGCCAGTACTGTTATAGGTTCTAGTTGCTTAGCAACAAGCAAAACAAGCAAATCGCCCCGTCCCAAGGAACCTGCACTTTAATGGAGGCAGGAAAGAATAAATAAGCAAGTAAATAATTAATTTCAGATAACAGTACTATGAAGATAATAAAATAGAAAATTGTGCCAGAATATTTTTCTTTAGATAGACTGGTCAGGAAAGATCTTTAACTGAAGTGACATTGAAGCTGAGACCTGAATGATGAGACATGGCAGCTTAATACAGATTTGAGTGCAGAATGGCCCAAGAGGAGGGGCACGAACTTGGGAGCAGACTTGAGATGTCTGTTTTTAATGGACATTGAAATACATATATTTATGACACAACATTTACCAGAAGTATTATCTCTAGGGTCCATAATGGATTTATCAGGAATTGAGCATTGTTTTAGGAACTGTCATATATATTACTCCATTTTGTCTACCCAGTGACTCTGAAACGGTGCAAGTTCAGAGATACAAAATATCACGGTTGGAGTGGGTTCTCACCCATGCGCTTACAACCGCAATTGCAGGACACGACTCAGGCTCAGGGTTCAACAATCGCAGGGTTTATTTATAAAGGGAAGAGAGATAGAGAAGTTGGCAGAGAGGAAAGAGTTAGAGGCAGGCATGGAGACAGTAGCAGCGGTCAGGTGGCAATTTGAAATAAAGATTAGACATGAAGGTCTGGAAGGCCAAAGGTCTGGAAGGTCTCTGAGAAGGTGTCTCCAGAGGTGGCACCACAGCAGTCAGCAACAGAAATCTGAAGACCAGTCTGGCAGCACTAGACACCAGACCAGTTGGCACCAAAGGCTACAGCACCACAGGTTGGTGCCAGATATGTTAGTGGAAAGAACCAGTGTTACAGCTCTACAAAGATTTTCCTGGGAGAGAATCTGGCTGAGTCTGCCTGACTGCCTTCTTGGAAGCTGACTGGAGCCTGGCTTATATACTCTTCAGGGTGCCCACCTTTCAAACCAGATTGGTCCTTTTTTAGTTGTTTTTTTGTTGTTGTTGTTGTTGCTTTTTCGTGGGACCCTTGCTAGCGGCCGGGGAACGAACCAGCACTGCAGAGGCTGCGGGCAGCCTTGAAGCCCAGCACTCAACCGCTGGGACACCAGAGGAGGCCCGGTCCTTTTTTTAGTTGACTGACACACAAGGGAGCTCCAATCAGATCGGTCTGTTTACAATCCCAGCTATTTGACTGGTGCTGGTCTAACCTTACCTGTGCATCCAACCCAAACTATACTGAAGTTGGACTTCAAAACTGAACACCAGGAGCCCCTTTAGCAGCGGTTTAAGTGTAAACCTGATTGGTGCCTATAGGAGTTTCAATCAGATTGCTCCATTTTCAATCCCATGCTGATTTCATGGGCTCCTCTGCCATCTCTATATCTAAAATTGTGACTCAGTTTCCACTATACTGATGAAGAAACTAAAGCTCAGAGGGCTTAAAGGACCTGCCTGAGGACACCCCAAGCAAAGGAACAATGAGGTCTGAAGCTCCTATCTTCACACCTGAGATCTAGGACTCTATCTATGGCAGCCCTCTGTCATGTCATCTTCACCCAAAGTACACAGGATAAGCACACGAGATTTCAGAGGAGATAAGGAGGTCTCTGCTCTTTTTTTTTTTTTTTTGGCTGTTCTTTACTGCTCAGTGGCTCACAGGAGTAAGTTTAGAGAAATGCAAGTTCCACCATCAACCACTTGACAAATTGGGAATACAAGTTTGCCCTTGGGCAACACAGTTACTAGACATCATTGTTCATTTTTGGAAGGAAAGGAGGAAGAAACCCTTAATCTCTCACTTTCCTCTCTTCCTCTTAATTATTAAGCATTTATCTTATTCATTACACTTGGTTACTAAGCAAGCATTTTGTTTGTCCATCCTGCTGCAGATCAACATGTCTTCATTATAAACTTTTCTCATTGAGTGACAAAGATTACAAGGAGTATGCTAAAAGACCCATTTTCTGCCCATTTTTGGACAGGATTATTTTCTTTGTTGTTGTTGAGTCTCATCAGCTCTTTGCAGATTTTTGTGATCAGTCCTTTATTATTAGTGTTGTGTGCAAAAATGTTCTCCCAGTCTGTGGGGCTTCTCTTTGTTTTGGTTATTGTCTCGTTTGCTGTGCAGAAGCTCTTTAATTTGATGTAGTCCCAGCTGTTTATCTTTGCCTTCACTATCACTGCTTTGGGTGATGTGTCTGTAAAGATGTCTTTGATGTGCATATCATGTAGTATTTCGCCTATATTTCCTTCTATGTATTTTATGGTTTCAGGTCTTATGTCTAGTTCTTTAATCCAATATGAGTTGGTTTTAGTGCATAGTGTTAGGTAGTAGTCAAGCTTCATTCTTTTGCATGTAGCGACCCAGTTTTCCCAGCACCATTTATTGAACAAACTTTCTTTGCTCCAATGCATATTCTTTGCTCCTTTGTCAAAGAGCTAAAAAGAAACTTCTCTGAAGAGGAAATGCAAATGGCCAACAGGCATATGAAAAAATGTTCAACATCACTTGTAATCAGGGAAATGCAAATCAAAACTACCATGAGATACCATCTCACACCAGTGAGAATGGCACATACTAAAAAAACTAACAACAACAAATGTTGACCAGGTTGTGGAGAAAAAGGAACTCTCCTACACTGCTGGTGGGCATGCAAACTGGTCCAACCACTATGGAGAGCTGTGTGGACATTTCTGGACCTACTAAACATAGAGCTTCCATATGATCCAGCAATTCCACTTCTAGGTATTTACCCAAAGGACACAGAAACATCAATTCCAAAGAGCACCTGCACCCCTGTGTTTATAGCAGCACTATTTACAATAGCTAAGCTTTGGAAACAACCCAAATGCCCAAAAATAGATGACTGGATCAAGAAGATATGGTACCAAACAATAAATCTGAAGAAGAAGAAATCAAAAAAAAAAAATCCCTTTTATTATTGAAACAAAAAAAAATCAAATATTTGGGAATAAATCTAACAAAAGAGGTAAAGGACCTATACAAAGAAAACTATAAAACACTGTTAAAAGAAATAGAAGAAGACACAAAGAAATGGAAAGACATCCCCTGCTCATGGATTCGGAGAATAAACATTATTAAAATGGCCATCCTACCAAAAGCAATATACAGATTCAATGCTATTCCAATCAAAATTTCAATGTCATTCTTCAAAGAAATAGAACAATTATTGATGAAATTCATATGGAATCACAAAAAACCCCGAATAGCCAAAGCTCTCTTGAAAAAAAAAGAAGGGAATGGAGGCATCACACTCCCAGACTTCAAACTATACTACAAAGCCATAATCATCAAAACTGCATGGTATTGGAACAAGAACAGACATACAGACCAATGGAATCGAATAGGAAATCCAGAAATAAACCCACAGATTTATGGTCAACTAATATTTGACAAAGGAGCAAAGACTATGCATTGGAGCAAAGAAAGTTTGTTCAATAAATGGTGCTGGGAAAACTGGGTTGCTACATGCAAAAGAATGAAGCTTGACCACTACCTCACACCATATACAAAAATCAACTCAAAATGGATTAAAGAACTAGACATAAGACCTGAAACCATAAAATACATAGAAGGAAATATAGGCGAAACACTACATGATATGCACATCAAAGACATCTTTACAGACACATCACCCAAAGTAGTGATAGTGAAGGCAAAGATAAACAGCTGGGATTACATCAAATTAAAGAGCTTCTGCAGAGCAAAAGAAACAATAACAAAAACAAAGAGAAACCCCACCAACTGGGAGAACATTTTTGCACCCAACACTAATGATAAAGGACTGATCACAAAAATCTTCAAAGAGCTGATGAGACTCAACAACAACAAAGAAAATAATCCAGTCAAAAAATGGGCAGAAGAGCTAAAAAGAAACTTCTCTGAAGAGGAAATGCGAATGGCTAACAGGCATATGAAAAAATGTTCAACATCACTTGTAATCAGGGAAATGCAAATCAAAACTACCATGAGATACCATCTCACACCAGTGAGAATGGCACATATTAAAAAAACTAGCAACAACAAATGTTGGCGAGGGTGTGGAGAAAAAGGAACTCTTCTGCACTGTTGGTGGGAGTGCAAACTGGTCCAACCACTATGGAGAGCTGTGTGGAGATTTCTGGACCTACTAAACATAGAGCTTCCATATGATCCAGCAATTCCACTCCTAGGTATTTACCCAAAGGACACAGAAACATCAATTCCAAAGAGCACCTGCACCCCTGTGTTTATAGCAGCACTATTTACAATAGCTAAGCTTTGGAAACAGCCCAAATGCCCAAAAATAGATGACTGGATCAAGAAGATGTGGTACATATATACCATGGAATATTACTCAACCTTCAAAAAAGATAAACACATGCAATTTGCAGCAACATGGATGGTGCTGGAAGGGATCATGCTCAGCGAAATAAGCCAGAAAGAAAAAGAAAAATACCGGATGGTCTCACTCATAGCAGGAATCTAGAAAACTTACATAAGGGACCAGGAAAATGAATAACTACAAGAAAGTGAAAATCAAAATCAACAAAAAACTATGAACCAGAGACACTTTTTGGGGGGTGGGGGGCGGGAGGGGAGGGATTGGGGTCAGAATGGGGGGGTTGCAATTGTATGGGGAATATAAAAATAAAATTTATTATTAAAAAAAAGAAGATGTGGTACATATACACCATGGAATATTACTCAGCATTCAAAAAAGATAAACACATGCAATTTGCAGCAACATGGATGGCGCTGGAAGGGATCATGCTCAGCAAAATAAACCAGAAAGAAAAAGAAAAATACCGGATGGTCTCACTCATAGCAGGAATCTAGAAAACTTAAATAAGGGACCAGGAAAAAGAATAACTATAAGAAAGAAAATATCAAAATCAACAAACAACTATGAACCAGAGACACTCTATGGGGGTGGGGGCAGGGAAAGGAGGGCTTGGGGTCAAAATAAGGGGGTTGGAATTGTATGGGGAATATAAAAATAAAATTTAAATAAATAAATAAACATAATGGAAAAAAAAAGAAGACCCATTTTCTTCTCAGTAGAGAACTGTTTAACTCTATGGAGAATATGCAAAATCCAGTTCACTTAGAAATTTAGACCTTACATTCTAGGTGAAATAAGTGGCCCAAATTTGTAGTTTTCAACTCAACGTTATCAAAGAATTTAGACCTTCCATTTCTTTCTGAAGGAAGCTGCTTTTCTGGTTTTATGTCCACCTTTTTGGGTGTCCTTTCTAATACACCCAGATAAAATGCCCCCAAGTTGAGAGGTCTGAGAGTTCACAGAGTTAAAATCTTCTAGCAGAATTAGCCCCCAAAATATGGAGATCTGGGACATATAGGAGGTGCTCAATAGATCTGCCTTAGGTTGTTTTCCACTATCCAATTTACCAATCCCAGGAATAACTCAGTTCTTATCCTAAAACTATCCTCTAGCTGTCCATGATAACAAAAATGTTGAAGACTCAGCATTGTGAACTGGAATGATCACTACTGCCCTTAATGTCAAAGCCAGGTTCAAGCCTAATGTAAGTCTAACATGTAATTTCCCACAATTTTACCAGCAGTCCCTCTGAGCTCCTGTTTTCTTATTGATCAAGTGAAGCTAGTACCTGCCTTTGGTGTCTGTCTGAATTGTGAAAATCAAAGGATATAAGGAAGATGAAATTGCTGTGAACAAGTGATAAGTGTAATGATTCTCAGAGCACTAGATGCCTGAGTGGAAAATAAATAATATATGCTAAAAATTTCCAGCATCATAAAACATGGTACTGAGGCACAACCAGAAAAAAGGAGGGGAGAATCCTATGATAATATTATGCTGTTATTATTCTGGCCAATTATCACAGTTGTCCCAATTCTAGCCCCGAAGTCCCATGACCCAGGAAACCCCTCAATCCCAGACAAACATAAAATGTGAACCACTAGGACATCATATTCAGTTATAGGAAATTAAAAATGCTTCGTTAAGAATTGTTCAAGACTCAGCTATGAAATTCACATTACCCCTCTTCTCTGAATATTAAGACCAAGAATGTGAGGCATATTTCGCTGAGCATGATCCCTTCCAGCTCCATCCATGTTGCTGCAAATTGCATGAGTTTATCTTTTTGATTGCTGAGTAATATTCCACTGTGTATATGTACCACATCTTCTTGATCCAGTCATCTATTTTGGGCCAAGATGAAAATGCATACATTGTGCAAAAATGAAAAATATATAAAATAAATAAATAAAAAGAATGTGAGGCAAACATAGGCAAAAGCTGTAAAACCCGCTTTTTGGCCTCTGAGAACCCTGGTTTATTTCCTACCGCATAGAACATTGTAAACAGCAGAAAAACATCAGCAAGATAAAATGGTGAGTAAAAAGGCAAAGTAAGAATATTTTAAAAATCAAAGAATACAATTTTACAGCCCTTCTGCTCTACCCAGCCAACTAGTACCTTACACCCTGACTGTCCGTGTGTGAAGGTTAAGAAGGTAGTTAAAGCTCAGTATCCACCATTACAAAAACTGCTGAGAAATGCAGTCACTGATTCCTAACATAGAATAACTCTACCACCTATTGTTTTAAATATACACTTTCAAAATACAAGCAAGTAGAAGGCATTCTTTTCAACTCTATTTATTCTGATTGACTTTTCTGGTCAAGGCCCTTAGAGTATGAGTTCTCTTGGCAAAGACAGGAAAGAGTGTCATATTCAATATTCTAAACTATTCATCCCAAGTTCTGATTTAGGAACAGGCAGTCTGCCTGAATATACACTAATTCTAAAATTTATTCCAAAGAGGTAATTTTGCAGTGGGAAGAACAACTTCTTAAGAACTATGTGCAGAAAGCATACCAAGAAAAATGAAAAGCTTTGGAAAATTTCTGGTGTGCAACCACATTTGGAGGTTTCACCAAAATATTTATTCTGGTCCCTCCATCTCTAGAACAGATTTTTGAACATATGGCTTAAGGACATTTTCTCTATCTTTCTGCTGCCTCACAATCTCATAATTCCAGTTTTGTAGGTACAGACATATATGAAAATGATGTGTGGGTTTTTTTTCCTTTAAAATAAAGGGAAAATTAGAAGATAAAGTATACTAAAAAGTGCACTCTTAAAGGACTTATATAAAAAGCTTGCAATGCGCCCTACTGACAAGGAAACTACAATGGCCCCTAAGACTTTGTCTAATATTATTCTTTCTATATTCCTTGTAGATTGCATATAATTGTGCTCATATGGAGCTAAAAATAGTTTCAAATTCTGATGAGGTATTAAAACAGAATAAAATGACAGGCCTGGTACACTTACTAAAATAATCAATAGTACCTCATACTTCTGTATTTTTACAGCTCCTTGAGAAAAATGATCTATATATACCAGAGTGGATTATTGGCTGGAGGAGGATAAAAAGGCCCTATTTGCCCATGATGAATTCAAAAGATCATAAAAAGACATCATTTGTCTTTAAAAATAAATCCAGTAACTTACACCCTACACATTTCATCATAAGGCTTAAGTTTATGATGTGGCTTTTAAAAAAGGTGTTCTGGGGGCTCCCTGGTGGCACAAGGGGTCAAGCACAGCACTGTGAAACTATCCACAGCCTCTGCAGCACGAGTTCAATCCCCAGCCAGGGATCTACTCACATGGCATAGCAGACCTCTCCTGACTCGTCCGCTGCTCCCTTCAGCAGTGTTATTTCTGGCAGTCTGCCTGTTCTGCTCCCAACTCTGTCTCCAGTGAATCCTCTCACCCCCTGCAACTCTGGCCTGTACCCCAGTTCTCGTATGCATAAACAAATAAATCTTTAAAAATATAAAAATTAAAAAAGGTGTTCTTTTATATGGTATTCTTAAAAATATCTTAGCTGTGGTTTATTTCTCTGTAGGAAATCCTAGTATAATCTGGCCCTGTGTTTTGCTTTGTCTCTCTCTATGCAACCTCATATTAATAGCTCTAAATGCATAAAGAAAGTACTTGTTATGTGCAAAATCCTATGAACTTTATACATATAAACTTAATATTAACATTAAGGATACTAAGCACTATTTTTATCCCCATATCAGATAAGAAAACTAAGCACAGAGAGATTTTCCCAAGTTCTTCAGAGTTAGTAGGTGCTAGAACCGGGATTAAAAAGCAGACAGTTCAGCCATGATCTTCACTACCACCTCCCAGCCCAACCAATTGCTACCTATATCCCAGACATTTCTTGCTTTCCTATCCCTCAGTCTTTCAAAGATTCTTACCAGACTCAGCACATTTGGACATGTTCGTTTTTGCTTGCAGAATTCTTCACTGCTTGTATCTTCTTATCATTTCTCTCTGAGTCTAAATGTCATGTACTTAAGAGGAATTCCCTGCACCCCCTCTAAAGTTAAATGTCTCTTCCCTATCCTGTCCTATCCTTGCTTATATCTTTTATAACATTTATCACAATTTGCAGCAATTTAATTCTTGCTTGTTTCTGTCAGACTCCCCAACCAGAACATTCTCTCCGTGAAAGCACTGCTTGTTTTGTCACAGCTGTATATCTAGCACTAAACTAAGCACAGTACCAGGCACATAGGAAAAGTCAATAAATATTCACTGAATGAATGAATATTAAAGACCTCTGTACAGAGTCTGAAAAAAAAATCACCTACCCGGGGCAACTTTCAGGTTAAATTAAAGCTAAGTCCAGCTATAGGTTCAGAAAAGACATTGTGGATCAAGGTTATTTGAAGACCAGGCCCTTAGCATAGTCCGTGAATGTGAGTCCAATCTCAAGACCTTTTAGATTTCCATCGTCCTGAAAATGGTGAGAGTCACATTATTACATGCTGCATCAATTGCCAAGCAGTCACATACCAAGCACCTGCTAAATTCAAATGTATACACAAGAAGGCTGAACAAGTGGGGAGGTTATTTTGTCATCCCCTACTCTCTTATGCTGCCTATCAATGCATGTTTCCACCTCAGATTCTAACTTTTATATAAAGCTCATCTAAAAGTTTGGTGCTGTAATGGCTATTAAGTCCCCAATTATTCTATCAACCTTTAAATGATGATAAGACTAGAAAGTCTTACATTCAAAGCATTAGCACATAATTATCTTATCTGAGTTTCTAAACCGTATAGCCATTAGTCCAGAGTTATGCTGAGCAGAAATTACTACTTTCAATTACCGGTATTGCAGGCCTTGCCTCAGATCAGAGGGCCTCCTACCTGTTTTCCAGTCCAACACTCTGAAGAGGAAAAGTTTTTTAACTGCAGAATCTATTGACTCTCAGAATCCTACAAAGTTAGGCCTGGGCAAAAGTCACTCTAACCACAAAGTAACATCAATCAACCAGTGACTGTTCTGTGAAGGTCATAACAGGAAAGAGATAGAAAACTCAGTGGGTAATCTAATAGAAGAATTGTTTATAAAATTATGCTCAGGGTCTATGGAAACAAAAACCTAATAGTGCAATATTCCAGGACTAGCCAGTGATGTGCATATACCACCACTAAATACGACAGTGCAAGAGGAGCCAGCAGTTCCCAGAATCAGATTCCAGAGGAATTGACTGTGGGAGTAGGTATATGGAGCAGGTCATCTGACAAAGAGATGCAGATTGCCTAGGGTGCCATGGCAAGGAGGAAATGTGAATACACACCCCAACCTACTCCTACACCCATTCATTCAACCCAACTGGAATACAAAGGGTAGGGAACCACATTCTGGAATCTAGAATGGATGAAGAATGATGTTAACAGATTTATGGAGGAAGAGGGGAAGGAAGTTATCAAGAATAGCGACCCTGAGTTTCTGGGAGTGAAGCATAGCTATGGTGACCAATTAATCCCAGCAGGTCCAAGACATTACCAGTTTAGCATTTAAAACCCTGCATCACAGGAAGTTCCTCAGTCATGGGCAAATTAAGATGGTTTATCACTCTCACCTCCAAAATAGGTCAGGAGTGCTAGTGGCAGGCCGTGGTGGTGGTTCCCTCCAGACATGGAAGAAGTTGTGCTGTAGAAGGAAGATACTTAGTGGTGTGAGCTTATGTCCTGAAACACCCACTGTCTGAATGGGCTCTAGTGAACTTGCTCTCCATGAACAGAGTGAAGTAGCTGGGTGACTAGTAAGGGCACAAGATTTCAAACTAAGTGTCATGTATTGCTAGGTTACAATGAGCTTCTCCTCCTCTAGTCCTGAGTCTTCAACTATAAAATGTGGGTTTACAACAAGACCAGAATTTACCAAAGTGTTCGCTGCAAAACACACAAGACTGTTGATGAAAAGCGAACTCCATGATTACATATTATGAAAAGTGCAACACACTGTGCCCCCTCCGGGAGAGAACATGCCCTAGTATCCTATGGTTTCAGAGAAGTTGTACAGTCAGGAAAAGTGTTTAAAGATGTGACTACAAATTTTTTCCCCTGCTAAGTCACACCTTTCAGCATAGAAGTGGTGCTCCATGGAATGGACTTTGGAAAATGCTGGGGAAGGTGACTTTCTGTTGTCTCTTCCAGTTATAGCATTCTGTGACTTTGACCAGTAATGAGTGAAAAGGCATAAAATTATGTGACTGAAAGTCAAGCAATGACATTTTCACTTCATGATAACCAGCATTAAAGACCCACAATTCAGAATGGAGTCCTTGGCCAGTGGATTAACAACTTGAAAAAGGAGTGGGGGGGAGTCTTTTGGATAAAATAGTTGAAATTCATCCAAATTTCTTTTTTAAATGAGACCGGAGGTTAGGAAGAATTCACAAGAACCTATTAATTGTCTTCCCAGAATCATGATTGTGACAAGGGGTTCATACCAGAAGCTCCTAAATATAATGAGACTAATTTGTAAATGTTCCCATAATGCACTAATTCTGAAGGAGCTCGCTGTCAGGGGAAAGTTTCTCCTGACCTCAGTTAATGACCTCCTTACATTGTGAAGCATGAAGATTGATAGATCTTGTAATTTTATCCCTGTTAATTTAACTGCAGATGCTATTCTTGGGCAACTTGGTGATCACAAGATTTGAAATATTGATAAGTATCTATAGGACAGCAGTAAAGAAATAGCGGTTTTTAACAGACTGTGAAGGAACTTACAGCTTGTTAAAGAAAACTGGCTGCAGCTCAAAAATTCATGGGAAACTGACAGAGTGGGAAGCATTTAAGATAGAGTCAAGGAAGTAAACCATAAAATTTATATTTATGAAGCCAGCAATGCCAAATGAGCAACAGAATCCAATGTGGCTGAGTGTGGAAGGGAAGACACAGAAGCAGCAGCAATATGAGACTTATTAGAAAAATTAAAATGCACATGTCTACAGTAATACATATTTTACCAACGCAACATTTGTTCTCAGAATCATTGAAAATCTTCCTGACTTGGAGGTAGCTCTGCCTGGGATGGGACTGGACTACCTAGTACCCAAACTATTCCAGCACCTGGGAAGGGCATTTATTAATGATCCCTATGCATCTCCTGGCCCCTGCTCCCCTCATTCTGCCACTATGCTGGCTCCCAAGACCTATATATGCAACACCAGTTATCATGTTAGGAAACTCAACTGCACAACTCTCTGGGTTGTGAAATATAACAGCCTTTGTGAGAAGGCCTCAGAGTGTAAGAAACTGCATTTTGTATAGGATATATTTCTTTCAGGTGTTGTCAGATGATGTTTTGTTCAAGATGTAATCTACCCCTGAAATATGGGGGAATTTTGATGCTCAGCTATGAGGGGGAAAAGAAATGTTGATAATTGCCAGTTCATTTTGGTGTTGTTCTATTGAAAAGTACTGCATTATCTCTACTTCAGAGATAAAGAAAACAAAATGGAAAATGGTTCAGTAAATGGGACCAGCCAATTAAGCTGTGGGAAGTCACCAATATACCCAGGAGGGAGATAATATATACACTTTTATTACATTTGAAATCTTTACCCCTCGAACTTGAGAAGGTATTAAAAATAGTACATTGAGCTCTTCTTCCATTTCACTTTACTCATTCCTACTGACTATGCTGAAAAGGAAAGAAAAGTTGAAGAGGAATTGTAACGTAAATACAAAAGAGAAGGAGAAGAGAGATGGCATTAAAGTCAAATGGTCACATTGGTGGTTACCAAGCCTCAAGTCTGTGAGCCTGTGTATGGAAAATCCTGTGGCTGGAACTCTTTAGGGAAGTGGTTTCCATCTGCTCAGAAATGAAGAAATCAAATTATATCTCTGGAAATGAGGCACCATCACACAATGCAACAACACTACACTGAAAAATCCAGTGGGCCGGATTTTAATCCCAGTTCTGCTATAGTCTGTGTGACCTGGAGCAGCTATGCAAGCACTCTATGGATCAGAGGTGGTTCACTTCTGTCTCAACCCCTCAAGCGCTGTTCATAACTGAAACATATTTAAACCAATGGCCAAGCAAAATTGAGTTTTTGAAGAAAGTCTCCCTTCAGACAGCTGACAAATCAGCACCCTATGGTTTTTGTTAGCTAAAAGCTATATTCAGCAACCTAAGTCCCCTGGATCTCAAGCAATATTTTTCACCTTTCTAAGAGGTCTGGGATAACTGAGCTCCTATCTGTCTGCCATGTCTTTGGGGTCACACATTGCCCAAAAAGAGCCCAGGTTAAAAGTGCTCACATGGTCTAAAAAATGAGGAACAAGATGCTACAACATAGAAGAATTTGCTGAAATCCAAACCCACCACTATTATCATGGAGCCCAAGTATTTACTCCACATACTAGAACTCATAATAAATGCAGTTAACAGACTATTTTTGTCAATCTGTTTTAAGTTTTACATATCTTGAATGCAATAGCAGAGGCTTCCTTTGTTTCCTTGTAAAAGACATTGCCTGACAAGCACAGAGAAAAGTATAGTGACATGTTTTTATAGAATATATCACCAAAGACTTATTATGAAGCTTGAAGCATTAGGGTTTTGAATATATATTTTAAATAAATAGAGAAGTAATGATGGGCTCCCAACAATTGTAAAATTAGAGGTTCCAGCACTATTCTAACAGATGGCATCCTGCTTTGTGTTATTGTGTTTGAGTTAGCAATAGTCTTCATTATAGAGAGATATTCTTCATTGTGTGATCTTCATAATAGGGATTAAGTAAAGGATATAAATGCAGTAATTTAGCAGATCTTATTGTTAGAAAGTGCTCATTTACTACTAACTTGCAGCATGATTCTGTTGCTTAAAAAATGTTTTCCTGCTGTTTTTTAGCAGCAGGGAGAATACAACACATTGTTGTTAAGGTTGTTGGTTCTAACAAGCTTTCATTAGGTATAAAAACCCATAAAGAATCAATAAATACTTTGTGTTTTTCTAAAGAGCATTCAAGGGTGGGTACTGTTAATGTGTTCATTGTGTCCAAACAGTATTAGCCCAAGAGAAATAATGAGAAAAATCATGAATAGAAAATGGAAAATACTGTTAGTAATGCTTTCCACGCAATAAAGCATTTTAAGTCAATAACTTACTACTTATAAGCTGGCACGATTTTTTTTAATTCCCTTACATAACAGACCGTTTATGTTTAATAGGATTTTCTGCACAAAAATTACATAGTCCTGATGTAGCTATTAGCTGTTCATGGCAACCGTCCATCCTGATCCTATTCCCTAAGTTAGCCTTACCCATCCCACCCCACAAGGGGAGTAGCCAATTTTTTCTTTAAATGTCATGGCTTCTTCAGCTCTATCCCAACATTGCCTGTTGACCCTACAAGACCTATTACAATGCAGTGAACATGTTGGTGCTCAATAAATGTTTCATGTGTAGAAATGAATCACCTCTAATAACTGTAATTTATTTTCTCAAAATTGCTTGCTTGTGGTAAATTTGGATTCGTAGGAACGCCATCTGTGGAAACTGAATCAATAAGCTCACTACTTACTATTCCAATCATTTTTAATATTACAGATCCTTTTGAGCAATTTATGAAAGTAATGAATTCTCTCCCCAGAAAAATTTATATGTACACATACATATCAGGTTCATATAACAATATTTTTGCTTCCATCTTTTTAAAGAAAAATGGATTCCCTGACCTTCCAAAGCAACAAAATGCTCATGGAAATGCTGTTGATACACATGCATCAATTTTGTTGGTCTATACTACACCAGATTTGAGCAATGTGTTAAAGAATTCAGTTTTTAAGAACAACCATTATGTGTATATCACAGGGTACTTGCATTTCAGAGCTAATTATTTGCTTCTCAAAAAAATATTTCAATATACCCCAAAAAAGACAGTAAATATCTTGAAGCCAAAGATTGAATCCTTAGTCCCTGCCAAACAGTTGGCCTTGGTTTGTTTTGTGTGTTGGAGGAAGACATGGTTCCCCTGCAGTTTCTGTAAACAGCTATGCTTCATTTAAGTCTCTGCATTTAGGTCATTAAATGCTTGTATGGAAGTGCAAAAAAGCCTCTGTCAATTGAAGATTACTCAGAAAAGAAGATAAAGCATATCTCAAATTGTAATGTAAGTCAATGGAAAAAGTGATTTACTTTACAAAAATGAAATTTACACAAAACTAGTGCATAAATCAATATCTCCTCACTCTCATGAATAATTTGAGTCACCTAGTATAATTTATAGCCTTTGTCATGAAACCAATTTAAAACCCTATTCCAATTTTAGTAGCACAAATCCTGATACAGGAAACTTGTCTGAATTGCATTAATTTCTCTCCAGAATAAGGGATGTGAGTTCTTCAAGCATCAGGATTTTTGTTTTGTTTTGCTTTGCTTTGCTTTTTATCTCTTTGCTAAAACAAATTTTGAAGTTTGCTATATCATTGTCACAAATAATTTTCTCTATATGAAGGTTATACTATAGCTACTACTTCCAACTAAAAAAACAAACAGTATATTGAGGGGGCTTAGTTACTTTATTCTTCTTATGGAAATAGTAGAAAATTCCAGTTTCCAACATCACAAGAATTTTTTTTTTCAATCAGGAATGTCTTATTATGGAATATTACTCTTTCCCAGTAAACCTTTCAGTTTTGAGGTGCCAAACTGACTACCCATTAATTCAGCTTCCTCCACATATTAATTAATTAGTCTGCTAGGGCTACTTTAACAAAATATCCAGACTCAGTGGCTTAAACAACAGATACTGGCTGGAAGTTGAAAATCAAATGGTCAGCAAACTTAGTTTCTCCTAAGCCCTCTCTCTTTGACTTGTAGATGGTCATCCTCTTGCTGATACTATACACAAACACCTTGGTGTCTTTTCCTCTCTTTATGAGGACACCAATCTTGGTAGATTAGGACCCTATCCTAAGGGCCTCGTTTTCACTCTTTAAGGACTATATCGCCAGGTATAATTACAGTCTGAGAAACTGACAGTTGGAATTTCAACATATGAATTTTTAGAGGACACACAATGTTATGCTATGGGTTAACACTCCAGAATCCATGAATCTGACAGCTTGCCTTCTCTTATCTTGCCTATCTCATATTTCAGACGATCTCTCTCTTCACTCACCACTTCTGGCTAAGTTTATTCTGCAGAACCAAGTTTAGAATCCCACGGCCATGGTGTCTCTCAAGTTATTATATAGTTACTTTTGCTTACTTTTCTACTATTGCCAAAGTAACAAGGGGCAAGGAAGAGAGTTCTAGGTAGAACTCTGAATGGTTTGTTTATTGTACTTGACTGTGTATGTGCACACACTCTTTTTGATATAGAAACCAAACTTTTAGTCCTTTATTGGAATTTAAACATCAATAAATCAATGACAATAATTCCACTTACATTTGTGTTAACTCTACATTAAAAGGTGAACTCTGGAAGAAAACCCAACAACAGAGAATGAAAAGGAACAGTCAGACAAATGGGAAGAGGTCTATGGAAAATGATGTCAAAGGAAAATGAAAGAAAGAAGTTCATATGCTGTGCAGATGACTTTAGGTGTGTTGACCAATAAAAAGTCACAGGGTTTAGAAATTAAGAAATCACTGAAAGTCTTAAGATCAGATTCAGTGGAATGGAATAGAATTTTTGAATTTTATTACACACTCTTCTCTGGTACACATATAACATTCTCAAGGCTAGAACACATGTCAGTTACAAAGCAAGTGTCAACAAATTCATGAAGATCAAAATCATAAAAAGTATCTTCTCTGATCACAATGGAATCAAACTAGAAATCAATCACAAATGAAAACAGGACAACCTCAGTATGTATTGACTGAACAACACACTACTAATGATTATTAGGTTAATGAGGATATCATTATTAAATGATATTTAAAAATACCTAGAGACAAATGTAAACCCAAGACACAAACTATTGGTACCTATTGAACATAGCAAAAGCATTACTAAGAGGACAGTATGTAGTAATATATTTACACAACAATAAACTAGAGAGATCTCAAATAATCTTACCTCTCCACTTAAGGAGCCAAAAAAAAAAAAAAACCCAAGAACAAACAAAATCAAAACCCAGTGGAAGGAAAGAAATAATAAAAATAACTCAGAAGGAGAAAGACAAATATAGATGGTTTCATTTTTATGTAGACTATAGAGAAAGAGAAAAAATGATCAGACGAAACTGAACTAATAATAAACCTTAGAAAACTGATATGGAATTGAGGTTACCATATGGGAGGAAGATTGTGGATAGCAAAGTGTGGAGGGATACTGGCATAGGGCTGAGGGTGCCTTGGTGTTGAGTGTGGTGTGATGGCATGCATATGAGGAGGTGTGATACTATGCCTTTGAATTACATGCAGTGTTGTAAACCAATGTTACATTAATTAAAAAAAAAAAGAAAAACAGTATAGAGATTTCTCAAGTATTAAAAATAGATGTATAGTATGATCAAAAAATTCTTATTCTAGATATCTAGCCAAAAAATACAAAAACATTAATTAGAAGCAATGTATGCACTCCTAATTTCACTGTAGCACTCTTTACAATAGCTAAGCTATGGAAACAACCTAAGTGCCCAATGACAGATGTGTGAATTAAGATGAGGTATATATACACAATGGAATACTACTCAGCTGTTAAAAAAGAAGATGAAATCTTGCCATTTGTGATAACATGGATGGAACTAGAAGGTATTATTCTGAGTGAAATAAGGCAGAAGGATAAAGAAAAATGCAGGATGATTTCACTCATTTGTGGAATATAAAAAATAAAGCAAAGGCAAAAACAAAAACAAACTCTAGAAAACTGATGACAAAACTGAAACTACCAGGAGGGTTTTGGGATAAGAACAAGAGGAGGGGGACTAACTGAATATGGTGGAAGATTATTGGGGTTTTAATAAATATAATTTTTATTAAAAGATACAGAGGGAAATAAGATAGCAAGTAGCATGTGGTGCAAGGAAATGAGTTTGTGAAGATGGGTAAACATTATTATAGACTTAGAAAGGGCATGAAATATAAAGAAATATTTGAGAAATAGAGTTAGAGAGAATATAACAAATGAAACAAAGTGTGGGGGGAAAGAAATGGCATTCAAAGGATGAAGTTCACAAGAAAATACTGGGAAATTGTGTTGAAGACTTAGTAAGAAAGAAAGTCCACATCTTTTCTAAGTGGGGCACATCCAGAGAGAAGGATTCCAGCATGACCAAAGGAAAGGCCTCAAGTCTCTCCTGGGGTTGGTAATACTAAACAACTTCAGTAGTTCTCATTCAATGTTTATTTCAGATGATACATAACATGTGTCAGGTGTCAGCTGGGATAAGCAAAGACTTGGGAAATGGGTTCTTCTTCAAAGAATCATTTGACTAAAAAATCAACTAAGCAAAGAATCAATTTATCAGATGCACCCATTTATTTGAATTTTTTTCTCTTAACTATGTATTTGTTTTAAATACTACATGAGATTTTGCTGATTTTTTTTAAGATTTATTTATTTATGCATACAAGAGGTAGGATGTAGGCCAGATGTGCAGGGGGTGAGAGGATTCACCAGAGACAGAGTGGGGAGCAGAACAGGCAGATTGACTGAAATACACTGCTAAGGGGAGCAGCGGGTGAGTCAGGAGAGGTCTGCTGCGCTATGTGGGTTCTCCTCCCTGGCTGGGGATCGAACTCGTGCTGCAGTAGTTGTGGATAGCTTCATAGTGCTGACACTTAAGCCCTTGCGCCACCAGGGAGGCCCCAGATTTTGCTGATTTTTAAAGATTTGGGAGATATTTTGGTTGACTGATTTTCATTTTGTGTATTATATCATCATTCTAAAGAATTTAATTTGTAAAAGTAAAATGTCATGGAGTGTTTTGATCTAATTATGAACATATATAATATTCAGAAAAATATATTGAAGTAATACCAGGTAGTCACTGAAATTTCAGTGTTTCCCTTGAGAGTTCAGTTTATTCTGGTTATAGTATATTTTACTCATTTTTGACTTGTCCACACAGGCATATTTAAAACACTTTTGCCAATTTATCAAATAGAATAGCCACCTTATGTTGTTGTCACAGAAGTTTGCAGGCAAAATTTAATATGTAATATAAACGCTTTTATTACTTGACAGTTATTTTCCCCCAAGAAAGTACAGCATTTCTAAGATGCAAAGGGTAATGAACCTGTCAACTATTAGGTATAACTTTATCACAGAGAATCATCCAATTTGTATTGAATCATCCAATTCCATCTTTAAAAACTCTGCTGTGACCTTCAAAATTAAGAATTTTTTTTTAAGAATATGCCTATCACTTAATGCATAGCTGTTTACTTGGATTCTTTATGACTCTAGAAGCTGCAAGCTTGAAATTTGCTGCAAAGGTACTGGGAGCCTCAGGCAGATGCAAGGTCACTGGGGGAACTGTGATTCCAAGACCAGTCTGTATATATAATCGGCCCCTTAAAAAACTGCGACACTAGCTCCCTCAAGCCTAGAAAAGACCTGAGCAGGAGTGACCACCTGGGGGCACTTTTAACTAATGTATCATTTGATCTCTCCATCAAATGTTGTCTTTAGAGTGGATGTAGTTCAAATTTGAAGTCCTAATAACATGGTCCTTTATAATAAATGCATGTGAGCAGTCTCATTTTCTTTCCTATCTTTAAATGGTTCCAACCTTTCCTTTTTCTGCAATCGTCAACAAGTTGGTGTCTCTGGAGGTTTTGCATAGCAGCATAAACATTCATTTTTCAAAAGTCTGATATAGAATATATGTGTGTCAAGATAAATTTTATTTAGGCCAAAAATATACTTCTTATTAATGATAATAATATATTGGATTAATATATCTTTAGGGATGGAAAACAGTATCTCCTGATCCAGACATTCTGATCATTGACCTCATATGGAATCTGGAACATGATTCAGAGTCATATTGCTGGGCCACACTCACAAAGTAGGTCTCAAAGTATTTAGTTAGGGGAACTTTCCATAATGATCAAGCATCTGCAACCAGGTTTCCCAAGTTTATGTTCTGATCAGCCATAAGTTCAGATATCTTATTACTTAATATTTGCAAGTTTTTTTAATATCTTTCTGCCTTTAATTTTTCATTCATGAAAGTAGGTGAGAATTGGATGAGTTTACATATATGTGTATAAAAATATATAGATACATAGACATAAGGAAACAGATATATAGATATAGATAGATATAGATACCAGGTACATAATATGCACTCAATATTTTATTTTATACACACTGGAAGAGGCTATATAGATCATAAGCTATGATCTATATACCCTCTGTGTATTTTTCTTCCATGTCTGCTTTTCACAAGTCAAGGCTAAAAGTTGAACTTAAACGCTGTTATTGCTCTGACATGGAATCTAATCATTCATCCAAGAAATATTTATTGCATGCATACTATATGTCATGCTTTGTGAAAGCGTAACCAAAAAAAATAGTGACAAATAAAATTGGTGTGTTATAACCTCAAGGAGTATACAGTCTAGTAGAGAAGGCCTCAAACTATAAAAAAAGCACAATTGGAAATCATGTAATGAGTGATGTGAAGGAAATGAATAGATGTAAACCAGATGTAAAATGCAAAGATTCTCTCCGTTTAAACCTGCCCTATGAAAGCTGGTGACCAGATCTGTTACTAGGCAAGAATAGAAGTGTTTTATTCTCTACATCAAATGATATCCTCACAGAAAACTAACCACATCCAGAGTTATTCTCCTTTATCTTTATCTGCATCTGTATATGTTGAGGTAGCTGTGGCAGGATTCACCTATCTCAAAGGAGTTAATTATTAAAATAGCAGTGAAATCTTTCCCTGAAAGAAAAATTCAGAGAGAATTAATATATCATAAAAGAGGGAGAGGGGCCTCCCCAGTGGCACAGCGGTTGAGCGCTGGGTTGTGAAGCTGCCCGCAGCCTCTGCAGCACCAGTTCGATCCTCAGCTACGGGCAAGGGTCCCACATGGCGCACAGAATTCTCTTGCCGCCCACAGCTCCCCTCAGCAGTGTACTTCGTCAGTCTGCCTGCTTTGCTCTCCCCACTGGCTCTGGTGAATTCTCTCACCCTCCTGTGCTTCTGACTGTACCCAGTACTTGTATAAATAAATAAATAAATAAATAAATAAATAAATAAATAAATAAATAAATAAATAAATAAATAAATAAATGAATGAATAAATGAATAGATAAATAAATAAATGAACTTTTAAAAAAAAAGAGGGTGAGAAATATAGAAAGAGGGAGAAAAGAAAAATTAGAAGAGGATGGAACACTCCCCTGACTCCTCTCCATGCTTAATCTTCTCTGCCTAGGAACCACATTTCCATAACCACAGGTTATGTTTATATCCTCACTGGCAGCTGGGAGGTCTGAAGAGTACACTCCAAAGAGTCTTGGGCTCCTCCACAATATTGATCCCCTTGAGCATAGCTTCTCAGAACTACTGTTCCAGAGGAGGCATTGATCCCTTGAACATAGTGGTGTTAGGCCTCCCTGTGCCAAAGGAGACACAGAGGTGCATTAGTATTATCAGTGACCAACTGTCTCAGTTCGCCTGGGACTGGATATCCCAGTATGTGAAACTTTCAGTGCTGAAAGTAGGACTTCCCTGAGCCAATGTTCATAGTTAGCCATCCTAATAGCAGGTAGTATCACCAAGGCACACATCTTATTTGCTTTATACTCTGGAGTGTCTCTAATATGGGCCTCTAGTAAAGGAGCATAGTGGTTAAATATCGGTGGGGGTTGGGGGGATACTTGAATTAAACTACATATGTTCAGATCCAACTTCCACTTACAAACTGGGCAACTTCAGACCTTTTTCTGAGTCTAAATTTCCTCATCTGTAAAATAATGATGTACTTCACAGGTTTTTAAAATAATGGATGCAAAGCTTTCTACACACCACCTGGCACATGGTCAGTACATTGTTTGTGTTGGCCACTAATTTACTATTTTAATAGATCCTCAACAAATATTTGATGAATGAACATGTAATTGCATGTACTTTTGATGGTTTTATCATGTTTCTGAAAGTTTTCCTATGACAGTTGGGAGTATGAAATAATGGGAGTAATGAATAAAACACCCCTACCCCAGTAGCCCACCATCCCCTTCCTACACCACTCTATATCACAACTCCACTTAAACCTTCTAGATCCACCAATGTGGCTCTTAAATATTTCATTGTTCCAGCAATAGGGTCACATTCTCTCCCTCCCTTCCCTACCTTATCAGCCCACCTTCTCAGGAAGACTTGGCTACCTTGTAATCATTATTACAGTTAGTGTGGGAAATAGTTGGTCAATTCAGCCAGTATCCAAGTAATAAACACAAAAGGAAGAAGATAGGAGAGGCCCACAGTGTGCTATTTCAGGGTTTGGGGAATTGTATAACCAGAAGCCAGGTCACACTTAATCTGTCAGGAGAGAGGTTGTATTTCAAAGGTTGACTTCGAAACAAACCAAATATGACCCATCCAAAAAGGTCTGCTGCATAAATGAAAACACCAACACTTACTATATAAAGAGTAAGTCTCATGAGGAAGAATCTTAACTTCCAAATTAAAAGCTGTTTGGACTCCCAGTAAAAAATGTAAAAGGCATAGAACAAAAAATGTAAGTACAGAATGTAATACCAGCCTTGACTTTCAAAGAGTGACAGACATTCTGGATCATTTTAAAATTACACTCAATAACCCCCACCAAAATTCTGATACACCCTCCTTGGAATCTCATCCTCCTTCAAACACACACACACACACGCACATGCACACGCACATACACACACACACACACACCCCACATCCCATCTAAGTCACTGGCACTGTTTTCTGTGGTTACGCAGGGGAGTGTGTCTCATCTGGCAGGAGTGATACTGGTGGGAAAACAGGACTGAGAACCACAGGCGGTGGTTTGGAGCACTAGGTTAGAAGATTAGAAATACTTATTTCCACCCAATCCATTTGTGACTGTGGTAAATCATCCACTTCTTTGTTCTTTACCTACTCCAGCTTTAAAAGAATCACAGTCATTTCTGTCTAGGGTACTATATTATTAATAAAAATAGGTTTCAAAAGTTCTGCTTAGAAGAGTTTGTCAAAAAGCCAGGAGAATGCAATTCCTCTATAATGATATCAGTCCTCTGTACCACCTAAGCTTTGGAAATATGAAGATATTTTTAAGCAACAAGAGGTCACAATAAAATCACTCTCTACTACATATTATAAGTTTATTCCTCCTTCATAAAGTAGTTCATTCATATTGAGAGAAACAAGTGGTTTCTGATTACAAAACATATCAAAAATACAACTATCACCAGATAGTATATGTTGGGTAAATAACACTCAATCATGTGAGTCAGCCAACTACTGTGGATACAAATATATATTTTGAGACATGCTGGCTATTAATCAGTGGTAACACCAATGAAAAGAATGAAAAATTTCATTCCAAGTTGACAATTGCAATGTTGCACATAATATTTACATGTTCATCCTCCACATAATTAGTCACATTGCTTGTTATGATAAAAGGGCTTTTTTCACATATCTTTTCTGATTTCTTAGGTATAAAGGAGTGTTCTATAAAGGGACAAACACATTGTCTGCTTTTAATTTTCCCTGTGATTTGAAACTTTGTTCACTGAAAGTCACACCTGGAATAATAGGTGGAGTCATACTATGAGTCTATTATGAGCATATCAGTCCAGTGATATCAAGTAAACATTGTCATCAATAAAAAGTACACCCTGTTTTCTGAGTCATTGTGCCTGGTGCATTCTTTTAGAACAGAGTCAGCAGCATGGGGTCAATATCTTGACCTTACAGAATAAGATCCCAACTTACCTGCCTTTGCTGTTTAAACCTACTATCTATTCATGCCTGAGTACCTGAATAGTTTTCTCTCTTGAGTGTTAGAGACCAGATAGAATCAGCAAGCAATCAATAATTATTGACAGAGAATCCTTTTCACAAACTGAGCACTGACTTATCTCTCCATTTTGACTTCGCTCCTCACTAAGATGAGACACTCTTCCTACTCTCAAAGAGATCAATGTTGAGTGAAAAAGTCAAAACATACACTTGGAAAATTAAATAACCATGCAAAATTTAATAATGTGGCTGAAGTAGGAATGTCTAAAGACAATAACTGACTAAATGCTAAGTGAATGATATTGAGGCCACTTTGCAAACAGTGGTCCAGGACACACAAAATGGAAGGTCTCAAGGCTGCAGCAAAAAAAGAAAAAGAAAAGCACCAAAGAACTGGACCTTCAAAAGATAGATGAGTGACTTAGGAAGACGTGGCATGAATACACAGTGGGATACTGTTAAGCTACCAAAAAAAAAATAATAATAAAAAGATAAACTCTTGCCATTTGTGACAACTTGGATAGAACTGGTGGGGATTATGCCAAGTGAATTACATCAAAAGGAGAAACACAAATACCAGAAACAAAACAAAGGGTCAGATAAGCCAAACCAGTAACAAACTCTAGAAATCTGACTGTAGAACTAAGACTACTGGGGTCGAAGGGAAGGGACAGAGCAAAGTGAGGAGGGAGCATAATGATTATGGCGGAGGACTGTGGGTGTCTTGCAGTGGGTGCAGTGTGATAACAACACATGAAGGGGAGATCCTATACCTCCAAGTAATATACACTGTTTAAAGTAATGTGGGGGATGGGGAGGAAGAGGGAGGGAGGGAGGGAGGGAGGGAGGGAGGGAGGGAGGGAGGGAGGGAAGTGCACTGCAAGAAAAAAAAAGAGCAATTATGAGCCATCACCTTGGAGAGGAGCCAAACCAAAAATCCATGGAGTTGTAATTTCATGGGAAGAATCCATGCACACATATGAGATGTAGAACAAGTATCAGAAAACTCACAGAACAGGGAGTTGCCTAGTAAATGGGTAGAGCTTGAATGGGAGTTAGTGTGGGTGGGGTTTCTGCCCCAACTAAGGCAAATATCAGAGCTAGATCAGTTCCAGAAATTGAAAGTGAGAATCCTAGCTTGCTAAGAAACACTGGAATGGCAAAATACAAAGATTAGGTCCACTTCTCCCAAAGACCCTGTAGTCAAAAACTGAGTAGGCACCCTCTATATGAGAAGTGAGCAGAGGAAGCGCTGCAAGATGTCTTGACACCATTTCTCTCTTCAGTTGCCCTTTGGAATTAGGATCCCAGGAAGATACCTGTTCTGCCTAAGAGACAAAGTTGGAAGGTGTCAAACACATTCTTCAGAGCACTTGCAGCAAATAATCCAGATTTGGCAAATATTATCTAAGCATAGGTAATGTGGGGTTTTTTCAAGCAAGATATAAGCACATTATAAGTATTCTTGAGTCACATGTGCAAAAAATGCATAATTTAAGCATAAAATATTAAAAAAATATAGGAGTTCCTTGTAGAATTAAAGATAATGGGCAACAAAGTTAGAAAGGATAAGAAAGGGGCTGACAAGCTATTCCTCCCAAACTGTATCATTTTTGTAAATGAATGGTAAATCAATAAAAGTTTATTAAAAACAAAAAGAATAGGGCTGAGATTTGGGGAGTCTCAGCAGGGGACACCTGGGGAGCCTCTCTCCAGAGGCTCTCGTTAAGGAATTTGCTTCATATCTGCGTGAGTTCAATAACATTTTTTTAAATTCTCCAGAAAGTATGATTGCCTGTTACGAAGGACTTTCAATCCTGACGCAATCATTTATAACAAGAAGAAAATGTGAGTAGAACAAGAGGAACTCTGTGAGCTGGGAAGCCTCCACAGTATATACCGATTACATACACCATCATTCACTGGACTAGGCCGCATGAGAAACATCAACTATGATGAACTGGAATACAATGAACCAGCCAGCCAAGTACAGTGGTCTTCATGACAATGCAAATGGAAAACAGAAACAGAGCACTTTTCTCTTCTTTAAACGGGGAGAACCTAATATTGAGATGAGCACTCCTTCAGGGTATTCTCATACATAACTGTGCTTACCTGCCTAACATATAATTTATATAGTTATAGTTGCCCTTTTACCTTTTTTTTTTGTCCTTAGACTGGAAGCATCTCATAGATAGGGATGGTTTCTTGTTCACCTTTGCATTTCTAGGACTGTAGCAGGTAAGTGATCAATAAACATTTCTTACATGTCTGTTAGACTAAGGATGGTTGTGGCTATTGATCAGACTCAGGAAAAGTGGTGTTTTGAATAAACAACATAAGGCTTGAAGATGGAACCCTTTATCCAGGACCCATGAATGCAGTCCTGCATTCATATTAGCATTCTAATATGCTAATTAGAAATCATTCTCCATAGGCAACAGAGCCCCACAACACCAGCTGAAGCAAATGAGCCCTTAGAGTAGTTCTAGACTCTGCTCAATCAACCCCTAGGCAAAGCCTGGATGACCTTATTAGAGGTTGAACCTTATCAGAGGTTGGGCAGATAGGTTCTGTCACATCAATCGCTAGTTCCTCCTCCATCCACATTTCCTTTTTCTAAATATTTGTGCTAAAATGGGAGAAATAAATGGGGGAGTGAGGGGGTTTTTGTTCCCCTTGAGCCTCATCCCCTAGCCAAAGAGAAATAAGTTAATATTTTACATCTGTATAACCCATCCGTAAGTTATAAAGCTATAAAACTTGACATCTGGGCAATGTGATTATATCTTCTACTCCCCAGTGAGATTTCTTCCAGTCTTGTGGTAAGGAGCTTTCCTTTTCTAAGTCAAAATTCAATTTAATCATAGCCCCTACCCTCCCAAAATTCTATATAATAACAAAACCATATCCACCGAAGCAACCAGTTAGGCCCACTAGCAACTATTGCTTTTTTGAAAAATGCTTCCAATATAACAGACCCTTCCCCAAATTCAGGTCATCAGTGATCACTCTTAGCATTAATTACCATGTTCTTCAAGTTAATTGATCATGGTCAATACTATTAGAGTTAATTAATCCTCATGGATCACAGCCATCTACTCAGAATTTTTTTTATGATAAAGGAACATGGGTTATAATAGGACTGACTATGGGCTCTTTATGCTCTTCATGTGACTTTTTAGCAATATTGTTCATGCTAATTAGTTGCCAGATCTTTGGAATATTATCAAAAGAAATCCTCTAGCATCCAGACTGAAAGTCCACAGTTGATGCAGAAAACAGGGGTGAGAGCCCAAAAGAAGAAGTTTCATCTGTCCTGGCAGGGAAACCCAAATAGGGAATCTGGGTAATAAGGCAGACAGCTTCTACAGTAACATTAGTATCAAAGTAAAGGATAACAATATTATTAAATCTAGTATAAATACATAAAATGTAACCATATTTGAAACCAAATAGCAACTGTCTTTTAAAAAAAGCATTATATTGCTTTCTGGGGAAGCATATATCTAAAATTATTATAATAATTTAGATTGCTTTAGATTCTACTCAGAAGCATTTTGTTAAAAGATTGCCTTACATCATACTTGAAAAACATAAGCAGACTTTTACCAAATATAGACATAAGGATCATAAACTGAATATAGAAACCAGAAGATAGCCTCAGTGGAAACCAAGGGAATATTGACATTGCATTACACTTGGCAGGGAAGAAATAGAAATTTATAATGACTTACTACCCTTACATAAAAATAAAGAATTAGCTGAAAAAATACTCGAACTATCAAAAATAGTAAGACACATTTTGGCAATAAGTAAGGAAGAAGATTTATTTAACATTGAAGAGGGTTGGCAGAAAGGGACTAAAATAAGAAATAGTAATATCACATATTAACTTTGTTCTTAAACATCCACACTTAATGTATCAACTTTGGCTGTTGTTATATGCCTTGGCAATTCAATAAAGTTACTGAAATGGAAAATTGAAAATTTTTATTGTGATATTTCCAATTTCTCCACTAGTAGAGTAGTTTAATAATAAGCCATTGCATATGCTTTCAGCATTCTCATTAAAATGAGTGAGCTATCATTTTTCTTTCTATTTCTAGTTATCAGCAACTTTATTTACCAGTGCCTATTAAGTAGAACACAAAGTTCAGCTAACCATTTGTGGCTGTTATTTCTGAGCAGGCAAGTATTATCTATTGCAAAGATACAGAGTTAAAGCTGGAAGGAATCCTAAGTGGTTTCATATTCCATGTTTCATATTATCAATGAGAAAACAGAGGTTTAGAAAGGTTAAGTAACTTGTCTTGAGTCAATGACTAGTTGATGGCAAGGTAGTTGCTATACTTCTAGAAAGATCTATTAAAGCAGACTATCCTAGAATACAAATATTTCAGTTTTTGAACACAGGCCTAAACATTCTTGTCTGGCACAAAAAAAAGGATATAAAAACAAAAAGTGACCCAAAAGGAATCTTAATTTATGGAAAGTCTACTTCAGCCTTATCACATGGAATTCCACCATGCAAAGTAATCAGATTCCATTATATTTACCTTAGTTGGGCATGGATATTTTCCTTTTGGCTTTTATGAACCTGCCCCCATTTTATATACTTTTAATGTTCTATAAAATGTCTCTTTGCATTCATATCAGAGTTGTGTGGAATATCGATGACGTCCTGATTTGTAAGGTGGTATTTTCATAAAGCTGCATTAATTCCTTTGTTAGTCTTTGCAGAGTAAATCTACTTCTAATCTGGTACCTGCCACTAAGCTGCTCATATCACTAATTTATTTCCCTTTTAAACAGCAATTTAGGCATGTTTTCTTTGGCTCAGGCTCTACATAAAACATTTATATTAACTATTAACCCTCCTAAGGCATTGTGCTTCATCAGAAGAGAAGAAAGAACCAGGGATGGATCCAACTCTTAGTTCAAGTTGCCAATAAGTATTACGACCTTGAGCAAATCATTGATTTTTCTCTGAGCCTTTCTTTATGTGTAAAATGTACTAGGTCAATTTCATGACCCCAAACATCTAAAACTACATTTCTAAAAAGATTATTTTAAAGTCATCTTTCACAATAATTATTATGTTTATATCCTAAACTTGAACCCCATTTACCTCTATATATCCAGTGTGTATGTCAGTCCTAGTATTGCGGCAAGTAAATAAACAACAGTAAAATGCGATGTCTCTCTTACCACACGGTGAACTCCATAAAAGGTTAATTCATTTTTATAGGCTTTGTGCCTGGCAAAGTTGACATTCTATAAATGTTTGATATATGGGTGGATGGGTGGATGATTGCCACAGCATAATAGTAAGGAGTGCTTAAGTGTATGAGCTTACATTATGTCTGTAAATAGCGCAGAGATCATTATCTCGAATTTTATCAGCAGAGCTAGCACTTATATGTAATGTTGCCTGTTTATAGCATAATGGACTACACAGTACATCTTTTATAATCTGATCTCTTCCTACCTAATTTTATATTTTTAACCTTCATTCTTGACCATAAGCTTTTTTTTTTTAAAGATTTATTTATACAAGCACTGAGTACAGTCAGAAGCGCGGGAGGGTGACAGAATTCACCAGAGCCAGAGCGAGGAACAGAACAGGCAGAGTGACGAAATACACTGCTGAGGGGAGCAGTGGGCAGCAGAAGAGGTCTGCGCGCCATGTGGGACCCTCACCCGTGTCCGGGGATCGAACCGGCGCTGCGGAGGCTGGGGGCAGCTTCGCAACCCAGTGCTCAACTGCTGCGCCACCTGGGAGGCCCGACCATAAGCTTTCGAGAGCAAGATCTGTGTCTTGCTGATTCACACTATCATTCTGTACCTATTCGTATGAGGTCTTTCATCAACTTTAACTAATTAAATAAATTCAAGAGTATTTTCAATACAATAGTGGCCAAATAAAATAAAATGATATATTTCGTACAGAGTAAAACATTTTTTCAGGGAAAAAGGTTTGCAACAAGTTGTCAGTGATAATAAAATTACTTTTCTCTTTTTACCCTTTTTTAATCTCAAAATTTCATCCCTATAAATATCATTTATTCTTAATGACTTTAATTTCCTTTATAAACAGTCAGTTTATAATTAGTGTAATATAATTAAACCTAGTGTAATCTATTGAGAGCTCACAGAGGAAAGGAAGCATGAAAAGTCCTTTATCTCTCAACTGCATTTCCAAAAATATCACAGTAAGAGTTGTATTTGTATAGTTTCAGTTTATATAAAATACAGTGGCAATGTAAAAGCATTCTCTCTGCCCTGCATGTAAATTATCTCTCTATTGCTTCAATTAGACTCTGTCAGATGTTAATGGTTCAGTACTCCAAATAACATGGAATAGTACCTGAATATTGACTCCTGGTGGTATGCCCTACCCTCTTTTGACTTATTATCATGTGATTCTAAGGCATTTTCTTTAGGAAGATGTCTTTTAGTTATCAGTATCTCAGTGTCCATTTCTCTAGTTGAGGTATGCTTTTCCTTCATGCAATTCTCTTTATCAAGCAACATAAGTTTCTTGATTGCTATCTCTTAACTCGCACACACTCACAATTTCATATTGGTATAAAGAGTCTATATTAACACATACATAATGTTAATATTTTCTATCTCACTTTTTAAATAGTCATCACAATTTTAATTATGCTATTAATCCATTATAATTACACTCATTATTACAAATATGATTTGTTCATGGGGGTCTCCATTATTATAAGCAGTATTTTATATTACTGTATAATAAATGCTACCAATAAACCATAATTGTTAAAAACTCCCTTAATGTATTTACTATTTGTTTCATCAGGTCACACATAATCAACATGGGTATATTTACGTCTATATACGCTTGCAAAGGATCTAGAATAATTCCTCACTCTTAAAAAATTACTGTCATGTTAATAAAAATAATAACTAAGATTTATTGAGCAATTGCCACATGCCAGTTACTGTGCTCCATCAAATGCATTAATGTAGATTATCTCATCAATGTTCCAAGAAGCCTATGAGGTAGAGGCTTTAATTATCCCTATTTAATAGATAAGAAAACTGAGGCTTTAAAAAATTAAATAATGACTCAATTGTTTTCATCTAGATAAATTGTTTTCAACTAGATAAATCTAGACCTGGAATTCAGATAATTTTAGCCCATGTTATTGTGCTGGGGGTAAAGATAAACCTGCTCATTTTGGGAGATAGATGGCTTTTGAATGTATGGCATTATTTCTCTAACTCAGGGTTGCATATCTTTTAAATTCTGTCTTAAAACCAAAAGTATATAGAGTGCAAATTGAAATGTTTGCAATAGGAATTACAGGCTATCAAAAATATAATGAATCATTATTGCTGCAAAATTAGCAAATAAGAGTAAATCAAAGTAGAATCATAATAAGTATTGTACAATTACAAGCATAATTTCATAACTGTGAATTTGCCAGTATCACCTGATTAATTTATAGTTAATAAGCTTATTAGCTATGTACCTTAGCAGCTTTTTCTTTTTAGTGTGTAAGGTTTAAAGTTTAATTTCTTTTCACAAAGATTAATCAAAAATTTTCCAGCTGCCAAAAGATACTAAAGCCAAAATGATTAAAAGTAAATTTAAACACAAAGGTTTTGATATAACCACATTACACCCCATCCATTTATGAACAAAAAAGCAAATATGTAAAATGTGATATTCACTGTTTCCTTTATTTTCCATTTGCCATTGTCCAACTAGTATCACAGTCATAAAGGTTATATGCATAAAATAGATATGAAATCATATTCCATTTGAGTGTTTAAAGAATGTAAAAACCTTTTAGAAAATCTGCCTAATATATTATCTTAATAAAGGCAACTTACAAATCAGAAATACTTCCTAGATTTATGATTTGAAGCCAAAATTGTATACAATTTAAGAGCCAAGTATGTCTTGTTTTTTAAGAGTATGAAACATAAAAAGTTTAAATATTTCACTGGAAGCAAAAAAAATACTTTGAGAATATAAGCATTCACCCAAATAGCCTTCAGAACAAAACAGTGCATTGTGATTTATTTCAAAACTGCTGCTCTAAACAGCAAAAGCTTACTGAAGGTTTGTCCTATTCAAGTCCTCGGAGGTATATATACTCTATGGAATATGCCCTCAAACAACTTATGTTTTAGACTGTTTTGTTTGTTTTTCCTTTTTTAAATTATAAAAAGAATATAACAGACATCTGTCTCACAACAAGATTAAGAGAGTTTAAATATTTCTTAGCCTATTTTTATTACATAAAAATCCAGGTAGATCTTACCAGAACCAGTAACTCAGTTTTTCACTTAGAATTCCTTACCCTCAGACCTTCTGAGTCCTATAGTAGTATTATACTTTTGTTTACAAAACCAGTCTACAAAAATTTCCCTTCAACTGAAATATAGTTGGTACTTAGGCATAAGGATGATTTAACATGAGTATATTTTTAAGAGGTATACTGTTTTTAAAATGAAACTGAGGTAGAATTAGAGCAAGGATAGCATAGTCATTGGTTACAAGTTTGGATCTATAAGAGGCTGAGAGGGATTCCAGTACTAGAATACCAGACATATGCCCTTGAGGAAATTATTTAATTTCATTAAGCCTCAATTTTGTCATCCATAAAATAGATATGATAATGTTATTTCCCTAATAGAGCTGCTATGAGGAATAGGTGATATAAGTGAAATAGAATGTTACTTAATACTGGGAACAAAGCACATGTTCAATGAATGGTAGCTAGTCTCACAATTAGAAAAGAGGTAAACTGGAAAGAAAAGGTAATAGATCAATTTTCAGGCATGTTGCAACAACAAAAAACCGTAATAAAAATAATTTAGATGACAGTTCATGCTTCCCTGGTGTACTATTATAAAGTAACTGTTTGGGTTGGACCAAAGGATAAACTGCAAGTAACTTTCATCACCATGCAATTAAGAAATGACTATTTGACCTAAGGAAGAACCACATGTTCTGAGGGAATTATGGCTAATTACTCGTTAAATAATTCACTAAAATTAATCACTTGTCATGTTGTGAACCACTTGGTCATGGTTGAAAAAGTTAAGTAAAACAATGATGCCTGCATTCAAACTTCTATGTACCCAATTACTTACTTGAAATGAGCTCAAAGATCCCATTAGAAGACCTAAATTAGGGTTACAATAAGGAAAATATGTAAAAGAAAAGCCAATATCCTAGATATCTTTTTCAAATGCATTTGGAAAATGTAAATAGGTTTTCCTTCTTTAGTCACATGGATTTGATTTTGTAAGACTAAGTGTAATATTTTAATGGAACAGTCTTGGGGGATTATTTTTTATTAAGGTATAATTAACATAACATTATATTAGTTTCAGGTGTATAACAAATTATCCAATATTTGCACATATTACGTAATGATCATCATAGTAAGTCCAGTTGATATTCATCACCGCACAAAATTACAAAAACATTTTTGTGATGAGAGCTTTTAAATCTTTGTTACTCTCTTAGCCACTTTCAAATATCCAATGCAGTATTACTAACATGCTCTATATAACATCCCATTGCTTGCTCATTTTGTGATTGGATGTTTGTATCTTTATACCCATTCACACATTTTGTCCACACCCTCAATTCCTCCCCCACACATACTCTCTGGCAACCACTAATCTGTTCTCTGTATCTATAAGCTTGGTTAGTTTTTTGCTTTTATTTTTTTTAGAACCCACATATAAGTGAAATTACATGGCATTTGTCTTTCTTTACTTGACTTACTTCACTTAGCATATTGCCCTCAAGGTCCATTCACGTTGTTGCAAATGTCAAGATTTAATTCTTTTTGATGGATGTTAGCTGAACATATTGAGATAATCATTTCATAATGTATGTAAATCAAACCCTCATGCTGTACACCTTAAACTTTACAGTGAAGTATGTCAATAAAACTGGAAAGAATAACCTTATACTTTTTATGCCTAAATAATATTCCTCTGTGTGTGTATGTATCATAATTTCTTTATCCACTCATCCACTGACGAGTGCACTTAGATTGTTTCCATGTCTTGGCTCTTGTAAACAATGCTGCAATGTACATGAGGTGCACAGATCAACCTTTTCAAGTTTATGTTTTCTTTGGATAAATATCAAGAAGTGGAATTGTGTGGTTATACAGTAGCTCTAATTTTTAATTATCTGAGCTCCCTCCATACTGTTTTCCATGAAGTCTGGACTAGACTACATTCCCACCATCAATATACAAAGGCTCCCTCTCTTCCTATCCACACCAATACCTGTTACTTCTTCCTGTTTTATAATAGTCATCCTAACAAATTTAAGCTGATGCCTCATTTGCACTTTCCTGATGATTAGTGATGTCCTGTGTCCTTTCATGTACTTGGTCATCTATGTATCTTCTTTGGGAAAATGTCTAGTGAGATCTTCTGCCCACTATTACATTGGATTGTTTGCAATTTTTGCTATTGAACTGTGTTAATTTCTTATATATTGTGGATATTAACCCCTTATCAGATGTATGATTTGTAGCTATTTTTCCCATTCAATAGGGTGCCTTTCATTTTGTTGATGAGTTCCTCCACGATGTGAAGCTTTGATTTTATCCAGTCACACATGTTGATTTTTGCTTTTGTTGCCTTTGTTTTGGGTGACAGTTCCAAAAAAATCACCATCAAGACTGATGTAAAGGAGCTTACTACCTATATTTTCTAGGAGGAGGTTTTAGGTCTTATATTTAAATCTTTAATATATTTGGAGCTAATTTTTGTGAGTGGTATAAGATAGTAGTCCAATTTCATCCTTTTGCATGTCCAGTATTCCCAACATCTTTTACTAAAGATATTGTCACCCCCCTTTGTCAAAAATTACTTGGTAATATATGTGTTGGTTCATTTCTGGGCTCTATACTTTGTTCCATTGATCTATGTGTCTGTTCTTATGCCAATGCCATCCTGTTTTGATTACTATAGAATTGTAATAAAGTTTGGAATCAGGGAACAAAGCCTCTAGCTTTATTCTTTCTCAAGATTGCATGGAATATTTGGTGTCTTTTATGGTGCTGCACAAAGTTTAGGAGTGTCTGTTCTATTTTTGTGAAAAATGCCATTGGAATTTTGACAACGATTACATTGAATTTGTACTTTGCTTTTGGGTAGTATGAAAATTTCAACAATATTAATATTTTCAATCCATGACCAAAGAATATCTTTCCATTTATATGTCTTCTTCAATTTTTCAACAATGTCTAATAGTTTTTAATGTATATGTATTTTACCTCCCTGATAGTTATTTTTTTGTACCTAATATTAACTATAAGAATGAGCTATAGGGCCTCCCCGGTGGCGCAGCGGTTGAGCACTGGGTTGCGAAGCTGCACGCAGCCTCTACAGCGCAGGTTTGATCCCCGGCCACCCGGCAAGTGTCCCACATGGCCCACAGACCTCTCCCACCGCCCACTGCTTCCCTCAGCAGTGTACTTGGTCCATCTGCCTGTTCCGTTCCCTGCTCTGACTCTGGTGAATTCTCTCACCCACCCACACTTCTGACTGTACCCAGTGCTTGTATAAATAAATAAATAAATCTTTTAAAAAAAATTTTAAAAATGAGCTATATACATTTGCTACTTTTATAAGTTTAAAAATGGTTAAATATCAATAATTTTATTAAGTTCAACCTAATCATCTGGGATTTTCATAACATACTATTAGTTCAGGGTAGGACTGCAAGTCTCACACAGCAGACCATGAAATAGCATAAATCTATCTTTTAGGAGTATTATCAAAGTGGGAGGTTAGAAAAAATAGCAAATACAGAATCCATTTTTTGATGGAAGGTAAAGAGCATAAGATGGCATTATGAAAGTGGACTTGGCTATATCACACCTATGCTTGAGTAATCCTTGAGCTGCCAGTTTGAATTATTGAGTAGTCAGTAGCCATATTTTACAGGTTACCAATTGACATAGTGTGAAGGCCTCCTTTTGAATAATTCTGCACTCTGAACTAAATTTCTTGCTTTAAAAAAGTTAAATTTCAGGGAATGATAGACATAACTAGTGCACACTAATATCAGCGTTTCTCTCCTCCTGGAGAACATGAGACATCCCACTGTCCAAAGCACTTGCCGTTAGCTGGGACCAAGTGAATAGTTGTGACCAATGAAATATGAACAGGAAAAATGAGCATCACTTTTCATATCTAAAGAATGGAAAAAGGTTCCCACTTATATAATGAAAATATCAAAGAGGTCTTGAATTAAGATTGCAGAGTCACAAGAATAATAGAGCCTAGACTGCCAAGTCCCTTCACAGAAGATCACTGCTATGAAGAGTCACCCAAACCCACTAGATCTTTGCATAAGCTAGAAATGAACTTTTACTTTGAAAAGACATTGAGAATTTGGGACTATTTGTTACCACAGAATAACCTAACTTATCCTAACTATGGATATCTGCAAAAAATAACTGATTATCCCTCAGGTCTTCTATAGAATTGTGTGTTATACAGTAGCTCTAATTTTTAATTATCTGAGCTCCCTCCATACTGTTTTCCATGAAGTCTGGACTAATAGATAACCTAACAGATAACCTGTAGGCTATCAAAACAATGCATAGAAAAATACTTAATGTAAAAACTCTAAAATGATATCATGAGTGAAAATATGATTTTTTTCTAGTTCCCCAAATTTTCTTTACTTTGGGAATTTTTCAAAAAAATAAAAACAGAAAATTTAAAACTCTTAGCATTCTCCACACACACTCTTCCACCACCATCACGCCCACACACACTCCCAGAAAAGATTCAGTCATGTGGGTTTTTGGTTTGGGTTTTAGTTTTGATTGTTTTTTTTTTTTTTTTTTTTTTTAGTTTTAAGGAAAAGTTATTTAGGGTTTGAAGCTAAAAACTTGAAAATAGGGCCTGAGATTTGAGACTGAAAATGCTCAATCCTGTTTTCAAAAATGTGTCAAAAGATGAATTAAAAGCTTTTGGGGGCCCAAACACTGGAAATATTTTGTTTGATCCTGACCCCTCTACTATATGTAATCCAATAGGTCAAGCAAAGTCATAAACATTTTTTAGGAAATTCTGCCTAACAAGATACATAAAATATCAAAATAGTTTCAAAATTAGCCAAGTTAAAAAAAATCAGCTATAGGGCCTCCCCGGTGGCGCAGCGGTTGCGTGCTGGGTTGCGAAGCTGCCCACAGCCTCTGCAGCGCCAGTTTGATCCCCGGTTGCTCCCCAGCCACCAGAGGAGGGTCCCACATGGCACGCAGACCTCTCCTGCCGCCCGCTGCTCCCCTCAGCAGTGTACTTCGGTCCTTCTGCCTGCTCTGCTCCCCACTCTGGCTCTGGTGAATTCTCTCACCCTCCCGCGCTTCTGACTGTACCCAGTGCTTGTATAAATAAATAAAAATAAATCTTTAAAAAAAAAATCAGCCATAAAGACAGTTTCTAGACCTGCTCCTGGGGTTTTAAACCAAATAGAGTTGTCTGTGTATAAATTTGTCAATAAAAGCAAACACAAGGCACTGAGATCCCATTGGCAGCAATTTGCTCTCACAAATTCTACCCAAATTCCGAAGTTTGGATGTTAGTGTTTTGAACTTAACCAAAGAATTTGCTTCCTGGCATTTGATTCCCTGCACACTCCAGGAGGCAGAGTATACTTGGCCACTAACCAACACTGCTCTTTTCTCATTTTGAGGAAAATCTATTAAATCTACTATTTAGCTGTCACCATGTGTTAGGCATATGTTAGACACTTTGTACATATCACCTCAATAGATACACAACAGCCCTGACTGATAAGGATTTTTATCACCTTATTGTAATTGAAGGAACCAAGTAACTTGGGAAAGATACAGCAAGAGGTCAGGATTTAGTCATAGATCATAATCCTAAGCTTTTAACTATTGATTATATTATCACTGCATCCATATTTTCATCAAAAATAAATATTTACTGAGCATTTATTATATTCCAGGGTCTGTGCTAAATAATGGTTATACAGGTGTGAACAATACAGTCTATCTCTAATTTCATGGTAATTGCATGCTAATAAATATCATGTCATAAACATGTAAACAAATAATATTTCTGCAAGTAATTAATGCTATGAAGAAAATAAATAGGTTAAGTGATAGAGAAGGGCTAGAGGGGCTAGAGGAGTAGATAGCAGTATTACATAGCTGATATAGAAAGGAATATTGGGAAGGATTCTGTCATTTGAAAATCTGGGCTGGGAACATTCCAGACTGAGGGAATTGCAAGTTCACAGGTGCAGGGTCAGTAATGAGTATGTTTTCTTCAAGAAACACAAAGTAGTCTAGTGTCACTGAGCATAGTGACACAGGGAAAGATCTATGAAGGAAATGAAAGAGGTGGACAGAGCCCCATTCTGCAATGCCCAGTGCATACGCTAATGGCTAATGTTTAGGTATAGGTCAGAGGAGAAAAGTGACATAATTACAACATAATTTTTTTTTAAGATTTATTTATTTATTTATACAAGCACTGGGTACAGTCAGAAGCGCAGGAGGGTAAGAGAATTCACCAGAGCCAGAGCAGCGAGCAGAGCAGGCAGAAGGACCGAAGTACACTGCTGAGGGGAGCAGCGGGCAGCAGGAGAGGTCTGTGCACCATGTGGGACCGTCCTCTGGTAGCCGGGGAGCGGCCAGGGAGCAGCCGGGGATTGAACCGGTGCTGCAGAGGCTGCGGGCAGCTTCGCAACCCAGCGCTCAACCGCTGCGCCACCAGGGAGGCCCTACAACATAATTTTTTAAAGTTCAGATAATGCATCATTGTTAGTAATGAATATGGAGAGAGAGAGACTAGAAAGACATGAATGTATAACATAACCCAAATCCTCAGGCACAGAACCCTTAAAGCAAATGGGTTTTCTGCACCCTCAGCAATCAGTTCTATCCAGGAAATAGTGAAGTTTATTGAATATGAACGATCAGATTTTAATTTACCAATTTTTAGTGAAATTGGGCCTCCCTGGTGGTGCAGGGGTTAAGTCTCAGCGCTAACAAGCTTTGGCAGCATGAGTTTGATCCTTGGCCAAGGAAATGACCCATATGGCGCAGCAGACCTCTCCTGTCTTGCCCGCTGCTCCCCTCAGCAGTGTATTTCAGTCAGTCTGCCTGTTCTGTTCCCCACTTTGTCTCACCCTCCTGCATCTCTGGCCTAATTCTTATATGCATAAATAAAATAAATCTTAAAAAATATGTTTAGTGAAATTTATGGGTGTCTTCTCTTCAGGTTGGGATATCCTCCCAAGGTGAAATATCCTTTATCACATTAGCACTCGAAAATTATGTTTGTGGAGGAGGCCTCCCTGGTGGTGCAAGGGGTTTAGATGCAATCTACGAAGCTGTCTACAGCATCTGCAGCACGAGTTCGATCACCTGGCCAGCCAGGGAGCAACCCACATGGTGCAGCAGACCTCTCTTGACTCACCCGCTGCTCTTCTCAGCAGTGTACTTTGGTCAATCTGCCTGTTCTGTTCCTAACTCTGTTTCTGGTGAATCCTCTCACCCCCACACCTCTGGCCTGTACCCCAGCTCTTGTATGCATAAATAAATAAATCTTTTTAAAAATTATGTTTGTGGAATTGAAGACAGCCTCTGCAATAAATTCCAGGCTCCATAGTTTACTTACACAGCATGTTATAGGTGGAAAATGAAAACATTACAACCATAAAATAATTTTATTAAACACTGCATATTGAGAAAGTAAAACAAACAGAATCCTTATAGTCCAGAACTTGTCTTACTTTTTTGGAAGGAAAAATGATAGTAACATGTGGACAAAATATATCTGGGTAGAAGACATTACAGAGCTATCATTTTATCATCAATATCTTTGTTTGAAATAAAACCAAGATAGCATAGTACTGTAAAAATATAAACCCCACAACTTCTGAGACTGTTAATAAGAAAATTAATGAAATTTTTCACAATTCATGGGAATCTGGCTATGGAATTTACAGTTTATAGTCTTATAGGAACTAAAGGCAAATTTCTAAATTTCTTTCAGAAATATACCCCATTAGCAGCTTCCAAAGTTCAAAGTGGAGCATGTACCAAGATCCGAGAGATAAGATTATAACCAAATCTTAGCAGTTTTTCCTTTACTCAAAACCATAAAATCTGATATGAATCAAATTATCAGGAATATTATGATAAACATAACCAGTTTATATGAAATCTGGAGTATAGAGCCAGAAATTTATATGTAGAAGGAAACACAGCGACTAAGGTGAGTTCAGAATAAATATGAGTGTCCTAGAAGAAACAAAGAAAGATTCGCTGTACTTTACACTGTAAGGTAACTTTGTGCCTCTGAGAAAAAAGAAAATCCTTATTTTCTCATGAAAGAATAAAGCACACACACATTTCAAGAACCATGAAAGCCTTAAGTAAGGAAAGGCCATCTGGGCAACTAGATTACCTTTATAATCCACTCTTCACTATTTCATTTGGTACTAATTATGTACCTCAGAAAATTAGGTTTCAAGGAGAGTTCCTTGAAAATTTCCTACCAAACTATATTAACGCTAAGTTGTAACCAATAATCCCGATGACTAGTTTAAATTTTACCATATGTCTCTGTCTCAATGATATATTTATTACTATTTTTTCATTAGGGCTGTATTACCAAAATACGTTTTGGAAGGTTACAGTTCTAATTGGGAAAACAGTAGCTGACAGTGGCTAGCAGTGAGTTAAATTCTGAGAATCCGAGGAGATAATACTATACAAGATCTCTTCTCACCTTTTATTAATTGCAAAATAAACAATTATAAATAACAATCATTCTAGAAGAGAATGATACCTTTTCCTTCATGGGTGCCCTTTCGGGTAGGATCTTTGGGGAATTCAAATGTCCTGGCCTGCCAGACCCATATACATATGGATACAGTGAAGCATAGTCAAAACTATGTTTCCTTCTCTAGCATACTTACAAAAGAGAAACAGCATTTTCATCATCTCATCTCATTCTGAGATAGCATGTTACAGTGGAAAGTATGTAGGATGAGAAGTGAGAAGACTTGGAGTAGTATCAGCTCTTCCAAGATCTAGCAGTTTAACAACATGGAGTCTCTCTGGTATACGGAGCCTCAGCTTCTTGGTTCACACGATAAACTTAAATCACTTTCACCCTCCAAATTTTATGATATGATTATTATAAATTCATCTAAGTAGACAGAGTTAAACAGATAGTCCTTCTACTAAAGATATGCTGATGAATATAAAATCACATTATTGTGATCTGTAGTAATTCAAAACTAGAAAGGCAGGGTAACCAAAAAACAAAAAAACCTAGATCCCAAATTCCTTTTATCTGTAAGTTTAATATACTCTGCCAAGTATCTTAGCAAATCAACCAGGTTGCTATTCTTATTTCCCTTGAAATTATGGAATGATCAAAGGAAGGAAAAGAGAAAAAAGGTATTAAAAGGTGCTGAATAATCCATACCCTAAATAATTACTCTATGATCAGAAGGTGGTTTTATTCGTTCTTTTGTTTCAGGACCAGGGTTTGGGGTTCTAATAAATTACTTTACCCCTTATTACATAAAGTAGTTTTACATTATAGTAGTTTCCAAACTTTTCTGATAATGCACTCCATTAGTTAAAAATGTTCAGTATTGGGCCTCCCTGGTGGCACGGGTGGTTGAGCACAGAGCTGTGGGGCTGTCCTCAGCCTCTGCAGCACAGATTCGATTCCCAGCCGACTAGGGAGATACTCACATGGCGCAGTAGACCTCTCCTGCCTTGCCCGCTGCTCCCCTTAGCAGTGTGTTCGGTCAGTCTGCCTATTCTTTTCCCTGCTCTGTCTCTGGGGGGTCCTCTCACCCTCCTGCAAGTCTGGCCTGTGCCCCAGTTCTTGTATAAATAAATAGATCTGGGGCCTCCCTGCTTGTACAAGGGGTTAAGCACCACACTATGAAGCAATCTGCAGCCTCTGCACAATGAGTTTGATCCCTGGCCGGCCGGAGAGCAACCCACATGGCACAGCAGACCTCTCCTGCCTCACCCGCTGCTCCCCTCAGCAGTGTATTTTGGTCAGTTTGCCTGTTCTGTTCCCCACTCTGTCTCTGGTGAATCCTCTCACCCCCACCCCTGTGCATCTGGCCTGTACCCCAGCTCTTGTATGCATAAATAAATAAATTTTTAAATAAATAAATAAATAAATCTTTTTTAAAAGTTCAGTATTCATCTCCCCATTATTTATTCATTAATTTATTAACCAGTTTGCTTATTATTACACATACCATTATACATTATAAACACACACAAGCAAAATTGTTCAAAATAATTCAATGATAAAATAGATGACATTTGTTATTATCTTGCTGACCACAATCTTTCATATTATCATTAGCCTATATCTCAAAGTACAAAATATTTATAAGGCAAGCCTTATTGTTAGTAAAAGAGGATATAAATACGTATTTGATATGTATTCTTGATTATTTCAATGGGGAGGGGAGCGGAATTCTTATACAGGTGAATTAAATAGATCAGCAGTACTGTTTGCCTCTGCATTATGTCCAAGAATTCTTATTACAGTAGAAAAAACATCAACTCCACCAATTCCCTGGTGTTTGCTTAAGTTTATATTGTTAGTCTTACCTCCTTTGCACTTTCAAGATACTTTTCTACTTTCTGACTATTGGGTTGATTAAAACATGATAATGGAATCATTAATTCTTTGAGTGAACATACATAAACACCAATAAGATGTAACACAATGAAAATGAAGGAGGTATATGGAAATATAGCCCCCACATGCTGTATATCTCCCAGTGTTTCCTCAAGACACTTGTGCAAAGGACAACGGAGACCACTTGACCTACGGGCAAGTGAGGGTGTCAGTATCAATATGTATAGTATATACTTACAAGAACTTAAGTTTTTTTAAATAAAAAACACAAATGAAAGTTCAAATATTCATTCCTACTTTACAGCCTACTTTGGAGACCAAGGTTATACATGGTTATGATAAGTAACCAAAGTTGCTATATTAAGCATTTGATTTTTGAATTATCAATGGGCCATAATCATGTTCTAGGTACACAGCAGCATACAGGGAACTTTAATGGAATCTAAAAGCTGAGATAGCTTGAAAAAGCATTTTTTACCATGGTGACTATATGATTCTTTTGCTTGTGCTTCAATCATTGGTGACCTCAGAAACAAACAATAACAGAAATAGTTGGAAAAGACATTTCTTTATTTTGAATACTTATTCTATTATCAGATCAAGATAGAAACTTTCAGGTCTTGATTATTCTGCGAGGTACTGCAAAGGTTTGTTCATTGCTTAAAAAACACACCATTACATGATTCTGTTCATTGGTAATCTTGAAATGATTAGTGATATTCTATGAGTATAGATTGTATCTAAACTTTTATATTCTTTGTAATTTGTCTTAATCCTCTCAGGTTGCCATATCAAAATACCATAGACAGGATAGTTAAAAAACAGAAATTCATTTTTCATAGTTTGAGTTCTAGAGGTCCAAAATCAAAGTCCCAGGGGATTCAGTTCCTAGTGAGAACTATCCTCCATCCTTGAAGACAGCTACCTTGTGGCTATGAGCTCACGTGCCTCTTCACAGTAGTGGAACAAGCTCTCTGATGTTTCATAAATACACTAATTCTATCAGATCAGGGCCTTACCCCGTGACCTAATTTAATTTTAACTAATCCCATAAAGACCCTATCTCCAAATACAGTCACACTGGGGGTTAAGAGCTTCTAGGTATGACTTTTAGTCACAAAATCTCTCTGCATACTTAACATGCTTTCTTTCAACAAATATTCATTGAATGCCTTTTATATCCCTGGCACTATAGCCAAATTGGTGTTCTCATTCTAGAGAGGGAGACAGCAGACAGTAAGTGTGTGTGAGTGTGTGTGTGTGTGTGTATCAATAGGAAAATTTAAGTAGATTAGAGAGATAGAACTTGAGAGGGCTGAGAGAGAGTGCTATTTTAGAAAAGGTACTACCTCTCTGATAAGGGGCAAGGGATTAAATATCTAGTGTAACTGAGGAGGAGCAAGCCTTTCAAAGTTTAGAAGCAGGAAGTTCAGGGTCAAAGGCCAAGAGGCAAGAATATGAGGGTTCAAAGAACAGCAAAAAGCCCAGAGGCTGTGGCAGGGTATGGGATAGGAGAAAGTAATGGAAGGGGGTAGCAGGCAGGCAAGGCCTTGCAGGTTGGGGTCAAGATTGTGTTGTATTCCGTGAACATTAGAAAGTCACTGGGTGGCTTCTGAACAGAGGATTGACCTGAGTTAACATACATACTTTCAAAGGGTCTTCGTAAATGCTATATGGATAACAGAACACAGGGGCAAGGCTACGAGCAGGAAGACAAGTTTAGAGACTTTTTCACAAATACAAATGGGTGATGCTGGTTTGGAAGTGTGACAGTGGAGGAGGCTGAATTTGGAACACTTTCTGAAATTATATGAGATATGAAAAAAACGATAAAAAAAGTCTTTGCAGGACTGAAATTATTCTAGGTTCACATGAAAAGAGGAATCTAAAAGTGACCACTTGAAGGGTGTCCTATCCTAGTCTTCCATACTAATGCATACAACATTTCACGAGTGCAATTATATTTGCCCTTGTCTATTTAGTCTCTCCTTCACTGTCATGTGAACTGCTGGGAGATAGGACTTGTTTCTATCTATGTAGGTCACTCTTAAAACACCCGCACCAAGTTCAATACCAAATTCACTGTCTGAGACGTCATTAAATCTTTTAAAGAATGAGTGAACTTCCAAAGCTTTAAGCAATCTTGAAATGATATCTCATTAGAAAGAGTTGAAGGAAATAGAGACACTAAGATATTTTCATTAGATAGCAGGTAGCTCTATAAAGATTGGGTAATCTTTCCTAGCTATCGTTTCATATTATTTAAGTCTAAGATAAAACCAATTTTATCCCTTCAAAGACATGCTGTGTCTCCAATAATATCACCTCCTTTTGTTACACTTCTTGTGGAGTTTTATCCTGATTTAACTCCATAATCACATTATACATTTATTTACTAATTCTTAGAAAGGTATTATTTCTGCTAAGAAAGAATAATAGAGAGCCTCCCCGGTGGCACAGCAGTTGAACGCTGGGCTGTGAAGCTGCCCCCAGCCTCCGCAGCACCGGTTTGATCCCCGCCACGCCACCGGTTGAGGGCCCCATATGGCGCGCAGACCTATCCTGCCGCCCTCTGCTCCCCACAGCAGTTTATATCGTCAGTCTGTCTGTTCTGCTCTCTGCTCTGGCGAATTCTCTCACCCTCGCGCTTCTGACTGTACCCAGTGCTCGTATAAATAAATAAATAAATAAATAGATAGATAAATAAATAGATAGATAAATAAATAAATAAATCTGTTTTTTAAAAAAGAAGCTATTATCTTAAAAAAAGAGAAAGAATAATAGATACCACTAACCTTCATTATTCAAACTCAAGCAAAATGATAAAAATGGAGAGAACTACAGGTGATTTTTGAATCTTATTTTCAATGATTGCAGGCTGCCTCTCCCATAAACTTTTATACCAGCTGTTAAAAGCTCTCCAAATTGATTTTGTTACATTTCATTCCACCCTCCTTATCACAAGAGAAGTGAGAAAAAAGAAAGCGAAGCTACTGAGAGTTCTGGAGATGTGGAGGTGCATGTAGTGACAGGCCTAGGTAAACCTGAACATGGCAGATCTGAATTATTCTGAGGTGACCATACTTAGAGCAGGGAGCAAAAGTTACATGTAATATGCTGTTTTCTAGCATTCGGTTTTATTTAAAAATTAACTTCCTTTAATCCTTCCCCTGAAATGTCACGGGGCTGGGTTTTGAAAGGCAAACGTGCAGAAGCCTGCAGGAATGATGGAGTCTTTGTGTAAACTACACAAGACGACACCAAGTGATGTCAGTAGAACCCACGGATAGAATCGCTCGAGTTTCCAGCTCTTGACCAGAGAACGTCCGTACAAGAAAAGGTCCTGGACGCTGCCAGAAACTTTGCCCAGACTTGGCCTTGGTTTATACAAGTCGCTGCCCCGTCCCGGCGCCCCAAGCGAGGTGGGTGGGTGGGGACACCGACACTGGAGGGCGGGATCACGAGCACTCGGTCCAACGAGGCTGGGGCGAGGGGGGCAGGTCCAGAAAAGAGGCCGGCGCAAGTGGGGTGACAGCTTCAAGGCGTGGAGAGGTGGCCCAGGGGTCTCAGGACTGGTTTTGGCTCCAGGGCCCAACCAAGGGGTGGGAGGTGCGCGTAGCCCCAGGCCCGCTGGGAGGGGGCGGCGGGGTTACGGAGGGAGGGGGCGCGGGGGGTTGGTGGGGGGGATCGAGGTTGGAGAGGGCGGGGTCGGTGGGGCGGGGTCGAACGCGTCCCCTCGCGGCTTAAGCCGGTGCGCTGGCCGCCCGAGGACCCGACAGTGAGCCGCCTTCCTTGTCACCGGCGTCCCCAGGTAGCGTTGGCGCGGGGAGGAGCGGGGCGGGGCCGCTCGGGGGGGGGGGGGGGGTGCAGACAAGGGACGCGCCTAGGTGGTCACGGTAGGGTGGGGGATGGGCGGTGCCAGCGCACCCCAGCCCCTGCCACCAGATTAGCAGACTCAAGGAATGCCAGGGCATCTTTTTGCACCCCTAAAACGGCTACCCTACAGTGACCCCCTGATAGCTGCCCAGCTGCTCTGAGAAAGCACAGGTCTCCAGAGGGTGCTTTCATTCCAAAATGTTTTGGGTATTTTCTGCACCTTCCTACCAAACTGCCCACCCCCCACCCCCAACACAAACACGCACACTACACATACACACTGCAGGCGGGGGACTCGGGGTGGGGGTGGGGGGGGGGGGCTAAGGGATTAGAGGAATAGAGTCACTGTCGTCAATCAGAAGAGATTAGAATGTGGGCCGGACGTGTCGGTGCTGGGGACTACAGAAAGTAAGCTCAGCATCAGCTCCTCGCCTCCGACCCTCAGGTGACGCCTGATTGATTTTTCTTAGTTTGTTTAGCTCTGAAAGCCTGGGGCTGTAAAAAGGTTTGGGTCTAGAATGAGACTTTGATCGGTAGAGGCTTTCTTTGTCCTGCCCTCCAGCAGCTTCTGGGGTCTCGAGGAAGGGTAGATTGGAAGATCCTAAAAAGTTTGAAGTAGTTTGCTTTAAAAAAAAATAAAAAATAAAAAGCAACTCTGAATTAGATTTTATTTTTCAGTTTACTTGTATGCATTATAAGAATCAATAACTGGTGATGTTAGAAAATGAGTTCAGAGGCCATGGCATCATTAAAATTCAAAACTAAGTTTACTGTATAATTTTAGAAAAATTGAATTTCTGCCTTATGTGCTTTTTAATGTGCTGTATTACTGGGATGCTTCCTTGTGGGGAATCCTGTCACACCACCTTAGCCTTGTGGGACAGCATGTTCCCCTTCTTACTAGTGTTTCAGGTAGGTGGGACCCCCTCTTCCCAAACCTCTAGCCTGGCTCTCTGGTAAGAGGAAACAGGTATCAGAAATGTGCTATAGGCAAGTTTGGGAGCAAATACGGAATGCATAGATTTTTTTCTCCTCCTATTGAAGTTTTCACATATTGGCAATTTAAAACTCAAAGTATTGTTTACCACCTGTCAGACTCCCTCAGAACTGTAAGGATTAACTAATAAAAGATTTGTAAAATGCTTTCTGAATATAAAATTCCATAAATATGCTAAATAGTAATAATCCACCCATTGTTAAATTTATGTAGCTGCTTCTGTCATGCATACAAGATGATTTAGAATGCATGTTTCCTGTCAATTAAACAATAAGTTTGGAGTAGAATAATGAGTTTAATTCACATCCTAGGAAACTTTGAAATAAAATTTCTCCCATAAGGCACCATCAGCAGAGAATCATAAAGTAAGCATTTGAAAAAGCTATATATGGGGTGGCATTTACCTTATGGTTAGGGAGAAAGGGACCGAATGAACTTGTGAAACTAAGAAATAGTCAGCCCTGGTTCCTGTATGCCTGAACTATAAATATTCCTTGGGGTAAATCTATGGGGAGGGCAAGCAGGTTTTGTGGGATGGCCTTGTAGCTGTCTGCTTTAATCCATGAAGTAAGCCTGTTGGTATTATAAGGCTGAAGTTCAATCTATGGTTTTGTTCCTAGATAATGAATAAAATCCTTAGCTATTTGGATAAATTATTCATTCTTCCAACATCATGAGCTTGGTTTTTAAGCATACTCAGCATTGCAATCATTTTAATATCCTGAAGAAAATTGAATTAGTTTCTTCCCAGTGGATTGAGTGACATGTGAACATAACATTTTTCTCTTTGCATGTGTTTAGTAATGAAGTGTGTCATTCTTCTGTTTACTGGTCTCCGAAAGGAATACCTGTTTCTTAAATGCTAATTTTAAGTATAAGTACTACTGTGGATTGTCTTTCTTGTCTTATGAAGATTCATCTTTAGATTCACTTTAGATTCATCATTAGCAAATTAAGTTGTGAAAGCAAAACCATGAAGTTAAGGCTGTTTTTCCTTCCCCTCTTGGTGATCTTTCCTTCTTACAGTCCATTCTCTAATGGAGACCTGCTAAATAGCCCCTTGTCTAGAATTCTACAAATCCCTCTCTACCAGCACCACTCTTCATATATTCAAGTAACTTAACCTCTGTCCTACTTCGTCTTGATTTTCCAGTATTTGGGTATATAGGAAAATGCACTAAGTGAAAAATCAAGAGCTTGCATTCATCAGGTATCTCTGATGTATCAGGTGCTATGCCACATTATCTCATTCATCTCTGTAACAATCTGATGCAATAGCAAGAGCTCAAAGAAGCTTTGGTGCCCAAGGAGGAACAAATACAAGTCAGAGAATCAAGAGCTGAACCAAGGTAGTCTGGCGCTTCCTGCTGCATTGTGAGCCTAAGAAGAGTTCATGTTCTGGACTGAAGCGTGGAAATGCTTTCTCATTTTCTAACTTGTCATTTGACCTCAGATAAGTGCCTTATAATCTCTCTGGACCTCTGATTTTCTTTCTCCAGTTTTGAGTTAAATTGACTCTCAAGAGATGGAAAGGACTGTTTCTAGATTTTGTTTGCCTAGCACATAAACTGCTTCCCCCACACCTGGGATTACAGAATATGTTCTTCCTTGCTCTGCACTTTCTTCCAGCATCCCCGCTTCCCCTATTTATCTTTCTTTTATTCTTCCTTTAGTGTCAGGTATTTATCACCTCCTCAAAGAGGCTTTTCCTGAACGCCCTTCTGTCAATCTCTATCTCAGTCCTTTGTGATTCCCTGTAACACTAATTACAAACTACAGTTGTTTTATTTATGTGTCAGATTACTTGTGGGTGCATTTATCTTCTCCTCCATAACTTTCCCCATCAGACTGTAAGGTGCATGAGACCAGAGGTTTTTTTGGCCTAACTTTTTTCATTATTGTATTCCCAGGACCTAGCACTGTGACACATAGCAAACAGTTGGTGATCAATAAATACATGTGGAGTGAATAATTATCTCTTATAAAAGACATGTGCATGGCTAATATGCAGTTCCTAAATGAATAACCTAAATGAAAGATGATCCACCTCACATTGTTCAAAGAGTGACCCTGAATTGTGATTGGCAATCCACACAAAGTAACTGAGACAGTAGGACTGTCTTCACACAGGACAATGGATGGACGTAGTGCATATAGTCCAACTCCATATTTTCTTTTATCAAAGAAAACTGAGCCTCCAAATGATAACAGAATCGTAAATTTAGAAAATATTTGAGAAACCAGGTAATAGTCCATACCATTGTTTCATTGATGAGGAAACTGAAAAAAGCTGAAAAAGCTTTCTGAGCTAAAAGCTCAGAACAAGCATCCTAAAGTTTAGAACCTACATCTCTGACTTCCAAACTTTCCCTATTTTCACCAAGAGGTCAAAAAGCTCAGGGACTACCCCGTCAACAGGGTTAAGGAGCTAGAGGTGCTGTTTCTCAGAAATTCCAAAGAATCTTAGGTTTCCCAGACCAATCTTGGGTAGCATCATTAGTACATGGCAGAATATCCTACTTCAGATCATCTTACTTTAAAATTTCCTATGGCCTCTATAAACTTTAGTGACTCATTTACTATCTTAATGATCTGTTAGGCAGCTTTTTAATACCTATCATTAGTTTACCAACTCTATTTAAATACTTAGAAGCTTCAAGTGGAAAATCTACAGAGCTGAGAATTTAACGTTAGTGTAACAGATTCAAGATACATTTAAAAGATGATTGAATTTTGAACTCCAAAATTCAAAATATGTTTATAAGAACTAAAATAACTTTTATTCTCTAACTTAGAGAGCAATCCTTGCTAGAGTATTACACCCCATATAAAAGCAGTTCTTAAACTTTAGAGGACATAAAAATCATCTGGAAGGCTTTTTAAAAACCCAGACTGCTTGGAGTCGTTCTGCACAGTTCTGTGAGATTGGAGCCAGACAAATGCATTTGTAACACCGTTGGTGATTTCTCAATCAAATGGTCTGAAGAAAGGTCTCACTTTGAGGTCCAATAATAATTTAGGTATGTTTTTGATTTTTCCAAATTCCTTAAAATAGGAATTATTTAAAACAAAGATATTTGAGGAGGAATTCAATGTATTTGAATCTAGATGATCAAAATTGGTGTACATATATACCTGTGTGTGTGTGTGTATATATATATATATATATATACGTGTTTGTATACATATAAAATGATACAGCTATTTGCTTTGATATTGGCTTCAAATCAAGAAAGTTTAAACATGTTTCCTGTAGACCACAAAAATGAACCACTAATCAGCAATAAAAATTGAATGTGGAGAAATAATGAAGGCTTCTACACTGAGGATGATTACATTCAGTGCAGATGAAAGATAAGATTAATATCCAGAAAACATTCAAAGACTAGTTTGCAGATCAAGTACAGGATGTTCAGTTCAATTTGAATTTCAAATACACAACAAATGATGCTTTAGTATAGGTATGTTACATATATTTATTTGCTAAATCTGGCAACTTTGCTCAAGAAACATTAGCTTTTTTTTTTTTTTGTGGGACCCTCGCTGGTGGCTGGGGATCAAACTGGCGTTGCAGAGGCTGTGGGCAGCCTCGCAACCCAGCGCTCAACCGCTGCACTACCAGGGGAGGCCCAAGAAACATTAGCATTTAATGTCATTAGTTCCTAGAAAAGGGCAGAGGTTGGGTACCGGGTGATTATTAGGCTTTGAAAAATGATTAAAATTTCTGGACTCCTGAGAAAATGCCCAACAGAACTATCGCAACTATTCCTTGGATTTCAAGCTACCAACTCAGGAACATCATGGTTATCTATGGTAAGCAGAGGCTGGCTCTTCTAGCTACTTACTTTGGACCGGATGATCTGGAAAATGGCTTCGAAAACTAGAATTTGAACTGAGCCTTTAAAAGCAGGGATGTGGATTTACAGGGCTTAGGAATCTTTGAGGGAAAGTAGGTTCCTTATGGTTTGAGGATGTTTAGTGTGGAATACTTAGAAATTATTTTGAGCATGTTAAAGAAAAGTACATAAATTGTAAAAAATTCTAAAGGGTTTAAGGACTGCCCATGCTGGCTGGCAATAGAGTGTCCTCATTGACATTCAATTAGGAGAGAACATGATCAAACAAAGAAGATATAATGGAGAAATTGTAGGGAATCTGGGTTTCAGGATCAGCAGGCCCAGTATAAATTCCTCTATTAAGCTGTGAAGCTTTTGGTATGTGGGCAACTTCTATGAGTCCCCACCTCCTGGGCTGGGAATTGGGGATAACAGTAGATGCTACTAACAGGGTTGTTGTGAGGATAAAATGAAGTTGTGCAATGCTTGGCACAGCACATGATACAGCATAAATATTCAATTAATGATACCTAGTACAATGATATGCTATTGCAGCTACTACTGTCCTTTTATTATTTAATGGGGATTAGTCTCCTAGCCTTGCAAAAATAGTATTGGGGGAGTAAGAGAAAAATGATTGTTCTAAATTTGGATAAGGCTTTAAAATCTCCCTTTACCAACTTGAAATTTCATTGTCAAGAAGCAGTGAAGGCAGAAACAAGTTAGTAAAATAATGTTTGAAGTCAATACATTCAACTCTAATTTTTCCAAGGAGAGGGAATATTAAGAATTAACCAAATAATTTACTCTGATCCAAAGTCAAGTAAACTTTTTTTTTAAATAATAAATTTTATTTTTATATTCCCCCATACAATTGCAAACGCCCCATTCTGACCCCAATCCTTCCCCTCCCGCCCCCCACGCCCCAAAAAGTATATCTGGTTCATAGTTTTCTGTTGATTTTGATTTTCACTTTCTTATATTCATTTTCCTGGTCCCTTATTTAAGTTCTCTAGATTCCTGCTATGAGTGAGACCATCCGGTATTTTTCTTTTTCTTTTTGGCTTATTTCGCTGAACATGATCCCTTCCAGCGCCATCCATGTTGCTGCAAATTGCATGTGCTTATCTTTTTTGAATGCTGAGTAATATTCCATGGTATATATGTACCACATCTTCTTGATCCAGTCATCTATTTTTGGGCATTTGGGTTGATTCCAAAGCTTAGCTATTGTAAACAGAGCTGCTATAAACATAGGGGTGCAGGTGCTCTTTGGAATTGATGTTTCTGTGTCCTTTGGGTAAATACCTAGGAGTGGAATTGCTGGATCATATGGAAGCTCTATCTTTAGTAGGTCCAGAAATCTCCACACAGCTCTCCATAGTGGTTGGACCAGTTTGCACTCCCACCAGCAGTGCAGAAGAGTTCCTTTTTCTCCACACCCTCGCCAACATTTGTTGTTGCTAGTTTTTTTAATATGTGCCATTCTCACTGGTGTGAGATGGTATCTCATGGTAGTTTTGATTTGCATTTCCCTGATTACAAGTGATGTTGAACATTTTTTCATATGTCTGTTGGCCATTTGCATTTCCTCTTCAGAGAAGTTTCTTTTTAGCTCTTCTGCCCATTTTTTGACTGGATTATTTTCTTTGTTGTTGCTGAGTCTCATCAGCTCTTTGCAGATTTTTGTGATCAGTCCTTTATCATTAGTGTTGGGTGCAAAAATGTTCTCCCAGTTGGTGGGGTTTCTCTTTGTTTTTGTTATTGTCTCTTTTGCTGTGCAGAAGCTCTTTAATTTGATGTAGTCCCAGCTGTTTATCTTTGTCTTCACTATCACTGTTTTGGGTGATGTGTCTGTAAAGATGTCTTTGATGTGCAAATCCCGTAGTGTTTCGCCTATATTTCCTTCTATGTATTTTATGGTTTCAGGTCTTATGTCTAGTTCTTTAATCCATTTTGAGTTGATTTTTGTGTATGGTGTGAGGTAGTGGTCAAGCTTCATTCTTTTGCATGTAGCGACCCAGTTTTCCCAGCAACATTTACTGAACAAACTTTCTTTGCTCCAATGCATAGTCTTTGCTCCTTTGTCAAAGATTAGTTGACCATAAATCTGTGGGTTTATTTCTGGATTTTCTATTCGATTCCATTGGTCTGTATGTCTGTTCTTGTTCCAATACCATGCAGTTTTGATGATTATGGCTTTGTAGTATAGCTTGAAGTCTGGGAGTGTGATGCCTCCATTTCCTTCTTTTTTTTTCAGTAGAGCTTTGGCTATTCGGGGTTTTTGGTGATTCCATATGAATTTCATCAATAATTGTTCTATTTCTTTGAAGAATGCCATTGAGATTTTGATTGGAATAGCATTGAATCTGTATATTGCTTTTGGTAGGATGGCCATTTTAATAATGTTTATTCTTCCAATCCATGAGCAGGGGATGTCTTTCCATTTCTTTGTGTCTTCTTCTATTTCTTTTAACAGTGTTTTATAGTTTTCTTTGTATAGGTCCTTTACCTCTTTTGTTAGATTTATTCCCAAATATTTGATTTTTTTTGTTTCGATAATAAAAGGGGTGGTTTTTTTGATTTCTTCTTCTTCAGATTTATTGTTTGTGTATAGGAAGGCTACTGACTTTTGCATGTTGATTTTGTATCCTGCCACTTTACTGAACTGATTGATGAGTTGAATTAGTTTTTCTGTGGAGATTTTGGGGTTCTCTATGTATATTATCATATCATCTGCAAAGAGTGATAGTTTGACTTCTTCTTTTCCTATTTGGATTCCTTGGATGTCTTTCTCTTGTCTTATTGCTCTGGCTAGGACTTCCAGTATTATATTGAAAAGCAGTGGTGAGAGTGGACATCCTTGTCTTGTTCCAGATCTTAATGGAATTGCTTTCAGCTTTTCACCATTGAGAATGATACTGGCTGTTGGCTTGTTATAGATGGCCTTTATGATGTTGAGGTATGTTCCTTGTATCCCAAGGATTTCAAGAGCTTTTATCATGAATGGGTGTTGCACTTTGTCGAACGCTTTCTCAGCATCTATTGATATTATCATATGGTTTTTATATTTCTTTTTGTTGATGTGTTGGATAACGTTGATTGATTTTCGGATGTTAAACCATCCTTGTGCCCCTGGAATGAATCCAACTTGGTCGTGGTGAATTATCTTATGGATACATTGTGGGATTCTGATAGCTAAAATTTTATTGAGGATTTTTGCATCAGTGTTCATTAGGGAGATTGGCCTATAGTTTTCCTTTTTTGTGTTGTCCTTATTCGGTTTTGGTATTAGTGTAATATTGGCTTCATAGAACGTGTTTGGTATTGTCCCTTCCTTCTCAATTTTTTGGAAGAGTTTGTGAAGGATAGGCACTAATTCGTCTCTGAATGTTTGGTAGAATTCATTTGTAAATCCATCAGGTCCTGGGCTTTTGTTTTTGGGGAGGTTTTTGATTACCATTTCAATTTCGCTGCTTGTAATTGGTCTGTTTAGGTGTTCTATTTCTTCTTTATCTAGCTTTGGGTGATTGTAGAGTTGTAGGAATTTGTCCATCTCCTCTAGATTGTTGAACTTGTTTCCATATAACTGTTCATAGTAGTTACTGATTATTCTTTTGATTTCTGCTGTGTCCGTTGTGATTTCTCCTCTTTCATTTATGATCCTGTGTATTTGTGCTTTCTCCCTTTTTTCCTTTGTGAGCCTGGCTACTAGGGGTTTGTCTATTTTATTTATTTTTTCAAAGAACCAGCTCTTGGTTTCATTGATCTTTTGGATTGTTTTTTTAGTTTCAATTTCATTTATTTCTGCTTTGGTTTTTATTATTTCTTTTCTTCTACTGGTTTTGGGGTTTTTTTGTTGTTCTTTTTCTAGATCTTTGAGCTTCGAGATTAGGTTGTTTCTTTGAGTTCTTTCTTGTTTTTTGATGTGAGCTTCTATTGCTATATATTTTCCTCTTATTACTGCTTTTGCTGCATCCCATACATTTAGGATATTGGTGTCCTCCTTGTCATTCAATTCAAAGAATTTTTTAATTTCTTCTTTGATCTCCTCGTTAGTCCAGTGGTCTTCCAGTAGTGTGGCTTTTAATCTCCATGAGGTAGGATAGTTCCTTGCCTTCTTTTTATGATTTATTTCTAGTTTGATGCCTTCGTGGTCAGAAAAGATGGTTGGTATGATTTCAATCTTGGTGTATCTGTTGATGTTTCTCTTGTGCCCCAGTATATGATCGATCCTGGAGAATGATCCGTGTGCGCTTGAGAAAAATGTGTACTCCGTTTTTTTTGGGTTTAGTGTTCTATAGATGTCTGTTAAGCCCAAATGCTCTAGGTCCTTATTTAGAGCTTTAGTTTCTTTACTTATTTTTTGTCTTGTTGATCTATCCATTGTTGATAGTGGTGTGTTGAAGTCTCCCACTACGTATGTGTTTTCTCTGATGTCTGTTTTCAGAGAGGACAACAGTTGTCTGATATATTTTGGTGCTCTTTCGTTTGGTGAGTATATGTTAATGAGTGTTATTTCTTCTTGAAGTATGTCCCCTTAATCATAATGTAGTGACCATTGGGGTCTCTTTTTATTTTTTTGAGTTTGAAGTCTGTTTTATCTGATATAAGTATAGCTGTTCCTGCTTTCTTTTTTGGCCCATTTGCTTGTAGGATTGTTTTCCATCCTTTGACTTTGAGCCTATTTTTATCTTTTGTAGCTAAATGTGTTTCCTGGAGACAGCAAAAGGTTGGGTTTTGTTTCTTAATCCAGGCTGCAACTCTGTGTCTTTTTATTGAAGAGTTTAGTCCATTTACATTTAGAGTTAATATTGATATGTTAGCATCTGTATTTGCCATTATGTTTGTCTTTCCTTTGATTTTATTTATTTATTCTTTTAATAACTTTTTTTTTTTTTGGTCTTCTTTCATTGTTATTCGTCCCTCTGAGGTTCTGGCTTTAGGATTCCTTGTAGTATTTTTTGGAGTGGGGGTTTAGTCGCAATGAAATTCCGGAGTTTCTCTTTGTCTGGGAAGGTCCATATTCTTTCTTCATGGAGGAAAGAGAGCTTTGCGGGATAGAGTATTCTTGGTTGGCATCTGTTTTCTTGGAGTCTGTTGACTATGTCCCTCCACTCTCTCCTTGCCCGTAGTGTTTCTTCAGAGAAGTCTGATGTCAGCCTGATTGGTTTTCCTTTGAATGTTATCTGTTTCTTCCCTCTTGTCAGCTTCATTATTTTTTCCTTGTCCTGGATTCTTGGGAGCTTTACTATTATGTGTCTTGCTGTGTTTTTCCTTTCGTCGTGGAAGTTTGGTGTTCTTCTTGCTTCTTGTATATCAATTTTCAGCTCCTTCTTCGCATTTGGGATGTTCTCTTCAATTATATCCATGAATATTTTCTCTGTTCCTACATCTCTCTCCTCTCCTTCTGGAATTCCTATAACTCTTATATTTCCTTTCCTCATGGAGTCAGATAGTTCCCGAAGTCTTTCTTCATTCTTTTTCCTTCGTACTTCTCTTTCCTTTTCTGTTTTGGTTCTTTTTATTTCTGTGTCTTCAAGATTACTTATTCGTTCTTCCATTTCATCTATTCTGCTTTCATTGCTTTTCCCAGAGTTCTTTAGTTCCTCCATTAATTCTTTGATCTCCTGCATTTCTCTTACTTCCCTCTTTAGGGACTCAATTTCCTTCTTCTGATCTATCACTTTTTTAATCATGGCAATTTTAAATTCTCTTTCTGGAAGGCTCAGAAGTTCTTCCAAGTTGCTGTCGTTGCAATCTGGGGAGTGGTTTTCTTTTTGTGGTGTGCTTCTTTCCTGAGGAGTTGTTAGGTTGCGTGCGGTTCTTCTACTCCCTACTGTCTGTTTTCTAATTTGTCGTATGCGTTGGGACACTGTGTTGCTCGGACTGACTGGCATCTTGGGTGAACTTCTCCGCTCCCCTCTGGCTCTTCCAGGAGCCATCTCTGTCTTCTGGGGGAGCTTTCTGCTGGTTTTAGGCAGTTTTTACTGAAGAAATGTCCCTGTTCTCAAATGGCGAAGCGGGATGCAGTCCCTGCGCCTCTAGTTTCAGGCACACTCTTCTGCGCACCCGGTCTGCCCCAGACGTGGGTGCCTGCTCCCTCTGTGGGCTCAGACTGCTGGTCGGAAGGGGCCTGGCATGGGCTAACTTCCCGACTGGCCACTGGGTCCTCCAGAAGCCTTCTGCCCTTTTCAAGCAGTCTTAAGAAATTTCCTGTTCTATGGGGTGTTAGTGACTTTTTTTTCCTGGTCGCTAGGTGGCGCCAGAGATCTCTCCTATTGTCCTTGGGGGGCTGTTTTTCGCCTCCCCCCACCCCGTGGGACAGGGAACAGAGCGGGAATGGTAGGGTACACCTCAACAGCTTTGGGGTGCTGTGTCTGCCTTGTGCCCCACCGTCGTGGAGAACCCACGCCCCGAGTTTTCGTGCCCCGGGTCTCAGTTCAAAGCCCTCAGTTCCAGGACGCGGGCTATAGCCCAGTTCAGTGGCGCGGGAATGGCGCCTTTTGTACCGCTCCCGTGCCTGGGCGCCTGGTTCCTGCTTACTCAGGGAGGGACCTTCACCTCAGTGAGGACCTCCGCGCGTCTCCCCGCAAGCCTAGGTCGCAGGCGCGGGTACCTGGGCAGCCGTGATCTAGGTCTGCATTTGCTTTTCAAGCGCGCGAAGCGCACCGCTTTTCAAGCGCGCAAGCTTACCGGCAGCCCGGGCTGTGTGCGCGTCTCCCGGGGTCTTTGTTCTTCTCTAATGGCGCCCGGAGCCGTTCGCTCACCGCCGCGGCGAATCCTGCAGGGTTCGCCTCAGCTCCCGTTCACGGGGTGTGGTGGCTGCAATAGTTCCTTTCCACTCACAGTCCCGCTTGCTGCGTCCTTTGTTCTTGTTGGCCGTTTTGGTTTGTTGTTTTCCTCCTCTCTGCCGGTCGGAGAGTGCCGCCTCTGTGGGCGGGGAGGGGAGCAGGGTTCTGAGCTTCCCTCCCTTCTAGTCCTCTTTTATGGCCACTTTCTTCTTCGGGTAGTTTGCTGGAGTCACCCGTTTATCTTCCGTGTCCCAGTTCTCACTGGGACCTGCCGCTTTTCCTCCCTATTAACTTTTTTTAATGGGAGATCTTACTCGCAGCGTCTCCTCGCTGCCATGTTGCTCCACCCCCTGTAAACTTTTTTTAATTGTTATGTGTTACCCTTAATAGCGGACTTCTGTCTCCTTTTGTTTTCACTAATATTTAAATTAATTTGCATCTGATAAGCTCAGACTAGTAGTTCAGAATGTTGTCTCCCAAGGCCTTTTAAACAGCAAGGTAAGATGAGTTTATCATCGATAATTCACAAAGCAAGCTGGAGGATGGAGATGATATCATGGTGCCTCTGGAGTCAGACTGCTTAGGTTACAATCCCTGCTGGGTCCTCTAGCTAGCTTTGTTATTTCCAAGGGTGTGACATAAAATTCTCACGTGGCTCCTGATACACAGTAAGGGTCACAGAGAATCATGTGACTTCAGTGTATTTTCTTATATGGATATTAATTCTTTAATTTAGTCATAAAGAATTTAATTCAGGAAAACATCTACTACTGTGGGAGATTATTTATGACCTTCAGCCACATCTTAATTTGTTGATTTACACTTGCAGGGCTGTTAGAGCATTTCCAAGCCATAGAGTATGATGTTCTCATTTCAATTTTCGTTATATGTTCCTTTCTCCTGCTCATCCATCTTCAATTTTTTACAAGGTGATTGGTGCCTTTCTAAAGAGCTTTGGATTTCAAACTGTACATTAAAGCATTTGGGTCTTACAATTTACTTAGCTCATAAACCTGTGTTATGGAAAAATACAGGATTGGTTTAAGGTACATTATGGTTACATGTATGGCAGTTATATTTTATTTGGTCCGTACTGAGCAAATTTGATGACATCTCCCACAGTGCCTTAAAGAAGTGGCAGATGCAAATATTTATTGAAGGAATTTAATGCACAATAAAATACATCACATTCCCTCACATTAGAAGATCTATTTTTTTTTTTTTTCAGAAAAGGAAATGAAAACAAGGAAAAGATATCTAAACTCCATGCAGAAAATCATTAGTTTTATAATTTTAGGCTGAAGTATTTCAAATGAGTTTTAAAAGTGAAGTTGGGGAGCTAACATTGACATTTTCTAAAGGGGCTATGGATTATAATAAACTTGTCATTCTTAATGTCTCTGTACTAGTAGGTTCTTCTTTCTGGAAATTTCTTCCCTGAGATCTGGTATGGCCCAGCTGACAACTCCTAAGAGTGGTCTTCCTAACCACCCAATCTTATTTACTTCCTGTTATATTTCTTTATTTGTTATAGTACATTATCACCCAAGTACTCCATATTTGTTTTCCCAGTATCTATTACAGTGTCAGGCACCAGTCAGGAGTGAATACATAATTTTCCAATTGGTGGAATGATCTTTAAGGGTTATTCCCTCTACAAAGAGTAATTTTTAATCTTCTTGGTCCAATTCACTTTTCAGAATTGGATTAAAATCATGAAATTTCTCCTAAAAAATTTACATGCAAAGAATTTTGCATGTAGCATGAGTCAGCAGACCTTAGACTAGGAATCTCAGCTGTAAAAGTGTATGTATAAATATTAACAAAATTTAACTGAAATACTGAGCTAAATATCTCAAAAGCTTAACTATTATGAACATCAGTATCTTAACGTTAGTACATTTATGGTAATATATCATATGATGTCTTAAAATATTTTGTGACCTCCAAAGGAAAAAAATGGATGATCTATAAATGTCGTATATTTTATTTATATGCTGGGAAAGATTTACAGTTTATAGAAAAAGAATAATAAAAATATATTTCAAGTAGGCAAAAGAAAAAAATGAGAAAAGATTAAAAAATAAAAATAAAGTTAAGAATGTAAGATAGGGCCAGGAGAGAGATTCATACTCAAAATTTATGCCATGAAATTCAATTCTTGCTAGAAAAGAATAACAAATTTTGGTCTGTTTTTTAGCAGCCAATGTGAAAGAGAAAAAAAAAATCAGTTATGCCTTGCAGAAGATCAGATTATATATACATGCATATATATGTGTGTGTATATGTATGTATATTTTATACATACATGTATATGTATATATGCATATATATTTTAAATATGAATATATGTTTAATAGCAAACTGTTTAATATACTCAAGAAAGAAATTTGAGTATAGTAATAAGGAACAGAGATTATATTTCCAATGTTTGTTTTTGGCAAGTGTCCATGTACCTGATACTGAAATAACCTACAATAAGATGTTCAAAAATAACTAGCACCTTGGATGTTTATAATTAATATTTTATGACTTTCTGTAATTTTTGTTAGCAGTCAGTCTTATGGAGAAAAAGAAGCCTTGCTAGGTCAGTGAGACCCACCTCGATCTCAGGAAAGGAGGGATGGTTGAACAGACAGGGAAGACAAAGGCTTTCTCCATTTTTTACATCCCCATTGGACTCCACCCCATTCCATACTTTCCTCTATTGAACACTATTTAAATAATGTGCAAAAAGTTCTCAAACACCCCTTTAAAGGGTATGCATCTAGGACATTGACTAACACTAGTTATTCTAGCTAACCTCAATTTCATTGGATAGCAGTCCATTGGGGACTTGTGTGCCTTCTCTCTTTGAAAAAGCAAATACAATAACTAGTTACTCAGAGCATTATGTGGATTTGTGGCATTCTCCAAAGGGCTATAAGTGGATCACATTGACAGCTTTTTTGTCATTCTTAAATGGAATGTGTTTCTACCCCTTTGTGTTAAATTGAAATCAGATGGCATTTCTTATTTCAATGTGGAATGTTTTCACTCATAATTGCAAAAGTGCATTCATAACTGATACTATTCTAATGTACAAAATTTGTCTTTCATTATTGGGGGGGGGCTGTATTTGGAATGTAACTGAGGGAAAACAACTCGCACAACATTTTGTTTTGCCTATGTAGTGAGATCCTGATACAGTTTCTAGAATTCTGTCACCATATGGACACAAAGACAATTATACTGCATGTAATGACATGGATTTTAGAAGCAAAGATATAAAAAGACATACCCAGCAGAATGTCCATAATCCAGAGACTTAAAACATTTTTTTAAATTTTGTTCTCCTTTGTCTGCCTGCATATTATGCTCCTAGTCTTTCCTTGCTTTCCTTATAGTAGCTCTTGTCCAATATATGCTATGGCAAAAAATTGTCAAGAATATAATAGTAATAGTGTACGGTTTATATGCTTAAACCAGTTATTTAAGCCCAGGTGAAATTTTTCATTAAAAAAAAATCCCTCTCATTCTCACCCATGCTGAATCTGGGTGAGAAAGGAAGCACTTCTACTTTGATTTCTTAAGTCCATCAACAAGCAACTATAAACCAGAGACACACTACGGGGGGGAGGAGGGAGTAGGATCAAAACAAGGGGGGTGGGAATTGCATGGGGACTATAGCAAGATGAAAATGCATACATTGTGCAAAAATGAAAAATGATGTAAAAATATATAAAATTAAAAATAGCAAAAAGCTTAAAGAATAAGAATATAAAAATATTTTTGTGAACTGTACAATGTTTTGTGTTTTAAGTTAAGTGTTATTACAAAGGATTGAAAAGTGATAATAAAGTTAAAAGGGTTATAAGAAAGAAAAAAGCTCTTGGTGCTCTTATGTTACTGGTCTCAACACTGTGTTTATCTTTAGAATTTTTAAATGCTAGGCTATAGGCATATTTTTCTTGCTGAATTTATATCTGTGTCTATTTTCATACTCATTTCATACACTCATGTTTTCAATAAAGTCATCATTGTTGCCCCAACTATGGGCCAGGCACTGTTAAAATGCACTGAAATATATGCCCACATTTGGCTTACAGGTTGCTAGGGGAGACAGTTGAAAGAAAAACCCAAGAAAGTATGAAACTGAAACTACTGCAAATGCTACAAAGGAGAGACTCAAGGTTCCAGAAAAAGACATCAAAATGATATATAGGAGTGAACTAGACAGGGTTACAAATAGGCAGACCTGGGAAGGAGAGATCAGGGTCAACATGAGAGACTAAACGAAAGCTATGGTGAGCCACAGTGACAAGAGTATGGAGAGCAGGGGTGAATTGTTTGAGTCTGGACATGGAGTCAGGGATTATTACCATGAAAGACTTTTAAGCAGTATCAAAGTATATGCCTTTATCCTAGGACCAATGAGAAGGTTGGTTTGGGAGATGAAAGGGGGCAGAGCTTCAGTTACTTACATCATCAATTTTATATTTTGAAAAAAATATTTCTTGCTACAATGTGGAGTATGGATTGGCAAGGGGTGAAAATAGAACATTTCAGTTGAACTTTTTCAGCAGAGATATACTGATAGCTTGGCTGAGGGGAAGAAGGATGAGATGTTAGTGATTTTTTAAAAGTGAATGAATTAAAGAGATATATAGAAGGGTAAAATTGATAGACCATCTTCTGTGATATTTACATGGAGTACTGAGGAAATGTCAGGGAACACTGGATGACACATTTGTGACAACAGATGCTAAATTCAGTGTTGATATTTTGATTTTGAGATGTCTTGAAAACACAGGACAGAGCAAGCAGATATTGAGTTAAGGGAGTGGAGCTTGTCGGAGACCTTTGGGGTTTGGATATCTTCACATTCATTGTTCTGATAAAATTGTTCTTATATGTACCAGGCACTAGGATAGGCACAAAAAAGATCTTTTTCATCCCTAATAGAATATCTGCCATAAAATATATTTCATGTGCTAAATTTAAATACATGCTTATTATGTGATTTAATTCGGTCTTAAAAATGCAACATTTTTCTTCAGATATAAACACTTAATTCTTAGAAAATGATCACATTTCACATTTATTGTGAAATTTCAAAAAAGAAAAATAACATGTCCATTTGTACTTGTTTTTTTTTTCTCATCCTCTCAACTTTCATTACTTTTGTATGGCAAATTTAGAAAGTCTCGCTAAATGTCACTCATTCAGAAAATATTTTCTAGATCAGCATCCTTAACTCTATGTTCATGTGCTTTCATGGTTACTGTTTGGCCTTTTTAAATCATCTAATCTTTTATTAACATAGTCAAGCACTGAATAGTATACCATGGAAGTCAGAAATGTGAATAAAACTGTTTCCCTAGCAAGATTATAAGCTTTCTGACAGCTCTTGGTACTGCTGTTTCTAGAGCTGTATCCACAGCCAGTTCATATAACATATACCTGAAGGGTGTGATCCTATACCTCTAAATCATATACAGCATTGTAAACCAATGTTGCCTCAATATGTGTGTGTGCACGAGTGCACATGTGTGTATATGCATTTGTGTACACATATACATATATATAATATGTGATTTCTGTGTTATGAGTATAATTAAGGATCCTTGGGTCTATAGAAGAAATTACAATGAATTCTTACTCAAGAACTCAGAAGGATCCCTAGAAAAGGTAAGAATTTCAAACAGCAGAAAGCTAGTAACCAGAGCCACAGAGGCAGGAAAAAGCTTTTGCAGGGGAAAATGGTTTAGTATGATGGAGTAGTTATGTAGACAGTAGTAAATGTACTGATCTCCAATCTTAGAAAGCTCTGCTGAGAAGTTTTAGACTTTATACTGAAAAGAACTGAGGAGCTAGTAGAAGTTTTCAAGCAAGGGGGAAAGTTTGGGGTTTGGAAAGAAAACTGGAATTACCAGGAAAGCTGGGAAATAATGGAGACTGGAAGCATGGAGGATATGAAATGGGAGGCCATTGCTTGGCAATGAGATGGCAGATAGTAGATAAGTTTCTGATATGAAAATGGCCTCAGACTATAAAAGGAAATCGAACTTCTGTGGGCAAAATGGCCCAATCCGTTGGATGTGTTGTGGGGAGGTATAGCGATGGAGAGAGAATGAAGATGATGCTCTGGATTCAGTCAGAGTGGCAACAACTGATTTTAGGTTAAAAAAAAAATTCAGGGCCTCCCTGGTGGTGCAAGGGGTTAAGATACAACGTATGAAGCTATCCATAGCCTGGAGCTACCCACATGGGGCAGCAGACCTCTCCTGACTTGCCCGCTGCTCCCCTCAGCAGTGTATTTTAGTCAGTCTGCCTGTTCTGTTCCCCACTCTGTCTCTGGTAAATCCTCTCACCCCCCCACACCTCTGGCCTGCATCCCAGTTCTTGTATGTATAAATAAATAAAATCATTTTAAAAAAATAAAAATAAAAAAGATGAAATCTTAAAAAAAAATTTTTTTCAGGAAAAGATAGAGATAAGAATATAGGCCAGAAAACATCAAAAAAAAAAAATATTTAAGTAAAGTAAAGAGTCATGGGTGTGAAAGATATTGCTGCTAAGCAGAGAAACTCGAGGAAGACCCATGCTGATGAGGAGGTAGAAAAAGAAAAGTGAGAAAGAAAAATTGATAGGCAGATCTTGCAAAACTGGAAGTAGGTTTCAAGGAAGCCAAGGAAAACGTGGATTTCAAGGAAGAAGCCTCAATGCTTTGATGTGTTACATTTACATAATCACTTGGTTGCATCTTTTTCCTCTTCATTGCCCTTCAGAATTGTTCATGAAACGGCTTTGCAGCTGTCACTGCTGTATCACATTTGGGTCCACACTGCACCTGTGTAGATTATCCACCATGTACTGACTAACAGTGACTAGCCTACAGTCACCAGCAAGCAGTGACTTCCTTTAGAAATTCTTAAGAAAATGACTACAGTGAAAAAGCTCCTTGAGTGTTTTTTAGGAAGGCATAATAAGAGAAAAGAGCTGGATGACATATTATTTGGGAATTAGTGAGTTTATATTTAGGATTTTGCTAATTCAAGCTTCAGGTCTGTCTCTAAGAATAATACAACTGTTATGATAATAGCAACTACCGCCAAGAAAAAGTAGTTTGCCTTTCAATTTTCATAGTAACTAATCAGATCTACTGTTGTTAGTCTGTTTTATCTCAATGTCCCTATGTTGTTCTTTACATGAAGATTTTTAGCACAGCAGACCTCTCCTGTCTCACCAGCTGCTCCCCTCAGCAGTATATTTCACTCAGTCTGCCTGTTCTGCTCCCCACTCTGTCTCTGGTGAATCCTCTCACCCACACACACACACCTCTGGCCTATACCCCAGTTCTTGTATGCATAAATAAATAAATCTTTTTTAAAAAAAAGATTTTTCTGTGACTTTCTTACAGGACAATAAAATACTTGGTTTCTTTGAGGGAGGTGATGTATTTCCTTCTTCCTAATAAGAGGAGTCACGGAAGAAATTGGTTTCCTTTTACCTAAATTTCTAAGCAACTCACATCTAAATTATAACTTCAATCATTTGAACTGTGCTAATCCATATAAGTAGTATACACACTTCCTCCTTTTTTACTCTAAACACTGTTTTTATTATCTTTATCTGTATTTCATTCTTATTTTAAAAGCCACTCAAATCCTTAAAATAAAGAGTCAGAGTATAAATAAAATACTTTTACTGTGAACTAGATGTCTTTCCACTCACCATCTGATTTGAACATCAGAAGAACAATTCATTGAATAGTTGCTACTGTTATTCCCACCCAAGAAATGAGGAACATGAACCTCAGTGACGTTAGGTTCATGTCCACAAATCCTGAATGGGATTCTACCCCTGGTCTTCTTTTTCAAATGCGGTAGTCATTTCAACCTTTCTTGCTCAAATTTTTATAGGCAGTTGGTTGATTTGTAAATGGCATATGTTGGCTGGCTGGTTTAGCTCTCATTCTGATGAGAAATAATCACTGGTATAATAAACTAGTATTGTTTTAGCAATTTTCTCCTTGATGATAAAACATTCCATGCTTGTATTTCCTTCCTAGATTTTATAACAATCCAAAAGCACATGAAAGAGGCCTCATCCATCAAATATTCTTGATTAAGTTATAAAAATGCAATTGAAGCTTATTTTCTCCCTTCAAATGGTAAGTAACTGCTAATTTGTTGAACAAAAATGACTTTCCCCTCCTAATTTGTTCACAATATATACAAAAGAAATGGAAATACTGCTTGTGTAAAGATGGTGTGACTTACAAATAATATCCCCATTTGTTTTGGGAATGTTTCATTTAAAAAAAAAAGAATATTCTGTTTTCAGGTCAATTGTGATTTTTATACATTCTAGTTTATTATGTTTTATCTATTTTATAGTTTGAGTCATTTTGACCTACATGAGTTTTGATCATAAAATAACATAACTCTTCTACCCACTTTATACACACTTCAAAATTCTTCAATGACTAGCATCTTGTGGAGAAAATTGACATGTGGACTCTGGAAATGCACAAGACAGATTTAGAAATGCCAACTTGCTGTGATGGGGCATTTCTCTTCATCCCAGAGCCCTTAGTTTGCAGTATCTACCTACCCCTTTCGGCCTAAGCTCTGACTGTCTTTAATTGGAAAAACTTATTATCACTTTGCACGGGGTTACAACTGAGTCATCCCAAGTGAGCAAAATCATCTTATGAAGAAGGAGCCACATTATTGAGTTATTGCACCCGGGTATTGTGCCTAAAGGATTTGAGACAGTGGTTTTGACAGTTTACTCTTTGCTGTCTAGCCATAAAATCATTTGTAATTTTCACTTTTTGTTGTATTTTATTTTTATGTTCTAATGCATATTTAAAGGAAAATGTCTATAATATATAGTTATGAATATTGTAAATTCTCATTTATTCTAATGAATTAGGAAGGTTGGCATTTCTGTTTTTGTGGGAAGGCTGAATTATAGATAACTTTTAAACAAATGTGACTTTGATTACTTTAAACTACATATAGTAACTTCAATAAAACATTACAAAGTAGAAACCCTTAAGGAGATCTGAAATAATAAATCATACCAACATTTTGTTATTAGCATATAGATTGGATGTACGTAGGAGCTCGTAAAGTACCTGAGGTTCACTGAAAATTGTTTATTCTGTGTCTAAAAAGTGTACATAAGATTGAAAATAAATGTTTAAAACATCATATATTATCTACCTATAAATAAAGTGTTTACACAGCAAAGGTAAACATCAGTCTAGCTCTTGAACAAATTATCAAAAGATTTTAAACTTATTGATGCTCTAAGATAATGAGATATCACCATGTATGCATAAATAACTTAAAGAATAAAATCTGCTGATCCTTCTCTCATATGGGTATTTGTGCTAATGAATCAGGATCCTATTTACACTATTAGTCCCCAAAGTAATTGCTTATTTGAAGAAGTTCTGTCTTATGGGTTTTCAGTTAATTAAATCCATTTGCATTTTAAGCACACATTTTAAATTCTCAAGTCCTATTTTTCATAAACCAGATTCAAATATGCTCATGTAATAATATCTCTCATTAAGGCATTACTCTTTCATTTTTAAAGGAACTTTCAGAATAGCCATATGCATAAAATACTTACTAATGAAATCCAGCCACTATTTTAGAAAAGTCAACACATTAATTTTTTTTTAGTTTAAATCTTCCCATTCCCCATTCCTAGTGGTGATTTAGTATGCCACCCATGCCTTCAATTTCTAATTTTTTTTGGTTTATTTAATTTATAAAATGATGTTTTTGCTTTGATTTTGCATGACAATTTTAAACTTCTAATATCCCTTTAGAATTACAAGCACTCTTTTCCCAAAGAGTAGCTTTTTCAAGGTATAAGCATATTAACCGACGGATGTTGCCAATCCAATTAGATCACTAAAATACCAAGTAAAATTCTTCTAATTCTAAGGAACTGAATTTAATAATTGCCTCATGGTTTTCAAATATCTGAGAAGTTGAGAACTGAAGGACATTAATGACAAAGTTTGTAAATGCATTCGTTATATTCAAACTATAGAAATCTTTCAGAGCTATCCTAGCTTGGAACTTGAAAAAACTACTGAAGTTAGGAAAGCAGAAGCAGCAGGAGGACAGCCTAGGTCGGGGGAGGAACCACGGCATCCATGCAATGGGCCCAAGGTTTAGAATAAAGAGGATAGCAAGGACAGACTGGAGAAAAGGCACACAACAGCATGATTTGGAAAGGAGATTTGAAATCATGATCAACTGAACTATCTATTTATCTAGTTTCTAATTTCCTTAGGTTCATTCATTGGTTTCTCTTTGCAGAGACAGGAAATGCATAATTTGGATACACTTAGATTGAAATTCTAGCCTAGGAATATATTTGAATCAAAAAAAAAGGTAGAAATGGAAAAAAAGGAAGAAGATATCCTAAAGTTAGAATAAATATGACAGCTATATTGTACCTTTTAGCAGTACTGGACAATAGTGTGTTTTTATTATTACCTTAATAAGGCATTATACTATTATACCATCAGTATGAAAAGGAAAACCATTTTTGATGACTGAAAAATTCATATACTTTATAAAAAATTTTCATTCAATTAAATCTTACTGATTTATTTAAGCAATGATCTATATAAAGTATAATACCTATAGTGTCCCAAGAAAATACAATTTTCTTTGTAGCTGAAATTGCCTTAAGGAAGCATTTATTCTCATTTAAAGAAAATAGGAATAAAGCACTTATATTACCATTTGTATAAATGTTTAATACTGAATAAAATATTATTGTTTAGTGTAATATTGATTCTCAGTGTAATACTCCTTCATAATGGCATGCTAATTGGTAAATTAAATCAGGCAGATTCAAAAACCTTGAGAATAGACAATCTAACACTTGTAATTTTTTCATTAGTTTCCAGAATTCCAATTAAAATGGAATTCATCTGTCAGATAAAAGACCGTGGGACAACAAAAGTTCTGTGCTCTATGTCATAGGTACCTCCACTTCGTTCTCACCGCTCCACCTCCACGATGAGATACAGGAGTGAAGAGGTTGGGAAAGAGGGACAATCTTAATTTGTGGATATCACGCATAGAGTAACAGCATTCAAGAGTCAAGAGATCTGTACTCACTACAGCTCTGTAATTTACTATGAGACCTTAGGTAATTTACTTAGAATTTGTAAAGACAGTTTCCTCATCAGCTATGGTATTAATCTGATAGTACTGACCCCCTAGAATTGTTGAAATAATTAAAAAAATATATGCAAAGGGGGGGATTTTTGCCCACCATGAGACATTTAGTTTGGTCTGTCACAACTGAGTTTGTATGCTTCTAGTATCTTGGAGTAGAGCCAAGGATGTTGCAAATCTTCCTAAGATGCAGACAGTCCCCACAACAAAGAGTCATCTAGTCCAAAGCATCAATAGGACCATGGTTGAGAGACCCTAAAGTAAAGTGAAGTAATTTATGTAATGAGCATAGTGTCTGATACACAGTAGGTGTCAAAATAAATTAGTATTATCATTGTTTATTTGAGAAAGAACTCACAATCACCCACATAGTACTATAAGTAATTCACTAAGTTCATCCCAATACAGTTAGTCATGCCTATCTGCTAAGTCATCTACTCGGGGTTGTCAATTTTTAGGTGTTTGGGGAAAAGACTGACCCACTTAATACTTGACTACTCTAGAAGTCCCATAGATAGGATTGTAATAAAGTTTATGGGCTATGATTTGATTCATACCATTTCAGAAATCAGAAGAAAATAGAAAAAGACAAATAAAAAGTATCTTACAGTATAATATGAGCATTAGTTTTTAACTTCTGTCATTATTAATGGCTCAGGAGTTTCCCAATGACTCTCTACTTATAAAATAAACCCATATTTGGACAAGTGACTAGAAAATATGATCTCCTAGTTAATATAAGATCCTCATTAACTATGTATATGTTACCTGAATATTATCAATTTTAAAACCAGTTGAATGCAACAAAACAGTTTTTGCTTAATGTGAAAACATTTTGAGAGAAACTTACTTAATGCAAGATTTTCAAAGTCAGGCAGACCTGAGTTTGGATTTCAGCTTTATAACCTTCAGGCTGCGTGACCTTGAATGATTTGCCTACTTTCTCTGAACTTGATTTCCTCATCTATTTAATAGTCATAAAATTACCTCATAGAGTTGTTAAGACTAAATGAGACATACAGCAGGGCATATATTAGCGGTTAATAAATAATGGCAGTTATTATTTTCATCATTATTATTTATTCTGGGAATGATAACTGGTGTGTAGGTACTTTTTATCAGCAGAGACAGTTCATATTACATCCATTACATAAATAAACAAAAATCCTAGACTCACTTCAATAAAAGAAAAAACATACATATTATAAATTTGTATGTTTGAATTTGAATTTCCCACTGAGAATTTTTTTAAGGAAAAGGTAGATTTCCTAAATTAAAGAATGAATGATGTACACACATCTTTCTGGCATATTTTAATATAGTTGAAAATCCACTTTTTAATTAGCTACCTAATTATAATTCAATAGAAATTTCCCTAGGTAAATGTAGTAACCTACTTCTCAGAGGAAAATGGCACTCTGAGTGGGTCCTCCTACTGTGAATTTTGCACTTTTTAAGGTCCAATTTGTTCTAAACATAGATAGCACAGGAGAGTCAGAGAGAACTCTGTTTCATAACCTAATATTTATGACCACCAAGAAGGTTGACTAGAATGGCTAAATTCATATTTTAGTGATTTTACTTTTATATTTTCTTTGTTCTCTGGAGAAGAACCATTTTTTTTAAATCCACCCATCATCCATATATTTTAAATTTGAAAAAACACTTACTAACCCAAACTATGTATCCCCTCATTTTTCCTGGTGATTTGCCTCTTCTTAACTCTTCAAGTTTCCCCAACTTCCAACTGAAACATACCTGGACTCTTTTATTTTTTTCCCCGAGGACTAAAAGTTATCTGAGGAAAACACTTCGACATTGGATAGGCACTTAATTCTGCAACCTGGACCATGTTAATGAGACAGAGTTTTTCTCTATTTCTTAGCAACAGATGTTGAAAGTTGCCAAAACCTTAATAGTTATTTTTTTATCATTGTATGTTCATAACCTTAAAATGTATTCAAACTTGCCATTTAGAGATGTGGAAATAAAATTAATTGTTTTATTGAAATGTTTCTTCCAACCAGTTTTCAGCATGGTGTAGTTTTAATATAATTCTGAACTACTGTCTATCATTAATTTCTCATTCATATTCATTAGACTTATGTAGATAAGAGAGTCGAACTTTCCATTTTAATCAATTCAGTTTCTCTCCTTCCACCCAGTAGTTTCTCTCCTTTCTCACCCAAAGTTTCTCTCCTTCCACTTGCCCTCTCCAGTATATTTTCAACAAAATATCATTCCTCAAGGTCATATCTGCTTCAAGACTACCATAACTATAGTCTCCTTCTGCTCCTACCCCCACATTCACTGCACTCCAGTCACTCTTGCTTTCTTCTAGTTCTGCCAGCACAACAGGCATATTCCTGCCTCAGGGCCTTTGCACTTATTATTTCTTCTGCCTAGGATACTTTTCTCCAGGAATCTGCATGACTTGCTCTTTTTTTCTCTCATCTCTTTCAAATCTTTGCTCAAATGTCAAGTCAGTAATTACCTATCTAAAATTGCCTTTTCCCACAATTCCTGTTTTCCATCTTTGATTTATTTCTCTTTATGAACTTGTCACCTTTTGATAAATTATACAGTTTACTCATTTATTTACTCTCTCTCCCTCCACTGCTAAGGTCCATGAGGAGACTCAATTCTACAGTTGGATTTCTGGATTTGTTTTGTTTTGGTTTTGTCTGTTCCTTTATTTTGTTACTCTGTTTTCCACATGTGAGTGAAATTATCTGGTATTTGCCTTTCCCTTCTGACTTAATCCCCTTAGCATAATCCCCTCCAGTTCCATCCATTTTTGTCATAAGTGGCAAGATTTTGTCTTTATTTTTTCCTTTTATAACCAAGTAGTATTCCACTGTGTATATATACCACATCTTCTTTATCCACTCATCTGTCCTTGAGCTATTAGGTTGTTTGCACAACTTGGCTATTATAAGTAGTGTTGCAATGAACAGAAGAATGCATATATCCCTTTGAATTAGTGTTTTTGCATTCTTTGGGTAGTTAACTAGGAGTAGGATTGCTGGATCATATGAGGGCAGTAATTTTTGTTAGTTTTTACTGGACTATCCCAAGCACCTATGCTAGTACCTGGTGTACCCAACAAGTACTTAAATTGAAATAGAATTTCACCCTTGTTGGTCTTAAATTTTGTTTCCTTCAAAGTCTTAACTTATGTGCATTAGTTTTATATTCTGATGCTGTGCCATTACTATAGTTCCTTCAGCAAAATTTTGAACCCCAAAACTCCCAGTTGGATATAAGAGATGGAGGAAAATAGTTTCCCTGTTTCCTTTGACCAGTGATAAGCTTTAACTGGGATACATTCACATTTTAGCCACATTCTTTTCCTATTATTTTTTCTATTAATCAGGGAGGTTATCATCAAGATGGTGAATGGACTGAGGTGAATTAGATTCCTGACCAAACACTCCTGAGAATACTGATGTAAAAATGGGTTGGTACAGATAGAAATGCTGCACTCTATAAATAGTTAAATGAAAGAAAATGTAAGGATTAGTTTCCTTTTGAACTAGGTATACATACCTCTTCTAGCATACATATTCTAGCATAAATATTAGAACCTTAAACATGATTCAAGAAAACACCTACCCCCTGATGACAAGAAAGTCATAAATAGAGTTCATGGCCCCAGATTAGTCACTGTTTATTATTGCTGGCAACACATGGTACATAGGGGAGATCTGGCAATATTTCAGACATCTCCAGCCATTTATCATTTCATAGTGGAAGATGATAAGATATTTCTATCTTAACACCCCCTAAAAAAGGAAGTGAGCAAAGAAACATCTGATATGCTTTATTGAGAGTCAAAGGGACACTGACAATGTTAAAAATGTGCTGAGTGGATTACAGGTTTTGTACAAGTTGGTCCTCTAAATAAAAAGATTCCATTTAAAAAAAGCAGAAAAAGTAAATAATAATAAAGGAAATATGTTCTATGTTGCTTAGTACTCCCTTGTGCCCTTGAAATACATTTCTGAACTTGAGCTGAGAAACAGAAACTTGATTTATCTCTAAAGCTTGTAAGATTATGAGCAGCATGACAGCCTTGAGACCCTGCTGTGTTAGGCCATGCTGCTGTCCCAACACAGGCTTACAGTTCAGAACAGCTTCATGCAATATCCAGGGACCCAGAGCACCCTCTCAAGCTAAGATTTCTTTCCTTTTTAATCTATAAAAATAAAGCAAAGCACGTAGCATGTTAATAACTTCTGCCTTATTAAAAAATTCAAACCCATTTTCGCTTTGTAACTACTTTCTCTGTACAAGTGAAAAACATAAAACCCTTGAGAGAGGACTTAAAAATGTGACTAAGGATGGGGATGTAAACAGCCAAGAACTCTGTTTTAAAAATGGTGGCTATGAGCCACTCAAAAGATTTTAACAAAACCAATAACTCCTGCAATGCTCTGCAGAATTCCAAAGACACCATTAAAAATTTAATAAAAAGTCTCGGCTTGGTTTTGTGTATGCTTCAATAGCAAAAAGATATATTTAATGCAGAGAGTGTTGAATTTGAATTAGTACAAATATTATTAATTTAATGTTCATACTGCACTTTTATGGTTTATAAACTGCTTAGCAGTAATTTTATATATATTTCCCTCACAGCACCAGAGTAAAATATATCAACATTTTATTTTTCCCATTTTATAGATGAGGCAACCTTTAATAAGTGATCTATTTCTTTCCTGTGCATATTGGTTAACTGGTAAATGATTAATTTATGTCTACATGAACTTCATCATGCAGAGTATTTATTTTAGTGTGAGTTGGTATTTATTTTACCCGCAAAGCATTACAGTACCCAATTATATATGCATGTTTTAAAAGCAGTAAAACAGCCACCAGTAGTTAATGCAACATTAAGTCAGGGATTTTAAATCCACAGTAAATTCTGAGCTAGGGTATTTAAATCAGCCATCTCCCTTTCTCCCCTCTAATTTGTGTGGATGAAAAATGACCTGTCTATAAATGACCACAGGACACCTGTCCAGCAACACAGAAAAGATATTTAAAATCTTAATTATAAAATAAAGAATCAGAAGGTTTATAATTACATTTGGCAAGAGTGGAAGAGTAAACAAATTTGATCATTTATATCTGCCTGTGGAATAACCTGTGATTATGGGGGTTCAATCTTGGTCGGTCCCTTCTTTGTTTTTTTGACTTTATTTCTTCCTTTTCATTTTCTTTATCAATTTTTGCATCAGTAAAATGGTTGTTGTGGCTGCTCGTATGAGGAAGTATAACCAACCACACATAGCTGACACCCCCTGCAAGACCATTATTGGCATCATTTCTCCATATTGTATGTATTGAGCTATAAGTAAAACTGCTTCTCTCAATGTGCGTGGCACTCTAAAGTCCAAAGTTCTCAAAATTCTCCCTAAACACTGAGCCAGCTAATACTCTTCTAATATTATTTCACTACTTTAATCCTTTAATTCAGAAGACAAAACACCAAAAGTTCAGTAATTTTATCACAAGTCAATTTTTTAATTAATTAGAAATGTTCTTTCTTTACTTGATAATTCATAATTCTCTTTCATTTATTGATCTCAAGACTCTTAAATTTAGCCAATAAAACTGAGATTTTAAAATATTCATTGCAAACAGTCCCTGGCCTAATTTCACATGCAAAAGTTTCTGATAAAGTCTAAATATTGGAATGTTAGCTGTCAAAGGCAGAAAATTTAAAACACAGTGTGTGTGCTGGATATTTAAACTCTTCCAGAATCCAGAAATTGTCTCTTTCAAAATTAAATGTATTTTAAAACCAGGAGAGTATTTGAAAATACAGAAAGTGTTATGATATAAATTTTATGAAAATATTTTTATCATTAAATTTTTTATACAAACTAAAATATAAACCCCATTATGTCATATTTCATTATGTCATGTCTAATAAAATAAGAATATATTATGAACTAATATTTTAATTTGTGTGTTTTGCTATGGAATCTGTTACACAGGATCTAATTAGGGTGTAGAAGTAATAAAAATGAATTTTTTTAAGCCAGGAGCACAGCAACAGAGGAATGTCATTGAATGTCATTCTTCTTGGGTTTCTTGCTGAGAGATCATTTACGAGGAATCAGTACTTCAGTGTGCATTCTTCTAACTCAGAGTTAAATATACTTGATCCTTAAATGGGTATTATATATTATTTTTCCCTATAATGAAGACGTACATGTATACCACACACACACTCATACACACACACACATATATACATACATATAAGTTAGAAGATTAGTTATCTTACTGTTAAAAACAGAAAAAAATACATGTACAATCAAAAGAAACATTTCAAATATTAGAATATAAATTCAATATATGAAGTGTAGAAATTTTATCCTTTTAGAAATCCTTCCAACTAATAAAAAATCCAAATGAAATGCTAGTATAGCCACAGTTCCAATATCTAGTACCCCAAGGCTTTTCCCAGCCCCAGACTTTTTTGATGGTATTTATTATTCCCATTTACATTCATTTGACCCATATTACAGCTTCAAAGTTGGACATATCATTTTCCCCTGAGACCTCCATGTCCTCATATAGCCTTACAGAAGAACTGTGAATTTATATCAATTTCTGGTGCAACAATGAACTAAATGGGCAGAGAACCAGGTTAGATTCCCTTACACCTCCTCATTTTCCATCATCCTATCACAGGACACGAGATACAGTGAACATTCATTATTGTAAATGCTGAATTGGCTCCCAGGTCTGTCCTGTAACCCCAGAACCCACTGTCATGGTGTTTCTGTTTTCATTGTTTGTCATCTTTTTTACCTAAATCTGTTAGCTTTGCCAAAAGAAGAAAAAAAAAATTTGAGGAATCATATATGGAAAACTGAGAAAATAATATTCATACTAAGTAAAAACACTTTCCTTTCAAAAAGAGAATATATATGAAATCAGGTATTCATGACTTTTCAGAACTGCATATGGAAAATTTTCTGAAACTCAGTTTTGTGTCCAGATTAAGTCAGTACAGCATTACACAAATATTAGTTAACATTTCCATGTAAGCAAATAAATAGTATTTAGCTTCAAACTTCGGCTTTTATTTTACAGATAACACTCTCACAAGCAAAAACCCTTACAAGCAAACATTCTCTTCCACAAGAAGTACCAAAAACTGAAATTCAAAGAGGCATGCCTTTCCAGTATTGATAGGGTAAGATGATTCCGATCAAAAAATTGGGGTTTCCAGGCCACAAAGCAAATGTGTCCTTGATTCCATTAGATTCTCATAGCTTAAAACACCACCATTTAGACCTTCCAACTTATTCCCTCAGCTCTAAACCCAGACACTTAGCAATGTGTTCATAGGCTATAATTTTTCTTCCACATACTTATCTTTATATCTATACATACTTATAAAGAGAAAATAGAGCATTCAATACAACTCATTAGTTTGACAAATATATTTTATTGTAAATTAATATACAGACATTCTGCTTGTAAAGAAACTTTTACATTACTGTGGATCTTACCACTAAAATCATTTTAAGACTGTATAACTCCGAGCCACAGATATAAAGGTAATATTTCCATTTCTAGAACACAAGAAGGCTAGAGAGTCATTTCTCATCCATGCTTATAAAATATAGCCACTGCCATGTATGTTAGCAAAAGGCCCTCCCACACCATAGAAAAGGGAAACTAATGCTTATAAGAAATGATAGTGGGCCTAACAATACTGATCACAAGAAATAAAGTTGTGTATGCAGGTCAGTAAGTGATAAAGATGAGATTAAAACTCAGATCTCACATACATCCTTTGAATCAAACTTGTATATTTACTTAGAATCTACAAAAAGCAACAGGGGCCCTAATTAGGAGAGGCAGATAAAAGTACCCTGGCTGCTAGAGAATAAAAACTGATAATGGATATTTCTTCCAAATAAGTCTAAACCCAAATCTCATGCCCTCCTCCTCCCCCAAAGGGGTAATCTATAACTACAACTCATTTCCATACATGCATGGAGAAACCTTGTCTGATGATTTAGATATAAAATTTATTTAGGGCTTTGATTTTCAGATGAAATGGAACATAAAAATGTTTGTTTGAAGTGAACTTGAGAATTCATTATATACTCCTTGTCAACGAATTGGAAAAGCAAAGCAAAATGATTGCTATGTTACCAAGCAGTTTCATAGTTGTCTTTTATTGTCTCATCATAACTCTTTATTTGACCTGGGGAGACAGAGAGAGAGAGAGAGAGAGAAAGAGAGAGAGAGAGAGGTGTAAATTACATATATATATAAATAAAATAAGCCCAGCTGTCATTATTACATTTTATTAATTGAAACACAGTTTTGTTTTCAAGTATATGTTTATATTATTTAGCTAAAACTAATCTGACAAAGATCTTAAATCTATTTAAGCTGATAGGAATAGAGGTGGGCGAACTCCTAATTAGTTATAAGCTTAGTGATACAGATGAAATATTTCAGATTCTGACTGCATGATAGCTACTAGGAGTACTGTATTTCAAGTTATACAGACAGAAAATTCTGGAGATGATTTTTTCATCTTAAAGAATACATAGAAATCCAGTAGCATTTATTAAGTCATTTTGATTTAATTTAATGAAGTCATTCTTTCATCTATCAGTAAATTATTTTTGTTTATACTATTCACAAAACACTTTTGTTATGAAAGATCTTTAGGAACAGATCATCACCAAAGGTTAAAAAATATATAACCTACAGAAAATCTTTTCGGTGATTAGCAAATCTCTTTAATTAAATCCTTCCTAATATCGAAGTTAAAACCCGCTCCCAAAATGTCCCATATCTTCTCTTCTACAAATAATGTAACTCTAAATCATTTCCCTTATTCTTGATCTTTCATCCTTTTAATATTTAGTTTGAATCTATATTCCTTGCATTCTCCCAGGCCTCCAGGCTTCTTCTAAGTCACTATTTCTTAACGTAATCTTCATGTTACTAATAGTGTCAGGGTTATTTGAGCATAAAATCCCTCCTCATTGTAGCCCCAATGTTTCTGTGTTATAATCCACAATTTTTTTTTCAAGATCTCACAAATGAAGTATTCATTAAAAACAAAAGAAAGGGCCTCCCCGGTGGCGCAGCGGTTGAGCGCTGGGTTGCGAAGCTGCCCGCGGCCTCTGCGGCGCCGGTTCGATCCCCGGCTGCTCCCCGGCCACCGGAGGAGGGTCCCACATGGCGCGCAGACCTCTCCTGCCGCCCGCTGCTCCCCTCAGCAGTGTACTTCGGTCCTTCTGCCTGCTCTGCTCCCCGCTCTGGCTCTGGTGAATTCTCTCACCCTCCCGCACTTCTGACTGTGCCCAGTGCATGTATAAACAAAACAAACAAACAAACCAGCAAACAAATAAAAAATAAAGCATGCCTCTATAAAAAAAAAAAAAAGAAAAAAAAAAAAAAGAAAGACATATTACAGGTAAGCCTCAAATAAGACTGAAATTTTTCAGGAAGAAGGTGAACTGTTTTCTGTTAGATGCTATTTTGAATAGAGATGGAAAGATAACTAAATGACCCCTTGATGATTCTTCAGACCTGAGATTTTATAATAATTTTAGCTTCCAGCATCTCATTTTCTCCAAACACCAAAATCTAATCTGCCCTAATATGAGTATGTTTAACAGATGAAAACCTTTAATGAAAAATTGTTTCTTTGGAAGTCAATTTTCTTAACAATTGCTTATATTTTTCTTTGAGGCATATTAAATCATTAAATCATATTAAATTATATTAAATCATTAAGTCCAAAGAAAATCATAAAAGAATAGTCGGAAGCCATACTATGTAATGACATTAATTTATTCCTTGACTTCTTTGCCTGTGTTGTTCTTCATTAGAAACATTTACTTTACACAGATAGGTACAGTTAGAGTACTCATGAACTCCCTCCTTTCTTAAACCTAAAATCATTCTTGCTTTAAACCCAGATTGTTTCTGTTGAAACAGGAGAGCTTTGTTAACTTCACAGGACATTTTATTTTTTTTTAAACATTTATTTATTTTATTTATACAAGCACTGGGTACAGTCAGAAGCGCGGGAGGGTGAGAGAATTCACCAGAGCCAGAGCAGGGAACAGAACAGGCAGACCAATGAAGTACATTGCTGAGGGGAGCAGTGGGCAGCAAGAGAGTTCTGCATGCCATGTGGGACCCTCGCCCAGCAGACGGGGATCGAACTGGCGCTGCAGAGGCTGCGGGCAGCTTCACAGCCAAGCGCTCAACCCCTCCGCCACTGGGGAGGCCCTCACAGGACATTTTATTTCTAAATGAAGCTATCTTCTGAGCAGAGGTACAGAGAGCAAATTACATATGACAAGACTGGTGAAGATTAGCAGTAGTTAGATTAAGCAGTCTTTGAGCTTTCCATGTACTCCACCACTACTGATTTTGCGAACTAAGCCAATGATGATACTTGGAGGCAAAACAATTAGGTTATTAGTCTTCACTACTTTTTAATCAGCTATTTTTGAACCAGTAGAAAACTTTAGATATGAAGTGAAAAATAGACCTCACATATCAAATGGATAATCTGCTTGATTCCTGATTCAGATGCCAGTATTAATATTAATTATATTATTACTACTACTATTGATGATAGGAGTGTTCCATAAAAACTAGCTACTCTGAGCTAATCACTGAATATACTGTTATGTATATTCTTCATATTAAATCACCACAACATGTCTATGAGGTTTTGCCACAATAAAAATGGTGAATTACACACATATTCTGGGACATTTTTTTATCTTCCGAAAGTGACTTTGAGTGTTCATGAATATTTTTACAATGAGTTGTTCAGCATTCAGTTGGTTTTTTTGTTGTCGTTGTTGTTTGGTCCAACTGCAGTTTGGATGATATAGAATGAACATGGAAAACCATAGCATTAGTCTTGGACTGTAAAAGCCCCATTTGTGTTGTGACACAAATATAAATGTAAAGCAAGCAGAAAAAGTGCTATGTAAGCTCTTTTCTGAGCTTAGTATTGTTAGAAAAGATTTAACTTGTATGTTGTTTGGTTGCTTTTCTATTGTGTGTTCTGTAAGTGCAAAAAGATTTATGCTAGGGCTAAAAATGATTCTGAAGTCTTACAGTGAACTAGTTTTATCAAAAATTTGCCAGTTCCTCAGGTAAGTTGCAACACTGAACTTAATAAAATTACCAAGAGTCGTGAAATACAGAACTAATATTCAATACAAAACTGAATTGTACTGATCGGCAACTATTTGATATAAGGCACTAAAACAGAAAAAAAAAGTTAATATTCCTTGTCTCTTGAATAAATTCATGTTTTATGGGTGGAATAGTGGTTTTATATACCTAAAGAGGGTAGCATTCAGTTGTGCCAAATATAAACTGTAACTAACACACACATCACTTAACTCCCACTGTATTCAAAACTGGGAAGTATTTTTATGCAATAAGCATAATTAGAATAGAACTGTCATCAAAACGACCTGTTTATTATTATTATTATTATATTCCTGAAAGAAAGGTTAATAATGACTATTATAAGCAAATGATCAATGAATCACAATGACATTCTGCTAAATGGCCAAAAGCAAGTTTCATTCATAGCAGTGAATGATCTCTCTGCCAGACAGAACTGGAGGCCACATTGGAAATGCAGTTTCTGGGTGTTGGTTTTATCCTGCTGACCCTGTGTATATCAATCAAGCAGTTGGCCCAATTTGCCAGTTCTTTCCTTGCTGACATGTGAGGAGTAAATGAGCTGTAGTTTCTGCAGGGCTTTCAACTTTGGATGGGGGGAAGGGATTATATAGTTTTTATTGTTCCACTTCTATAACTCCTAAAAGCACAACCTAAAAAGTGACGAAAAGCTAACTCAATGTCATAGTCTAATAAATGGTTAGTAAACAGTTCTAGAACTAAAGACTCTCAAGGTTAAAAGAGAACTTAAAGGTCATGAATGACGATCTCATACTCATGTGATGACTGCTGATATTCAGGCAGCACTGGTAAGATGAGTCTCTTGATCCCCCAACCTCAGACTGTTCTAGTTAATACATAGTCCTTAAATCAAACTATAACATGTCTGTAAATTCTACTTATTGGTCAACTATGTACCTTTGACTACTGAAATGTTTACTTCCACTTTGATATCTTAACGAGTTTCTTTCCAGTGCTTCCTTATTCTCTCTGGTCTCTTTTTTTTTTTTTCCAATATTCTACTCACTTTCTTCTGAACATTCTCCAATTTTTAACATACTCAGAGCATAATCCAACCTGCACAGATGTCTCAGTAGGTTATATTTGCTGCTAGGACCTCAGTTTGCCCATTTTCCCTTGAACCTAGCAAAGTGTCTAGAACACAAGGGGTGGCCTACTATTTTTAAAATCAAAATACTCAAAACATGGCATTGGGGTGGTTATATTATCACACCTACCACCAAAGCATCCATTGTCCTTCACCATAGTCCACTGGGCTTCCACCAGACTTTACTCTTTACCCTCCCTCTCAATTCTACGGTCAGATTTCTAGGGTTTGGTTTGGTTTGTTCCTTTGTTTTGATTCTCTGTATTCCACATCTCAGTGAAACCACATGGGATCTGTCTTTCTCCTTCTGAGTTATCTCCTTCAACATAATCCCCTCCAGTTCCATCCATGTTGTCACACGGCAAGATTTTATCTTTTTTTTTCTTTACACAGAGTAGTTGTTGAGTATATATACCACATCTTCTTAATCCATTTAGCTGTCATTCAGCAACTATTAATGTAAATAGTGCTGCAATGAATATGGGAGTGCATATATTCCTTTGAATTATAATTTTTGCATTCTTTGAGTAGCTATCGAGGAGTGAGATGCTGGATCACGTGGTAGATCCATTCTGAAAAACCTCCACACTGTTTTCCATAGGTACTGGATCAGTCTATCCTCCCATCAACAACATACAGGGATCTTTTTTCTCCATTCCCCAAAACACTTGTTGTTTTTGGTCTTTTTGGTATGGGTCATTCTCACATAGTGGTTCTGATTTGCATTTCCCTGAGATAAGTGATGATTAACCCTTTTTTCATGTGCCTGTTGGCCCTCCGTATGTCTTCTGTGAAGCTTTTTATTTGCTCTTCAAGTCCTTTAGATGACTCCTCAACTGGATTTTCCCGAAGTCAGTTCATTTCATCAAAGTTTCTGATCAAAAGCTGTCTTTTCATAGAAGGAGCCCCCTTGAATCAATCATGATGCATAATTCCTTCTGTCCTCCCCCTCTTTTTCTTCAAAGTATCATTGCTACCTGGAATTACAAACATGCTTTGTTTATTTGTTTACTGTCTATCTCCTCTACTAAATATAAATTCTCTAAGAACAAGGACTTTGTCCTATTCGGTTTGGTGTCTGAGTGCCTAGAAATAGTCCTGCCGCAGAGAAGTTTCACAATAAACATATGTTCCATGAATGAAGCAATAAATAGAGGGTTTAAAATAAAGATGCACAGACTGGAAAGAATGTCACATTAAAAACCACCAAAGGGTTTCTTCTTATAGTTTTCAACTTTCTTTCACTTCAGATTTATGTGCAGCTACATGGTAGAAATTACTTGTTTTACAGTAAATTTTATTTTTATTTTTTGGATTACAATATAATCAGAATTGCTTTGATCATCTCAAAACCACTTTATAGACAAGTTAGAAACATAGATTGGTAAAATTTAAAAGAAATTACTCATAATTCTAATAGCAGGAAAACTATTAAAAGATTTTTGGTATATTTAAAATTTTTTTCATACTTCTCTCTCTTTTCAAGGCCTTTTCCCTTTCAAATTCTTATGCTACTGAATTCTTCTAATCTGTTCCCTGAACTTTTAAAAATCTGTTCTCATAAATTTGGCATATCTGTATATTTTTCAGACCTTCTATTGCTATGATAATTTTTAAAAAACTGTATTTTTATTGTTCTGTAAGATGCCTATTACCTCTGCATGCCCAACCAGTTTCCCCTTCTTTGTTAGAATTTGATTATTTTTAAATATCAGTTCCCCATTTTTTCCCTCAAATTTTTAATGAAATCATCAATGAAATCATCAAGTAGGCAAGTCAGTTATCTATCAGGTGTCCTAAGTTTAGCAGAAAACGAACCACAGAAGAGTTGCGTAAAGACCACCATCAATACTGTAATTCATAAAATACTTGCCTCAAAGAAAAAAAAAGAGCTTGTTTTATTTTATTTTAAGGACTTATTCCACCACTAAGAATATACTATGAGAACTAAGATAATGGAAAAATGTTGAAAAGAGACTCCCCAGTAAATCTACATTCATTAATTCATTCAGCAGTTAATTACTGAGGACCTATTATGTGTAAAACAATGTTTAATGGATCTGGGATACCAAAATGAAAGAAATGAATATTATTTAGGGAAAAAACTCCAATTACTTCTTTAACAAATATTTATTAAATTTCTACTATGTGCTAGGTACTACATTAGGCACATAAGGAGGAAGAACCATGTGAACGATAGGAACACACTTAGGTTTAAATCTCTACAGTATATTAGCTTATGAGTTGCTAAATAATTTACTTTATAAGTTGAGACTTATAACCTGTACTTAAATGACCACTATTCAACTTAAGAAATTATCCAAAGTACTGGTAATAAAGATGAGTAAAACAAATCCCCTATTCTCAAGACACTTGAAGTTTAGTAGATAATGAACATAAGAACAAAGCATATCAATAATATTTGTTGAATAAAATTAAATAAAGTACAGGGTAAAATATACTATTGTATTAATTATCTGCTCTACTGAATGGTAATTTTCTTGGTACATCTGGGACCCCTAACATAGTATTGTATGAGTAATGGAATACTCAACAAATGTTAAGTGGATGATCAAATAGATGTTTTATAAGTAACACTTCCATGATATCATCCTAAAGTCATAAAATTCTCTCTTAAAGAAAAATGTTTACTTCCCGAAACCCCATTAATCATTTAACTTCTGCTTTAAATTTTTAGAAATGAAAAAGCAGATTAATTTCTGCCTCTAAGATTGGATTACAATAGATATAACCCTAACTTCAATTTTTATATAAAGAAGACTGAAGACCTGAGGGTATTTTAAGTTGGATATATCATGTAAAAATCCCAAGTTGATCTTTGATCTTCACTTCAAATTAGTGAAGCTTCTTTGTTCAGAAACAAGTAACACTTTGGCAACTTTGGAAATGTTTGCATATGTACAGACTGACCTCATAGAGACTGAAGGAGCTGGGGTTTCTGGTTTGTGGAGCATTAAAAGCTGAAAGTATAAACAGTGACTAACACATAAGCAGCTGTTTCTTAACAGGACAAGAAATAACATGTTTACAGTGCTACAGGAAAATTAGGATAGACAAAATAAAGAAGTTTTTATCTGCTGAGAGTGACTCTGCATTAGGTGACGCCAGTAAAGCATACAATGAAAAGATTTTTTGAGTATTATACAGCTATACTTGAAGTAATTTTAATTAGTTTTTAATTGTCTTTCTTAATAGAAATTGGATAGACAAGAGTTTCCAATCTCAAATTTTCACAAGTTTGAGAGACTCTATTTTCCATGTGTCCCCTAGAGGGCAGCGATGATCCAAAACACAAGAAAGGATTTACTCTCAATATTGAATCCTTTCTGGCATCAACTTTTACTCTTGTACCATTACCATTTCTCACAGATTGTTCTGTAAGTGGTTAGAGGCTTGCTAATTTCTGAGTACATAACTAGAAAAATCATTAAATGTCAGGAAAACAATGCATGATGTTTCTATTTACAGAGATTTTTAAAAAAGAACAAATATTTTATTTGTGTGTATCTCTTAACATACAAACACACCCTGATTAGTCCTTTTCATGCATTCTTTCATGACTTTTGGAGTATGGGATAGTGTGAGCTGACTGGAAAAAAAATATGTTTCGAGGCAAAGAAATCAGATATTTTCCTTTCAGTTGGCTTGAAACAATTCGTAATATAACCATATGTCTAGTCATTCATTCACTCAGAAGTTACTAATGCGCAAGAACCACTGTATTTGATAAAGTGCGGGGTAAAGAAATGACTACAGGAAACTTTTAATAAAAAAAGTGATTCTAAATTACATGATACAGGGAAGGGTGACACAGAAAATGTACTTACCTAGTTGTGAACTTTGGGAGAAATGTAACATAAAAAAGCTTTGCCCCTTTTGCAACTGTTTTGGGTTTCTTTTAGAGAAGCACAAGTTTGAAGCCCTTGTTCTGGTCCAATAGAAAACATAACTTTATATTTAAAGTGTGGTCACCAACTATAGGAAACTTCCTAGATAAAAAGGAAGAGTCTGAGTATGTGCTTTTCTACTGCTGAGGTTTTGTTTTAGTTAATGTTGCTGTTTAAATATTTTATTCTGCTCAGAGACATTTTTATGCAAAGGGTGCAACTTTGAAAAGAGACTTTTTGCAAGGTTGCCCTAAAAGCCTCTTATAATACCTGTGAATTTATCTTCAGGGATCTCTTTATTGTATTTGGATTATTTGCTGATTAAACTTCTTTACTCACTTTCATCTTATGAAATTGGGAACAAGATGCAAACCTCAAGTATCTGAAGGAAAAGATTAATGATGTCAGAATTATTCAGTCAATATTTGCTGAGCCATTTGGGTTTTTTGTATGGAACAGAGAATAATGAAGACTATCTACCTTACAGCACTGAGTAGCAATGAGAACATTCCTGCCATAACTTTCGGTCAAACCAAATGGTGTGGTTTATTTATGTCATTGCTTGTTTATGCAGATCACTTTGGCTGGAAATTATACATATTTGCAATACTTCCTGAGAGAATTCTGCCGTCACATCTGTAGTCATGGTCTGAGTTATAATCACTTTTCTTGTAACATTGAAATGTTAGAAAACAGACTTTCAATCCCAGCAATATAGCTGATACTCACATATGATGGTCTAACTCTAGATAAGGAATGACATATTTAAGTACAGTGAAGCTAGTGTGTATTTCAAGTGACACTATTTTGAAGAACTAAAGTGGCAGAGTCATAGTACTGGCAGTATACAACCCAGGACCAACCAAGGAAAGGGATAAAATAGTTACAACTGGACCACAATCCATGGCATCTTTCTAAACTATTTCTGTTTGCCAAAACTGACTAAGTCAACTGTTATTACTTCTAGGGCTGCCTTAAATCACCTTAAAGCTGTATCAAAGGACAGATAAACTTCTAATCACTTATCACGTAGAAAATTTCTTTAGAAGAAAATTTAAAAAATTATGCCTGTTTGAAAAGACCTAGACATTTACATTAGACATTTTATGATGTATAGAAAAACATTTTACAATTTGCTTCTTCCTGAGGATGTGGAAATGTCCCCTAAAAGGCCAAAGAAATTATTTGTAGAAAGAACAGCTGTAAGAAGGACTTCTGATTTTGTTTTGCATTTTCAGTTTGAGATGAGTCTATAAAAAATAGCTACTATTTATCATTAATCATCCTTGTCTCCTCAGCCATTTCTGTGTGCTTATATTTAAGAGGAAATTTTTTATATACTATCTGTGTACTTTAATATATTCACTATTATGGGAAAATATCTTTTCCTATTGGGAAGGATTATATTGGAGGTCATAGATGACCATATGATTTTAACTTAATTCCAACAAAAATCTATAGGCTACTAACTGCATATAAGCTATATGATTGGCAGAGATTTCCACCATATAGTTTATTTTGAAAATTTCTACTCAGAACAGTCCTACCATTGGATCTCAGGCACAGAAAATTGGCCAGTTCCTCTGAAAACATAAACGATCACTTCATTTAATAGCATTGCAATAACATATTAATAGAATAATAACCAAGCCTTCTTAAAATTTACAGCTTGTAAAAGCACTTCCATACACAGCAATGCATTTGAATTTCACACGGATCCTAGATGGGTGTAGTTATGTTCATTCCAGACATTTCTAAGAATTAGAGGGCTTGGAGGAGTTTTTCAAGGTCACATAGCCTGAAAACTGCTGAATTCCTTCTCAGACAGTGTCCTCACTCTGAGTCTAAATTTTTGTGATATTTTAATGAGAGTATGTCTACCAGGTTATTGCATTCATTTTATTACATAAGCAGGCCGTTTATAATGTTGATGTAACATATGCACAATGGAGCTGTTATTATGCCAGGCAATATACTCAACATGCAGGTCTCCATTTTAGAGAAGAGGAAGCAGAACCCCAGTGAGACTAAATAATGCATCTGGAACCACAGTTAGGAAACACTGGAGCCAGGGTTCTAATTAAGGCATAGCCAGCTTTAAAGCCACATTGCCTGCTTGGAAAAGCACTTCCCTTCCAGAGTCACTATTACTCTAGATTGGGCTTTTCACTCCCATAATTGTTTTATTTTAAAACTCTGCCAAGCAATTCAGTCCTGATGTTTACCTCATGATTGTGTATTACCATTGAATACAAATTTTCTAGGTACTCCAAATGACAGTGGTAGAAGCTTTGTTTAGAGTATCATTTGCATGGCCTGGATCAGTCCCTCCTGAACAGCCACAGAGGACCGACCACCTGAACCAATCCAGGAAGTTCCAGAGTCCTTTGAGAAAAACAGCCATCCCTCCCCTTCCTTTAGTTGATCAAAGAATTGGAAGAAAACGAAGGCTTGAGAAAAGAACAGTTGACTCTGAGTACAGGAAAATTAGTGACTCCCCAACCTACAAACCCAACCCCAAGTCAATAAAAAGAAAACAAAATGCAATAAGAAGTAGTTTGAAAAAGACTTCATAATACTGCTCTTAGCACTGTGGACATGATAGTGACAGGGTATATTCCTGAAGTGCTAATAACAAGTGCATATGTTTCAGAGGTGGTACTAATAAAGTAGTAGTCAAGACATCAAATGGCACAGGTCAGTAGGAGTTACCAAGTTTCCAATACTGCCCAGCAGGTCACAAAAAATGCAATCCAACCAGAGTCATTACAAGTTCTTTCATGACTTGGGCTATGACAGCTTATAAATAAGAAAGCATGACAATATGGTGGCAGCTAGATCTAAAAGTAAGATCCTTTAAACCTCTCTTATGAATATTTTCAGATATTCAAACTCTCAGAGGGATACTATAAATATGACTTTCAGTAAAAAATTTAAAAAAGTCATTTTCTAATACAATATGTTGTGTTACAAATGAAAAAGGTAAAATTTCCATTTCTCTGAGGGGCTACCTTTGTGTAAGCAACTTATTTACATCTGGCAAAAACCATGTCTGACTGTGGACAACAGACTCTGCTGGATTACTTAGATAAACATACTATTTGATTAAATTCAGCAGTATAATCAATAGGGGGGTTAATGGCTGTCACAATAATTACATTCTATGAAATTCTACGGATGCATCATTTAATTAGATTTTTCACTTAATACTTATCAGAGAGTATAAGAAATGTTATAGTTTTTTGCACATGGTAATGAAATCATTGGTACATTACCAAGATTAAATCATGCAAGAAAATCTACCCTTCTGTGTTCCTTCCTGCTAAAATTACCAAGTTTTTACTGTACCACCTGTGATGATAGGCAGGCTATGCAGAATTTCAAAGCTTCCACAACACCTACCAATCTCCATGTCAGAATAAATTAGTATTTCCCATTTACTGTTTATCATTATGGCACTTTTGAGTCTAATTGCTGATTCTTAAAAAGATTAATAACATCTACCTTTTCATTGTTCACTATGTGCTATAATGTGCTACACTTACATGATATTAATCTGCTTCTCAGAGTAAATAAACTTTGGAGTTTCCTTCCATTATAGAGATGTGGAAACTGACACACAAGTCACAGAGATGCTGAATTGAAGCCATGATTGACACTCAGATATGACTCATCCAATTCTCATCTACTCTAATCCACTGATTTCACAGATACACAAACAAGTCCAGAGGGGTTCCTGGTCTTTCCAAAGGGCACACAGCTGGATAGTGGCAGACGAAACTAGGACTCAGATTTCCCCCTGTTCTTTTAATTGTCCTTAGTGGTTACATAAGCCTGAGCTATTCAGCTTTTTACTTTGTTTCACTTCTAGTTCAGCATAGAGCAGGCAGGCTCAGAGACATATAAGTGATAGGCATCAGCACTGCTGCCTGTGATGTGTAGAGTAATCATATTTTTAATGGATTCTGTCTGAGTCCTAGCTTGTCACATAACTCTTAAAGAGGGTCTGGATTAAATCTACTGCTCACTTCGCAGTCAGCACTTGGCATAGTTCCTCAAATGGTAGAGCTGGATGTCTGTGAATTTTGCTTTCTTCCATATCTCTGGAAACTTTTCTCAGAGAATGCCATAACATAGCTTTCTATTCTAAGACCAAGAACTATGACTGCTTCATAATGTACCTTCAAATAAATAGCAGTAAACACCATCTGACCACATATTTCCCTGGTTTTAAATACTCAAAAGTTTTCATCATGAATCTGTGTTGAGTTTTATCAATTGCTCTATCTATATCTATTGAGATAAAGTATTCTACTAATGTGGTGTATTTTACCTGACAGTCATGTGTCTTAACTATATTTTGGTCAACATAGACTGGTCCAAACAGGTTGTTATCATATATAGACTGCTAGTAGACCATGCTACTAAGGTTTGTGTAGGTACATTCTATGGTATTAGCACAAAGACAAAGTCACCTAACAATACATTTCACAGAAAATCTCTTGGTCATTAGCAAGACTATATTGATTTTTTAATGTTAAACCAACCTTGAATTCTTGACTAATGTAGATATTTTACAGTATGTAAATCATACGTCAGTGAAGTACAAGCTTTAAAAATCATTCAGATAGTTTCACCTCACCCTAAAGCCAAATTCATTAGAATGGTATTCAAGATTCCTGTTTGCCCGAACAGCTGGCTAACCTTTTCTTCATCTTGCACCATGGACACACAAGACCACTCCTACTTACTCAACACTATGGTATTCTTTGATACTATCATATTCCTTTAGCACAGAATAGCTCTCCTTAAAAAAAAAAAAAAAAAAAAAAGAATAGCTCTCCTTAATACCTCCCTTCTTCCATCCAGTTCTGCAACTTGGGCAGAGCTTTGTGAGGACCACCTGTCTGTTTCATATGGCATCAACTTGGAGTATGCAGCTGGTACTGGAGGTCCCACTTCCAAGATGTCTTCAATCATCTACTGTCATATTGGTGCTGGTTCTACTGGGAGCTTAGCTGCAGTTGTTTTCTGGGAGTTTGGCTTATTATCTATGTGACCTCTCCATGTAACTAAATTTGATTTCTTAAGAATGGCAGTCCTAGCACAGTCCAATTACTCATATAGTAGTTGGTTTCCTCCATAATGCACAAGCAGAACATGCCAGGCCTTTTTAAGGCCTGGCCCAGAACTAGTACAGCTTTTTTTCAACTTCATCATCTCACTAAAGAAGGTCACAGCACCAGCCTCTCCAAAGGGACCACCTTGGAATGCAGGAATATCAGGAGGTATGGTTCACTGGGGACCACAAAGTAATATTCTACCACAGCAAGAATGTTACCATATTCATGGTAAAAATGAAGTATTTTAAACTTTTACTCTCTCCTCTCTGTTAAAAATGTGATTAATGCTTGATTTTTCTGAAATAAAAATATCTTGGAAATTCATAGCTAAACAAATTTTCATTCTTATCTAGATAAATATTGCTTTATAGATCCATAATGTTTACTTATCAAATTAAAAGAAAAAATTTAGCTCCTCTAACCATTGCACTATGAAGGTCCCAAATTACTTCCAAAACTAAAAGCTTTCAGGTTTCTTTTCCAGAAAGTCCAGTTCAGAAACCTTGGTTCTAAAAGCAAGGAGAGTTTAACATTTTTATATTGGACAGTCTCAAATTACCAATTTCTTACTTACATATTGTACTTGGAACTAAATGTTTTCAAGATTCAACAATATGCATATAAAAATGAAGTCAAGGGGCCTCCCTGGTGGCGCGAGGGGTTAAGCACAGCACTGTGAAGCTATCCACAGCCTCTGCAGCATGAGTTAGATCCTCGGCTGACCAGGGGGCTACCCATATGATGCAGCAGACTTCTCCTGTTGCCTGCAGCTCCCCTCAGCAGTGTATTTCAGTTAGTTTGCCTGTTCTGTTCCCCACTCTGTCTCTGATGAATCCTCTCACCCCCCAACCCCCTCAAATCTGGCCTGTACCCCAGTTCTTGTATGCATAAATAAAATTAAATCTTAGTTCCAGCCATGGAGTAGGCAGTCAATAAACATTGTTATTATTGTAAATATTACCACTAAACAAATTATTAAGATTAGACAAATTATTATAAATATTCTTTCAGTTGTTCAGAAGTAGATTACTAAATTTGCCATCATCTAAAAACCTTTTTTTTTCCCTTCTACTTAATTATATTTTTTAATCTGCCTCTTAGCATTCTCAATCTGAATTAGTATTTAATTCAGGTTGGTTTTGAAGATGAGAGAAGGTGGGAATATGAGTTAACACCTAAGACTTAGTGATGATTTTACACCACTGTATCAAATTGTTTGGGAAGAGTTGAAGTTACTCAAGAGAGGATTACCAGTCCATTAACAAATGAGGCTCAACTGTAAAATTTTTGTAGAATCCCACATGATAGTAGTTCAGTATAGTCAGTGAGAAAAATCAATGGGGGGAAAATTGTTATGAAGTTAATAACATGTGTAAATGAAAAATACCTCATCTACTATAACAGCATGTACTCAATTTTCAAATAGAAACATTCTTTTACAAACAACAAGCTTGGTACACATATGTTTTTTCTCTTTACTCTGTAATCAAACATTGGACTTTTCTGAATATCTATCACTGACAAGTTACAGACCACAAATTTAGACTAAGAGAATAAAAGCTTCCTAACCCTGGGAGGCTGATTCTATGCTACTCCTAATTACTATGTTTTATAATCAGTATTGCTGGTATATTCTCCATTGGCAATTTAAATGAAAATATTTGTGCTATGTAATGATAGCTGGCAATTATTCATAGTTTGGAATAACCCATGGCAGCCACTCCTTGAATAACTGAACACAATAACCCACATATCTGCCCAATCAGAAGGAAGCTTCCTTCTTTGGGATGATTGATCCAAACACCTTTTTTGTATTATTTACTCAGATGTTCACAAAGTATGTTCAATGGAACACTGCAGATTATTGATAGTTATTCTAAGATCACAAAGTGTCTCCTGGTCAAATATGTATGGGCAGCTCAACGTAGACTACTTTCCTCTCATAAATGTGTAATTTACTTTCACATATAAATGCTCTAAGAAATACTGATATAAGAAATAAAACTCTATTTAAGAAAAGGATAAAGTACAAAGTAGTTACCAAACTTATATAACCATTTATAAATAAAGAACTATTCCACTTTATGGAGTCTCACTGTTCCAACAGAATATACTTTGGGAAATGCTATTTGACTATTTTCTCTTCTCCTATTTATTATAAAATTCACTATTGGATAATTACAAAAATGCTTTTTTCTACTTTCCTCCCCTCTGATTTTCTTCCCTTATCCTCACCCTTTCCAACCTATTAAGGTTGCCAGATTTAATAAATAAAACTTATAAAATGTACTTCTTAATATAAGAATGTCCCAAATACTGCATTGGACATTTAACATTGAATGTTATTGGGTGTCCTGTATTATATAGGGCAATCCTAAACACAAGCCAAATGAGAGCCATCAGTAATGAATTAGTGAAATTCAGCGTAATTTAATAATAAGTACATGGAAGGAATTCACCCAATGCTGTTTAAGTATTTTATTGAATCTTCATAATAATAAAAGTGTAAAGCTCTTTCTGAAACCACTATGTCTTTGATCTTTTTATAATATTTTCACATGACTATTAAGTCACTCTGAAACTTGATTGCCATGTATCCTTTAACTCCAGTCTGACCTCTTTAATTTTACAGATGAGGAAAGTGAGCCCTGAGAAAAGAGATTTAACTTGCCCAGGAAATTCTCCCACAAGAATTTAATAACAGTCAGTCTTGAGTTCTTGTTACCTCTCAAGCCAATGGTCTAGTTTCACAATGGAGGATCCTTCTTACTGTTCATTGTATACAGGAGGACCAAAAAATACCAACTCAAAAAGAAGTAATAAACTGGTTTATCATATTTTCTAAATTGTAGCTAAGTTTACCATGTAAACAAAGAAAATAAAGAAATGGAATACACTAAAATAAACATAAGCTTAAATTACACTGGATATAGCATATTTTTTTTAATCATTCGGAAGGAACTTGATTATCTCTCAGTATTTCAGTCTCTGGTATTGTAGAGTATGCAATAGCACAAATGTAAAGAGAATTCCAGAGTATCTCTTGTATGTCTATGTTTCTATTTATAAACTGTTGTTCAGGATATATATGCTTTTTTTTTACTCATTAGTCCCCTCAAATGTGCTACTGAGAACGTCAATAATCACACAGTACAAAAATGATGCTTATAAGAACAATAGTTGTGATAACTTCCTTTTATAGAATCCTGAAGAACCATTTTGTATTTACAGTGATGGTATATAATTAGAATTATATGTATATATATACATACACTATTAGAAGCAGGTATTGTTTGCAGTGGGGTATTGAAAACTGCTAAGAAAAAAATAACAGGTACAGCTTGTATGAAGCAAAAGATGAATAACACTTAAAATGTATTTGACTTCTGGCAAGTGACTTAACCTTTTTGGTCCTCACTTTCCTCATCTATAAAATGAAGGTGATAGTGATACCTCCCTCATAAAGCCACTGTGAGGAATTAATGAGAGTGAGTATAAAAGCATTTAACACTATGCCCAATGCAGAGTGGTGCTTACTAAATATTAATTAGTATAATTACAGATTTAAAAGTCAGGCAGTGCTTTTTTGTATTCATTTCGGTACACTGATATCTTGCCTTTTTATTATACTTTAATCTTTGTAGAAAACATTTTTATGATTTCAAAGTACCTTTTCATGGAGGATCATTTTAATATTGGCAGCAATCACAGAGAAACAAAACCATGGAGGGTACTTTTCCCTTAAAATTGCGGCTCTGTCATAAGTCACATGGATAACCTGTATATATATATGAGTGATTAGAAGAAATTGTACCTTGGTTCTCTTGTAAAAGTGTTAGTGTTTACCATTACTAAAATCCATTTACTATGGACTTGCTTGCCCAAACTGCTATTCAAGGCACTGTGGGGACAGAGACTCAACAGTTTCCATGCTTTTCATAGACTTCAGGCTCCTCTAAGATTAATGTTGTGATGGGAAATGAGGTTTTGTTCCTGACCCTAGGATCATCAGCTTATGGCAAACTGAAGGATTTAGCTCTTTCAATGTTGATCCTAACCTGTTTAACTGCTTATAGCAATCACATGTATTAGTTAACTTGACCATAAAAGGGAGTTTACTGAGTGGTGAATTGTAGGCCATGTGAAATATTCAGGTAAACATAAATATTTACAAAACTAAAGAGAGACTGCAATTGTGTGCATGGAGACAGATGGTCATGACTCCAGTGTAAAAGTTTAAGTCCTCTGTGCTTTAAATAGGGAAGCATTATGAAAAAGAGGTGAGATGCCAATAAAGGAAAAGCCACCACAATTCAACTTTTATCTGCATACTGACTGGTAGGCCTTCTTCCAGGGTCAGTGGATTTCTAAGAAATTTGTATTCCTTCCAAACTGATAGCTATACACAAATTATTGTACTATGTACTCAATTTTTTCAGAATATTTACTTTCATAATTGAGGCAATCAGCATTAGAATTCTGGGTTAGATAGAATTCTGGCTCTCCCTCTGCTAACAGAGAACAAGTCACTTACCATCTAGGAAGCTTCATTTCCCCATGTCTTTTATTTGAGATAACAGTTCTCAACTGTGACATGAAGATTAAATGACATGTATATTAGAAATGCTTGGTTAACAGAAAAATATGACATGAGTATAGTCATAATTATTTATCTGAAATAGGTTGTGTGTGTGTGTGTGTGTGTAGTCATTTACTTTTATAGTTCCTACAAAGAATTTAGCTCACTTCTTACATGAGAAAAAAAGTAGCAGTTGAAAATAAATGACAGAGCAAAAAAACCTCAAACTCCAATTACTAAACTTTCCACCTTATAGAGAGTATTTGGTGGAAGCTATTCTGTATAATACTTACAGTCAGCATTTGGGGGATGAGTTATGGGAGTAATATCTTTCCTATATGCTTAATCTTTGATACTTCCAAATCAAATGATACCTGTGCTGAACAGTATTTTTAAATGGCCACATAATGAGTCCATTTTTACAATTACCAGTGTGTATAGACGTTTGTATTTTATGACATTTCCACCAACATTATTTCACTTAGTCCTCTTAACAGCTTTTTTAGAAAGTTATTATTCTTATCCTCATTTTATATATGCAACATTGATATGCAATATTTTAAGGTACTAGCACCAAATTAAAAGGCTAGCTCTCCAGTTCATAACACAATTCCATTTTCCTACTTTTTCCTATGCTGCCTTAAATATATATTTGGGAATTTTTCTTTGCTTAGTGATGACAAATATGGCTTTATATTTTTTATATGAAATAGTTTGTCAGGCAAGCTAGCCTTAAACATGTTATGACACGTAAATTTTGACATCTATGTTTAACTAGGTATGGTCAAAGTCTAGCATAAACACATTTTGTAATATTAGGAAATAGCTTGTTCCTAAAACAATGTTTTCACATGCAAATTTTTCCAGTACCTATTTTCATATATTTAAAAAAAAAGATACACATTGTGCATTAGACTATGGTGTTTTTCTTCTTTCTAGTAATGTGACATCCATGTTTCCCAATTAGAAATACCCTACTAAAATCAGACGGATGACCATAAACTGTTTGCTACCTCATCTTGCACATACTGAGCTAAACTAATGGAACACCATCTTGGTAAGAGGGATTTGACAGGAAGAAGAGAACAGTTGTAATTGTGGAGGTTGCAAATGACATTTTTACCAAACTCCTCCATCCAAAACTTAATGGATGGTTCCATATAGAATGGGTTTTATACTAAACTGCACAAATACATTTTACATGCTTTAAGAAAGGATACCTTTTTGTCTATTTCCAGCACCTCACTTATATCCATTGGTGCCCAATAAAATAGGGGTTGCAATGTAAAAAGCATTTTTGCCATGACAGAACACCTAAAAAACACAGTATTTAATGCTTTTACCTTTATATTGGCAATCATGGCAATTTCAAGGTTAAACCCACTAGATTAATCTGAGTTCATGCATCCATAAATATAAAACAGATGGCCCAGGAGGATCAGAACATTTTCTTTCTTTCTTTTCTTTTCTTTCTTTCTTTCTTTTTTTTTTTAGGAGGAAGGGAATCGATATTAATTTATTTATTTTTATTTTGGGGTTACATTTTTGTTCTTCATATATGCACACGTTCCGCTCACCCTTCACCAAACCACCTGAGCCAACACCTCCTCGGTCTCTCTGCCCCTGGCCCCTTCAGATCATTTTCTACCTGATCTTCAAACACTTGGTACTAATGAAGCACCCCGGAATAGTCTGTCTTACCTTTCTGTCGTCCTGAGCTGGACCTCAGCCTTTGGGAACCAGGCTGTCCAGACCCACGGCCTCCTGGAGATGGGAGCTACAGCCTCAGTTCTGGCAGGTTGGTCTGCAAGATGTTTGCAAAGGAAGTCCCCGCGCTACTCAAGTCCAGCGCCTACAGGCCTTACTCCGCCCTGCAGCAGGGCATCCCGCTCCTGCAGTGGCCCTTTAAACGCCTGAAAACGTGAGCCAGCATGTCGAATATTATCACCAGCCGTTTCATCTTAGAACTTCGAAGCACCGCAACGTTCGTTGCCTGCGGCAAAGCCACCATGTTAACTCCAAGAAACTGCTCCAAACACGAGTCTTAAATTCAGGCGCCAGAGCGAGTTTATCCTCTTCCAGTCTTGAACCTGTGCAGTATCCATGAAATACCTGGAACTCACCACCCAGAGTATCTTCTGAAGAGCCAACTACAGCATCATAATTGCACAAACGGAGGGAAAGTGGCATAAGGAGAAGTGTGCTCCGCTCGAGAATCTGTGGCAGCCACAGCTGCAGCCCTTTCTGGGGCGCCCTGGCCTGGAAAGGCCTTTGCACCTGCGCAGTAAGCGGCCTGGGGTCTGCGGTCCGCTACAGCGTGCTGGCTGCTTCCCTCTGTCCGTTACCCACGCCTGAAATGTAGGCTTATAAAATAAGCCTGAAAAGAACCTCTCTATAGGAGTTTTATGTAAGTACTTGAGACTATGTTATGTAAGTACCTGAGAAGATTTTCTGTAAAAAGCGATGGAAATAGAAATGTGGAAAGATAGTGATTGAAAGTCGTTATCTTGAGATAGAATCTAATTTGCAATTTGAAAATACTGTCATTCCAGAATACATTTTTGAGAAAACACTCAAAACTCAGTAGTAAAAAATAAACAATCCAGTGATAAAATAGACCAAAGACATGAATAGATATTGCAGCAAAGAAGAGCTCTGGGTGGCATTTAAGCATATGAAAAGATGTTCAACATCACTGTTTATTAGGGAAATGCAAACTAAAATTATTTCGAGTTGTCCCTACAAAGCAACTGAAAAACTTAGACAGCTGAAATTTTTTAAAAAATAATAAATGATAGTACTGTGTTGGTGAGACTGGAGAAAAACCTGCTGTATAATACATAACTGGTAGGAATGAAAAATGCTTCATTCACTATGGAATATAGCTTGACAGTTTCTTAGTATATGACCCAGCAGTCACATTCTTGGGCTTTCATTCCAAGGAAATTAAAACTTATGTGCACACAAATACAAATGTTTACAGAAGTGTCATTCATAATAGCAAAGTGCCAGAAAGTACTCAGTCTCAAATGGGTAAATGGATCTATTCATACAATAGAAATTACTCAGCAATAAAAAGGAATGAACTGTTGATACATCATCACCCTGGATGATGTTCAAAGGCATTATGCTTTGTAAAAATTAAAGATTCAATCTTACAACATAACATGCTATATGCTCCCATTAATATAAATTTCAAAATGACACAATCTAGAAATGGAGAACAGATTAATGGTTGTCAGAGGAGGCATGCAAATACAAAAAAGTAGCTTGAGGAAGTCCTTTTGTGATAATGGAACAGTTCTGTATCTCGATTGTGTTTTTTTTTTAATCCTATGACTTTGGTAAATATTTGCCATGTAAACTAGTCAAAAGTTTTTATACCACTTTTGTGCCGTGCAATTCTGAATGAGTTTAAATACATAGCGTTAGTTTAATTAAGCTTAAATACCAACCTCATATTATTAAAAGTGAAGATCATTAATTGTATTAGCAAGCAAAATGTAAGTACACAAATGTGGATTATTTTGTGGTAATAACAAAAGCAGGCATATTATTCATGGCAGTGCTTCTAGGAGATTATTTGCTATTGCTCCTTTTCTCTCTCTTTCCTATTAGCAAAGTGTAGCTTGTACTCCTTGTTATATTTTCTCCAGCTTTTGGAAATTTCACATGTACAATTTGAAACTACATTGCACATTGTGGCAAACTCTTGTCAGATCATTGCCCTTGTTTGGAAGGTCTTCCTAGAATAATGACTTTTCTTCTACATATCTGAATTACTGTTTACACCAATTCATTTTCCTGAAAGTTCATCCAGTCAGTTTCCCTCAAACTTAGGCATCCAATTGAGTAGTTTCATGATGACTGTTCTTTAACCCTTTTGAAGAAGCATCATTTGGAAGGCCTCTGGAGCCTATGTGCCCCCTAGGAATGGAGAGCAACATAGAATGGTAGCCTACTGAGTGGGCTCTTTTGTAGAAAGTGTCTTTCTGATGCTATCACCTAAGTGCTGCTTAAGTGTGTCATTTAACTCTCTTTAAATTATAACTGAAGAAATAAAAGAAACTGAGGCTATCAAAAATGCAGGTTAGTGATAAAAATAAGGTTTTGGCACTGGCTGGCCCAGATACAAATGTAAGAAAACTACTTCTGTATGCTTTAGTTTCCTCATCTATAAAAGGGTTATGATAGTCATAGCATCCACCTCATCAGTTGTTGTAAGGTTTAATTACGAAAATGAATTTTTCTAGCCCATTGCTTGTCATATATGAGAGCCATAGTACATGTTCATTCCCATTTCTCTTGAATCTGTACCTTATTTCTTTGCCATCTGGGGCAGTTGAAGAGAAATGTCTTGTGATAAAGAGGACTGATTGTTAGGAGTGAACAGGGTTAATTAATTTTTTCCAAGAAACATGCTCCTGAAAACAATGTATATTGATTAAACCTTTCAAAATGGCGTCACTCTTAAAGAGACTGAGGGAAGTCAGTTTTGTGCCAAATGAAAGATTACCCCCTCATGTATCTGTTTTGAAGATCTTAGCATCCTGTTACCATACTTAACTTTTCAACACCCTGTGTCCCAGTTATCAAAGACTAGGAACTGATAACTCCATTTCCAAAGGCAGTGCAGTGAGAAAGCCTTAAACAAAATGGGTTACCTGTAATATCTTTCCTTATAAAAATGGTGAATTTCATTATGTTCTGGGGTCTCTGGGGGGGTGTTCAGAAAGCACCAGGCTGACGTTCCTCTGGAGGGAATATAAACTATATATATTTGGGTGAAGAGTAAGTAGTCCCAATGGATTAAAAGTCATCTGGGATCCAGGGAAGGCAAGAGAATATTCCATCTGGGAAACTGACGATGGTTTCCTAGAAGAAATTGAGAGACAGAAGTGCCTGCTTGCTTTTAGTGTTTTTTTTTTTTTCTTTTACTTGGGGGATAACACAAAGTAACAGTCCTAGCAATAAAGTATGATTAGTTTTCCCCAGCCCTTCAATACCTCAGGAACACATTACCTGAGGACAGCTTGAGGACTAAGGGCCACTGTTGCCATCTTTGTGTCCCAGCCCTTGGCACACAGCCTTCTCAATAAAGACTTATTAAATGAATCCCTTAAGGTAGCTAAAAACATCAATACCTTTGTTATTCCAGTTGTCTCTTCATAGACTGGGTGTGAGAAGATTTGAGGCACACAAATTTTAGGAGGCTGACTGAAAGCTTCTTCTCTTGAGGGATGGAGTCCAGGCTGGTTGTGTTCAATGTCACCTCCTTAGTATGCTATCTGACAGACTATGAACATTCAATAAGTATTTACTATTGTGAATGTATTAAAATTACCCTTGCCCTGCCCTCAAAGCTCACTGTCAGAGTGGAAGCAGTGAGAAGAGTTCTTGAGGCCGGATGTCATAGACTTCTAAGAATTCACACAACCCTTGAGCAACCAGAAGTCAATTTCACTTCCTCCCTTAGCTATTTATTTGTCAGAGGTTATGAATCGCTGCTTCACTTTGGGTTGAGGGGGGCTGAGGGGTTGGGGTAGGGAGGGCAGGCGTCACTACGCCCCCCCGCAGGGACCCCAGGAGTCAAGTCACAGAAGAAGGTAACCCAGAGGGGGAGCCCTCCAGCACGTGCAGCTGCCCAGGGAAGGAGGAGGCTGGGCTAACGCAGCCCTTAGTCAGCAGCTGGGCTCGGTTTTGAAACAAAAGCCAATGTCCTCCCTCGGAGTCCGCGGCCGGTCAGCTCCTAGGGGGAAGAAAGCCCTGCTGTCCAGCCGGTTAGTGGCCCAACTTACTTTTCCAGAGCGTGGGACAAAGGGCCAGCACTTGTACGGGAATGGGTGGGATGGTGCTGACAGGGGATGGGGGCACAGGTCGCCCTGACCCTCCCCTCCCAGCCGCTTTGGGGAAGAACCGGGGTCTCCGGGGCGCTGAGCCTGTCTGTCCAGGCGATCCGCAGCGGAGCCGGGGCGCCCTGGGTCTGCGGAATGCGGAGGCACCTTTGCAGCCCGCGCCCCCGCGCCCGGACACACCAGGCCCTGGTTTCATGAATGAAATCCAATCGTGTGGATATAAATAGCCGCGAAGGCTGCTAACGTCACGTTGCGAGCCGCGGCCGCCACGGCGGCGGAGCTGGGTGCCGAGCGCTCCATTCCGCCCCGCTGGCCCGCCTAGGAGCGGGGTGGGGGCAGGAGGAGAAGGGAGGGCGGGGGTGAAAAGGGGCGCGCACCTCTCCTCCAGGACAGGCGAGAGCGGCCGCGGCGCCGGGCGAGCCCGCTGGGCGAGGCAGTGCCATGCTGCCTTTGTGCAAAGTTGGGCGGCGGGCGGCACGCCGCGCGCAGGGGCCCGGCACACTCGCGACCGCGCGCAGTCGTGGCTGCTGCTGAGTGGCGGGGGGCCCCCCCGCTCCCCCCAGCCTTGAAGGCGGAGAGAGCTCGCGTCTCGCTCGGCTTCAGGGTAGGTTCTGTGTCGTGAGTGCGCTGTGGTAGGAAACTTCTGCAGCAGCGGTGGAGCCCCCACCGCCCCCGGCCCCGGCCCCCCAGCCCCAGCCCCAGCGGGTGGCATGTGGGAGCCCCAGGCCGCGCCAAGCGGTCAGCAGAGTCCCGAGAGAGCGCGAGAGACAGAGAGAGAGTTGTGGGACTGAACTGCTTTGCGAGCTTCTCTCGCCCCTCTACGAGGCCGGGAACCTCACATCTGAGGCAAGCAGAAGAGATTGCTGGAACACCAGCGCAGCCGCACCCCTAACTTGGAGCTGAGCAATTGTACAACAGGCTCCCTTAGCTGTCTGGCTGCGCCAGGGAGAGGGTGGTACCGCTTTGTCAGGAGGGTTTGGTTTTTTGTTTTTTGTTTTTGTTTTTGTTTTTTTCATCAAAGAACAGTGGTGGGGAGCTGGAGGAGCAGAAAAGGGGGGATGCACTATCCCCTTTGGCGCTTACACCCCTTGAGAGTTGACTAGTCAGCCCACAGTTTGGCAGTCCCCACCCCCCAACCTCGTGTCTATGGAGTATGTTGTGAGTTGCTGTGACAACAGTAGGAGCTGACTGGAGGGGTTTGCAAAACACCTTACCTTGTTGTCTTTGTGTGCTCAGATTTGGGGAGAACAAGGGAGTGGAGGGAGATGTGCAGACAAGGGAAATCCACCCCTTCCACAAATAAAATGGAAGGGAAGGCACAGCTATGTAAAAATATATCATTAGATCTTACTTACTTAGCTGCGCAGTTTCTATCCTCAGCAGTACCAAACATCTCAACTGAGGAGCAAGGTCAATATTTAGACTTGGACAAGCCAGAAAGTTAGAAGGGAGCGCCTAGCGCAGAGTTTTGACTTGGCTTTGCACATCAGCACACAAGCTGTGCCTTTTGAGCTGACTGTACACATTTATAGGGGCATTGAACAAAGCGCACGCACGCTCGCACACACACACACACACAGAGGCACCCAGACCTAGCAGACATAGGAAGATCTAAGAAGTTAAGACCAGAACGCTTGCCTTGACTTTGAACTTCCCCCAACTTGTGCTGTTCACAGAGTCCTGTTGAATCTCAGCCAGGTGATCAGCTTGAAGTTTCACTAGTTTGTGACTCCTCCACGGTCCACCCCCAACCCAGGTTGCTACATATTGTACACTGTACTGTGTGGCCTCTCTAAACTGCCAAAAATCAACACTGTAATCAGTAGTTTTCATCTTTGTATAAATGTCCTCTCTCCTCTCACTATCAGTAGATAGAAACTGCCATAGGCTGTGTTTGTCTGATTTAAGCAAGTGATGAACTTTTCTAAACATACACTGATGAATTTGTTTACAAAGCTCTTTGGAAAATTGGAATTATATATCCTCTCCAATAACTTTGTAGATGCCTAATATAGAAAATAAACACAAGCTCTTGTCAGTATAAATTATGTCTGCATACTGCTCTGCAGGTGAACTGAGCAGTAAATTATTATATTAAACAAGGGTTCCTCTGAGATTCCTGGATCATATTTGGATATATTAGCTGGAAAAATGGTTTAATTAACTTGTCCCAAAGTGGAAGACTTAAGAAGCAATAAAATCATGGTCAATATTCTTCTAAACTGGCCTCTAAATTGCTATTTTCCCAAATTTTGAGGTAGTGTAAATTTAAGTACATAGTGTTAATGTGAGATCATAGAGGTAGAAATAGAAACACAGTTTGTTGTCATTAGCTTAATAAGATAATTTATTAACTATGTCAATATAATCTAATAGGAAAAACAAACAATTTGTTTTTATTATGATAATATTGTCTGAAAGTGCTATTTTGGAGGAGTAGCATATCCATTTCTGTGATCTCTGTTTTGTAATATGCCTATATGGTTTTCATTGTTCCCATCCATGATTTGTGGCCAAATGTTTTTTTGTATCCTCAAATGCTCAGAGGCATATTTTTACAAATGCTACAAAATGTTAACCTAGCTATTTCAAGATGTGTTTGACCCAGAGAAATACCACTTTAACACTGGCACTTAGTAAAATAAAAGTAAAGTAGACTCTGCCCTTTGGGAGTGAGAGAAGAGGAAAAAAATGTATGTTGAAAATTTTAGTAGCTCTCAATATACTGCTGCGATGAAATGGGATTAATAAAGTATTTCTCTCTTTCGTGTAGGTAAGTCCGGCTGCAAGCAGGTTGTTCTGTTCTTCACTTCCTGCAAGTCAGGTCAGTGTCTTGGTGCAAATCATGACCATAGACTGATGACATCCTGTGTCTAATTCTGAGCATGCATTTCAGAACAGGTTTCTTTGCCATTTGTCTTAAAATCATTTATCTTTCTTATTTCTTTGTGAACTCACTTATGAAGATCACAAGTTTGATAATGATTAAAATGACTCTATGTACTCTGTGAGTAAAATGGCACAAAAAAATGTGCCTTGGACCAATTTTCAAGTCTTTTACAAGACTTTGGGAGAGGGAGGCATAATAAAAGTGGTGCCTGAACAGTTGAGGATACTGGGGATCTGGGTGTTTTATAATTAAGGTTTTGCTTCTATCCTAATCTTAGCACTCTAGAGCTGGATAATACTTGATATAATAATAGTTGACATTTTGAGTGTGAACTGAAGTTCAGGTAATGTGCTGCATTCGTTACATTTATGTTCTCATTCTTCATCAAAAAAAATTCCTGTGAGTTAAGACATTCTCTTGACCCCCCAAAGGATCAATAAGGGATTGGAAGTACACAGAAGTTGGATATGATACTCAATTCCTACTTCTAGTAAATAGAAGAAATATGAGTTTTTTAACTCTGTCTTACTCTAAAACCTAAATTCTCTAGTTGAAAAATTCTTCTCTAATAGGAAAACTGGGGCCAAGAAAGGTTAAGTGACTCATCTAAGATAACTTGGTATTTGCAGCTTATATAGCATATACTGGTGCAGCTATTGCAAAAAATATTAATTTCATTCTCTTAAGTAAAAAGTGAAATAAAAAGTATTTGTGTGTACTTTCTGAAATGGCACTGTCAAACTTTTTTTTAAGTTTTAATTATGGGATCTCTGGTCTTAAGGATCTTACAAACAGGTTTAAAAGACAATATATTAAATATTCATGTATGAAAAATTAGAGAATAAATCCAGATCATACGTGCCACACTCTGAAATATGAGGTCAGTGGTACATTTTCAAAAAGTTCAGCTTTGTGCACTCTGTGAGATTACTTTGCAATTCCTTGTGTGCATGGAGAGAAAGTTTCCAAGCACATATTTTGCCTGCATAGATGATAAATGTGTGAGAGTTTAGAAGAAGACAAAATGTAGAATTTCAGCCTAGCAGGGAGAGATTATGCCATCATCCAGAGCTGCTAAATTACAGTATCTCAAACTCAAAGGCATTAATACTTCAAAAGCATTGTAACAAAATTGTGAGCTGTTTGAATCTACACAGCATCTGTGAGAAAGCATTACAATTTGGCATGATGCTTAAAAGTACTGCATTGCTTTTGGAACCTCAATTTGTCTGAAATGTGCCATGTAGATAGATTTGGATATATAATAGATAAATTGCAAACAAAGTTCTGAAAATGGCCAATATTTAAAAATTAAGCAGGATATTTTCAGATTTTGTGTGGACTGATAACCTTCTCTTATTCCCTACATTTTGTAGAATAATTTGTTGTTAATCCTTCTTAAGGAGTACAATATAAAAATGGAATAGGGAGAAAATTCTTAGAGATAACCTTAATATGTCATTTTTTAAAATGCACTGATACCCTCAATTTAAGCTAAGAGCCTTAAGAACTTAATTAGTTAAGAGATAATTTTTAGCATTTAAGGGGTTCTTATAAGCTGTCCTATAATAGTTTTTCCAGTAAAAGTTGTTATACAATGTATCACTGCAAATCAAATAATAAGAGCACTCTTATATTGGGAAAATCTCATTACAGGTTAAGTCCTCACCATCAACTGACATTTGGCTAGCTGTGACAATGGTATATCATAAAAATATCAATATAATTACCATAAACCTATAATTATTTAAAGAGTAAAATTATACCCTCAGTCATGGATTGTGAGTGCCAAAAGAGAACTTAGGATAGTATCTGTAATTATAATTTATCTAATAGTCATCTGTTTGCTGTTTTGACCTTCAGAAGATTTTAGTTTATGTGCTTGACTTATGTAAAAGATGACTGGAAACATTTGAAATTTCACTTTCTTTTTGCTCAGGAAATTTACCTGTAGAAAACAGGATTTTTTTTTAATCCTTCTATTGGTCTTTCTTTTAGAAAACAGGCAATTCCATCTCATTATTTTTAAAATCTCACTCTTCACATAATAGCATTCAAAGAATACAGGTAATTTTAATCTGGATCTGGCATTTACTTTCTTTTCCCACCACCCTCACAACACCAAAACAAAACTTTGAAAGGGAAGATAAGTAACAAAAAGCTATGCATATTGAAAGTGGCAGGAGGAGGGAGAGTATGTGATGGTGGGGGAGAGGGCGCAAGAGAAAAGTTTGGTGGGAAGGACAGAGACAGTCACACAAATGGATAGGGTGTGTATGGGCTGGATATTTATATGTCAAAATCAGGATTGTTTAGGTCTTTTTCTGAACAAAGTCAAACTACCCACACCCTTTTCTCTTCCGAGAATATTTTGTTCCATGTGCACATAGGGTAAAAATTAGAAAATGGGCAGATAAAAACATTGAATTGAAATGTGGATATGACAGCTACTTTTTCCAAATATCCCAAGACACTTCTGTCTTTAAGTATTCCTTCCAGCTGTCTCATCAAGTATATCAGCATGTCTCTGATAAGTTTTTATCCACTAAAGGTTGAATTAGAAAGCTTTACACAGAAAGAAGTGCCAATAAGTCCAGAAGAAGCAATTACATTTTCTCCACTCAGCATTGGAATTTATATACTGCAAAGACACAGGTAAATGGCAAGTTCCCACAACTACTGAAGTTAAAATTTTGGGCTCTATCCCTCTGTAGAAAGATTTGTTTTGAATTGTTGCCCATCCATAGTCCAAATTTTTTATGACCACTGGAATAATGATAACCAGCTCTTATTATGCTCCTACTAGATGCCAGACATTTAATGCATTACAGCTAATATTAATTATCACTTCTATTGTTACAAAAGCAAACAATGGAATTTTGATATAAATAAAAAAGGTAATAGGACCTCTTTAGAAGGTAGAGCTTGGATTTGTCCCCACAACTGCCTAAGAACTTGAATATATATTTGTTTTAAATGAACTCCTAGAAATAAAAAACACTGTAAACCATTTTATTCCAGGCTACTCCTGCAGATAGTGAAATCTAAGGTTTGAATAATTATTCTTATGGATTTTATATTTTATGTTGTTTTAACTACATAGCAGGTTTGCCTGGACATATTTGTTGACTCTTCTAATATATCCATTTCCAATATATTTTGATGGAAATCACAATCGTAAAAAGTTGAGTCATGGGGGTTTTGAATTATGGAGCCAGAATTCTTCTTAAGGAAGAATGGATACTTAATCCAACCCCATGTAGAGATGGAAAAAATGCCACTCAGAGACTCAGTATAACTTACCCACTCTCATAGTTAATAAGTGACACAGCAAGAACTGAATCCAAGTTTATAAGTCCCAGCCCAGGGCTTGATTCTATTGCTTGACTTTATTCATAACTCTTCCTGAAAAGTGCCAGTCTTCTACCACTCCAACTTAGCTAAAATATTCCTATCAAGTAGGAAATAAGACCTAAGAAAACCTAAGAAACTTCCAGAAATGGGTGATAAGAGAATATTCCAGCACTGTAAGATATGGTAGGTACTAGGGGAAAACTAATTTATCTACAGTAATGCCCATATAGAATAGTTCTTTCCTCTTCCTCATAACCTAACAGCCCCATGCGAAGCTTATCTTTGTTAAGGGATCAGTTTTAATCTTGTATGGGGCTTTTACATTTTGCCTGTGAAGCTTTTCTTGTTATTAGCTATGTTACATAGATGAAATACCTTTCTGGAGTTCATTGTGCTCCTCTGTAAAATGGGGACAAAATAACCTCTTTCAGAAGACTATGAGGATATTATGCAATCACATAAAGCATGCATTAGTTGCACAATGGGGTTAGTTCTCTTCTTAACCTTCCTAGAGTATCTCCAGGGAAAATGTTATAAGACATTAGGATAGACAGATCATTTTGCCCCTACATTTACTAGAGTCATTGGAATTCTGATATAGCAAGGGATGGTTATAGTAACATTTCTTTTCTTGGCTAAAAACAGACTTGATGGGCTCTCCAGGTACCAGTGGCCCAATCACAATTACATTTGCATTTGTTTTCTTCACACTCTAGAGTTGTCCAAGTTTTACTTGAATTACGTTATTGCTTCGGTGTCTCTCACAAACTAATACAAAATTACTCCGGGAAATATGTGATTCTCATTTCCTTCCAAACACTGTTTAAGTATCTAACATGCTTTCCACATAGACCTTTGTGTCTCAAAGCAACTACTTTATTTTCAGGCAAATGACGAAGAAATATTTCCTATGAATATTATTGCCCATAGAACATTTTTGCTTTCAATTTCAAAACAAGTGAGACTTTCCTACCATCATTTCACTTTCACAAACTCTAGCACTGAGTATTTGCTCTGTGCTGGCACCGTCTTTCTGTCATGTGTTGCTGACTGATACATTGATAGGAAAGGCATAAGCACTACAATTTCCCCCTTCCCCCCCTCAACACTTGATAACCACCCTGGCCTAAATTACATCTCTGGGAAGTGTTTCATCACACTCCTCTCCCCAGCTGCCACACTTTGTCATGTGGCACTTGCTGCCCTGCTTTGGATTTTTGGAACCAAGTTTTTGGCGACATGTGCTATTCATCACACACAGGGGAAAGCTACTGTTGGGGTTGTTTCTTACTTGTACTTTTTTCTCCCTTTTTTTCAACTAATACTCTAATAATCTAAGTAGCCCAGAATAGACTATATTTTCCTAGTGACTCAGTTTCCTTTTTATTATTTAACAGATATTTATTGCAAGGCATGTTTCCTTTTCTTTAGGTAGAAGGGTCACAATTTTGTGTTTTCCCAATTTTTTGGTAGCTATACCTTTACTAAGTGCTTAAAGATCACTAATGTCCAGATTGTCATAACCTTCTTACTGTTCTCAAATTGATTACATATATTTCTGTTCATAGTAAGGAGTTTCCTTTTAAAGGAATACTTGAGACCTGAGGATATACTTTTCTCACAAGCTCTCCACTGATGCCATTGGTGCTGGTCTGAGGGCCACATTTGCATTAATGAGGCTTTAAAGAGCGGTTGTTACTTTATCTTATGCTGGCTTCCTACCTAGTAAGCTATGAGACTCTTATTTTGTTTGCTTGTTTCTTAAATCATAATAGAATTCAGGGAATCTTAAATATGAAGGCATGTAGATAGCAGTGAGCTGGTAAATCAACCAGCTGTCTGAGGGAAAAAAATGCATCTACTGCATATATAAGTTGATTGTAAATTTTACTGACATAAGGAATGTAACACAATTTACAAAAAAATAATAAAATAACCAATATTCTTTATTGTAAATTCCATATGGCCAAGAGGATGCTTCTTGTTTTTGCTGAACTCATCTATCCATAACCTACTTATGATGCAATTGATGAAGGGATATTGTTCCTATAGTAAAGTTAGCTGATATTTTCCTTTTTGTTAATGAATAAGACAAAAGTGAAACAACAAAAGCATGTCAGAACTAAACTCATTCTTCAGATATATGAATGACTTCTTTGCTGAACGAATTAATAGCTTTTAAATACTGAAATGATGTTTGCTAGAACGTGCTATTCACATGACATACTTTTAAGTTTAATCTGCGTTATTAACATTTTGAAATCATTTTCTTAAGTCAAGAAAATCAACAGAACAATAAAACAAATCCTTATGTAGTGGTTGCCAATTTTTGTGGTGTAAATATTCCCACTGTAGAAAATTTCAAGCTACTATTGTGACTGAGCATGGAGTTGAGAAGAAATGGTACAGTAGCATGCATACATAATATTACCTCTATACAGTTAAAATTGATATAAATAACCACAAAAATATAGGTAACAGTAAATTTAGTAATGTGATTAGAAAGAGATGAGTCATGGGCCTCCCCGGTGGTACAGCGGTTGAGCGCTGGGTTGTGAAGCTGCCTGCAGCCTCTGCAGCACCGGTTCAATCCCCGGCTGCTCCCCGGCCACCAGAAAGAGGGTCCCACATGGCGCGCAGACCCCTCCTGCCGCCCGCTGCTCCCCTCAGCAGTGTACTTCGCTCCTTCTGCCTGCTCTGCTCCCCACTCTGGGTCTGGTGAATTCTCTCACCCTCCCGCGCTTCTGACTGTACCCAGTGCTTGTATTGTAAATAAATAAATAAATCTTTTAAAAAAAAAAAAGAAAGAGATGAGTCATAAGTATTTATATAATTTATTTAATCAAGTTTCATATTATCTGATTTTTCATAGTGACACTATTTGAACAGGCTTACAAAACTCCTAAAGATTTGGCAACCAGTTCTTGTGGATTAGGAAGGAATAACACCACCAAACCATTAGATATAGACCATCTGATAGCTTGCTAGGTTCAGTGATTGTCAACCTTGGCTGCACATGATAATGTCTCAGGAAAATTATAACCTACAGCCTTACTAGATTTGTTTTAGGGCTTAGAAATCTAAGTGTCTTTATTTCCTTTTTTGCTTTCCACATTGTAGTTGATTGATTTTGATAGTTTAGGAATGAATACATTGAATAAGTGGCACTGTGAAAATGCACAAAAGAAAATTTATTGGCATGTATCTTATTTAAAAATACACCAGTATTTAGTTCATATGTAAAAATTTTCACAAACTAAACACACTTATCTAACCAGCACCTAAATACAGAAGTAAAACATCACCCATACCTAGAATCCACTGGTAAGTCCTTATCCAGTCAGTGCCCTACCAATTTACCCCTAACTTTGACTTCTAATATAATGGATTAATTTTGCTTGCTTTTGAACTTTTATATAAATAAAATGTCTTTTATGTCTTGGTTCTTCCCTTCTATATTATATTTATGAGGCTCACCCATAACGTAGGTATAAGTTTTTCACCCATTTTTAGTACAGTATAGTATTCCATTGTATAGACTTCATTTTATCAGTTTACCCATTCTAGTGTTGGGAAGTTGTTTCCAGTTGTTGACTGTTATGATTAGTGTTGCCAATAACAATTCTGTATGGACAAGAACATTTAAATAAAATGTATTCTCCCTGTGATCCTAATGAGCAGTTGATCTCTTGGCTGGCTTCTGTACAACTCCCCCTCCTCTTTTTTAAATCTCATAAAATATGGTCAAGGCTAATGATTCTTTTGTGTGAATGTACTTTCAGTACCATATCCACAAAGCTGTGTGCTTCCATTCATTATAGTATGTTCTCCTGGCTCTTTTCAATCCAGGTTTACCAATTCCCCCTTTCATCAAGACATCTGCTCTTGTGCACTCTAAATACGGATGAGATTTGGCCTCACATCAATAGCATGGAGGAATAATAGACATGGCAGAGATGGAGCCAAGGCTAAAATTGGCAGTTGATAATTAAGGCTCCTGAAAAGAGACTTCAAGGAAGGAAATTGTTTCCTTTTGTGTGTTTCAAACAAAAATCAACAGTGAGCCCTTGGAATAGTTTGCATTTCAATATTTTTAAAAATTTATTTGAAATAGACCATAGACCCTCTTCTGACACAACACCAGAAATGCCTCAAAGCCTGATGACTTGTTCTGGAAAGATCAGAGAAGGTTTTTCCCATTGGCTCATCCCTATCCTTTGTTGTACAGCAGGTGTATCCTGGTTGCATCCTTGAAGGTTGAATGGGTGTATCATTTTTTTCATCCTATGGTTCTATTGAGCTGTTAGTGCTGTTAATAGTTAAGTTAAGGAAGCTGAAACTAGAAGCTTCAAGATGAAATTGTTGATGACAAGATGGCTGCTCAGAATTTAAAAAAAAGAGTTCCAGGAGCAGTGGGGCTATTTCCTAGTATATGAAATGCACTTTACATAAAGCTCTCAAGGAATACAGAAAGGAGGGGAAGAAGAATAGACATTATTTCCACATAATAAAGGAAGAATGTATTCGCACACATGTTAACTATTCTGCACCCTGTTTTTACTATCTCACCTTCACATTTCTGTAAAATTTCTTTGCTATAAAATAACACATGGCCATAACAGAAAAGATGGAGTATATAAATAAGAAAAAAGAAATAAAATCAATTATAGTCCTACCCATAAAAGATTTTAGCATTGATATGTTAATATATCTCTACCCCAAATTTTTCTGTTTATATTTAGGTACATAAATTTTAAGGAATGGCATTACTATGTAAATTTTTTGTGATATTTTTTCATTTAAAGTTTTATCGTGAAAATCTATAGCAATAAATGTATTCCTATAACACATTTTTGATGGTCATCACTCTCCATTATCTGGATTTTTGTTTTTTTCTTAACCAATCTCTTGTGGTTGATTTGTAAAATTGTTTCCAGTATTTATTTCCCACAAATAATGACATGATGTATGCTCCTTTAATCAAATCTTTGTGTAAACCCTGGTTATTTTTCTAAGGAAAAGTGTAATTGGATGACAGTTATGAATGTTTTCAAGTCTTTTGCATGCCAGTTGCATGCCAGAATAATGATATCATTTTCCAACCCCCAAACAGTGCCTCATCTTGCTTTTTGGAAATTGTTAACCTGTGTAATTTTTAGAAAGATTATAATATTCCATGTAATCATTTCTACCTAGAGTTGGAGAGCATTAGAACGTGTTCTGAAATATAAATTACTAGTAATTTGTATTTTAGCTAGTAATATATAGAGAGATTTTATACATATATAAAATTTATTTTATATATAATATTTTATATATAGTATAGTATATTTTTATATTATATATATAAAACTATCAGCCAAATAAAATGAGATTTTAAGGAATCTAGCTTGTCTACCAGAACTTTTGCATTTATGTTCTAATTTTGCTAAGAAATCCAGGGAGTGGGAGGGGGGAATTTTTCTTCACTTGCCTGAACCAGAGCATAATCTAATCCTAACTGGGCATATCATTATCTCATAAATGATAAAATGCAATTATTTGTTTATAATTGTATCTGAAAGTTTTAACTACACGTTGCTACAGAAGCTGATGCAGTGACATGTTTAGAGAATGCTTTCATGTACAGCTTACTACCAACTGCTATAGAGACTTGGCTTCAGGAGGATGGACTTCTGAGCACATGTAGTATACAAAATCTATTATAGCTTTCTCATATGAGACAACCTTGATATCGCCTTAAAAAACTGTCCAGTATTTTAATTATTAATTCTTAATAGAGTTTCTGGATCTAGCTAATCTCACTCACATGAGGACTATAGGCCCTCCAAAACCATTGTACATGGTCTTTTGTTGCTTTATTTTTTTAACTTACATTTTTTTTGAAGTATAACATGTAGAGAAATGGGTACAGATCACAAGAGTACATACAGTTTGTTGAATTTTTGCAAACTCAGCGTACCAGCCCTGAGATCAAGAATCAACACCGCCAGCATTTTTCTTCTATCACCACCCCAATGCACTCTCACGGTATATAAAACCCCTGTTTTATGTTCTTAAGTTAGTAATTTACAGATTTTGATTTTTCACTGAACCCTTACTTTAGATGAGCTAGCTGTGGTCTGCATTTATTGAACTATTCCCTTTGCACTGAAAATGTGTAGAATCTGCCTTTCCAAGTAAAGATCATAACAATAGGGCCTCCCCGGTGACGCAGCGGTTGAGCGCTGGGTTGCGACGCTGCCCGCGGCCTCTACAGCGCCGGTTCGATCCCCGGCTGCTCCCCGGCCACCGGAGGAGTGTCCCGCATGGCGCGCCGACCTCTCCTGCCGCCCGCTGCTCCCCTCAGCAGTGTACTTCGGTCCTTCTGCCTGTTCTGCTCCCCGCTCTGGCTCTCGTGAATTCTCTCACCCTCCTGCGCTTCTGACTGTACCCAGTGCTTGTATAAATAAATAAATAAATAAATAAATAAATAAATAAATAAATAAATAAATAAATAAATCTTTAAAAAAAAATCATAACAATAAATTCATGCACTGAGTCTGTATCAGTCACATTTATCTGTTTGTGATTTGTAGGTGCAAATCACACATGCACAGCATGCATAATGCAAACAGATTTGGAACTTCTTTCTTCTTAATAAATGTAAAGCTGCATTACACTGTGTTGATCCAAGCTTAAAATATCGTAACTACAATTGGCTGCCAGATTATTTTATGTGCTGTGTTTCCAAACAATTTCTTAAAATTGTTCATTTCAGTTACCATAAGTAAAACACTCTGAACACTAAAAATTTAAAAACCAAATTTGTCCCATCTTCTGTTTAAGATAGAATTGTATATATACTTTAATTGTATCCTTGGTGTCCACAGCTATCTTTGTATGTGGTTCAATTTCTGTGCCTGATATTCAATAAATTATTTAGATTCTTATAGGTTTTTTAGATGAATACTTGAGTTAGAAATAAATATGTTCCATAAAGATTTGGTTTCAAGAAACAACTTAAACATCACTAAAAATTATTGGATTATTTTTGAAAATCGTTGGAAAAATTATTGGACCTTATATGGTTAGTACAATTATCAAGGGTTAAGCTTACGTGCTAATCACTTTTTTAAAAACTAAAATTTTTTCCCATTATATAAAACATTTAAGAATATTATTCAGCCATAGAAGAAATGAATGACTAGTACATGGTACAACATGGATGAACTGTGAACATTATGCTAAGTGGAAGACAGATACAGTAGGCCCCATATTGTATGTATAGGACTCCATTTATATGAAATGTCCAGAACAGGCAAACCCAGAGAGACAGAAAGTGGTCTTGGGAGCTGGGGGAAAGGGAACTGGGAAATGACTTTCTTTGGGGTAGTGATAAAAATGTTCTAGAATTAAGTAGTGGAGATGGTTGTACAGCTTGGTAACCACCCTGAAAAACACTGAATTAGGCATTTTAAAGGATGAGTTTTAAGGCATGTGAATTTTATCTCAATTTACAAACAAAGAGTAGTATACTTTCACTGTAGAAAATTTGGAAACCAAAGGAAAGAAGAAAAATGGCAAAAACAAGTTATATCCCCATTATTCAGCAACAATCACTGTACTTGTCCAGTGTACTTCTTTTCCATGTTTTTCTGTGAACTGTTACAGAAAAAAGAAGTCAGTGTTGGTTCCCTTAAGATGACAAAGACATGATTATTATATTTTATATTCACTTAGTTATTCCCACCCATCACCCCCCCACCCCCGCCAAGGAGAAACTGGTCCTAAAGAAGATCCATTTAGTTGAGGGAGAGAGGTATAATAGATGGACATGCAGAACAAGGAAGCCAAGAGCAATGGGTAGTCAAGTACGAGGGGGTGAAAATGAACCTGAAGGGAAAAGGTCTGGGATCCTGAGAGGCAAAATGACAGATTTGAGCAGTTGTCACAAGATGAGATACCCCTAAGGAAAGATTCCACAGGATTTTAGGACTTTTCCTGCAAGATGCCTCTTATATTATGTGAGCCACGCCTCTCGATTCTTAAACACACATGTTGTTTTAAGGGCTTTATACAAGTCACATTTGGATTTCTTTTAGATGTGTCACTGTGCTAAGATGGTACTTAATGTGAGAGAATGAGGTGGCCTGATTTTATTTGACTTACACATACTTGTTTACATAACTTTTCATCAACAATATTTAGAATTACCATCCTGTTCTTTACCCTCAGTGTAGCAGTGTTATTTTGCTATATTATTGCAATCTCACCATAAACATAATTTTAGATAATGACAATCTTAATAGGTAAAACTTACTGAGTGTTCTCTTAATGCCAGACATAGTGATTAAAATATTTTACAGGAATTTTCTAATTTAATCTTTACAACAACCCATTGAAGAAGGTAATTATCCCCAGTTTGTAGACAAGGAAATAGAGATTTAGAGAGATTAAGTAATTGCCCAAGATCACATATTAAATACATTAATTAATTACTCCCCCACTTATCATACATTTGGATTATTTCCATTGTTTTTGATTGTTAATAAAAATATGATAAATGTACTTGCTTTTAGACAATTTTTGTTTATAAAGCTATTTCCTTAGATTAATTATCAAAGTATCAAAATATCAAAGTATTTTTAGAATTTTCATGTGGTTGAGGTTTTTGATGTTGCCATAAAATTTTCCTTTAAGTTTTTCTACTTCTTTCTTTGTGGTTATAGAATTTGGTTGGTATAATTTATGCTTTGGGGATTTTTTGATCCAGAATATGGTCAGCTGTTGTGAATATGCCAAGATAAGGAAGTGGACTCTTTCAGTATAGATTTTTTTTAATGTGGAATACTTATTAATTTAACCCTATTATTTATGCTATTCGGATCCTCTATATGTTACTTTTTATTTTGCTTTTATTTTTTTAAGATTTATTTTATTTATTTATGCATGCAAGAGCTGGAGTGTAGGCCAGAGGTGCGAGGGAGGGAGTGAGAGGATTCACCAGAGACAGAGTGGGGAGCAGAACAGGCAGATTTACTGAAATACACTGTTGAGGGGAGCAGTGGGTGAGACAGGAGAGGTCTGCTGCACCATATGGGTTAGCTCCCGGGCCAGGGATCAACTCTAGCTTGAAGTGGCTGCTGATAGCATTAGTGCTGAGATTTAACCCCTTGTGCCACCAGGGAGGCCCTATTTTGCTTTCTTAATCTGATATCAACTCTGATTTTTCATCTTATGTGTTTCAGTTATTTTCATTAATTTCTCCTCATTACATTTATAAAACTTGTTTATGTTTTATTTATATAATAAAATTGGCCACTCTAATTCCTTATAGCAATCTGAAATTTTTTGTCTCCTAAATCTTTGATATAAAAAAAGCTTTATGTTGTCCTCCCATAAATCACAACTTGATGATTGAGAAATATGTTATTAGATCCTTTCTCTAAGTCTTTGTGTTTTTTCTACTATCTTAAAATAGTGAATGTTGTTCAAGTTAATAGTCATCCATATTATTATTTTATAGAAATAATATGACAGTCAGTAGGATAATTATTAGATTATTATTCAATTACTTTTTGCCATTAACATTTAAACATTTTACTGAAACATTTATAGATTTAAAGTCTTATTTTTCTCCTTTTTCTTCTACTCCTTGGCCTCTCCTCCCCTTCTTCCTCTTTGTGTTGGGATAATTTTGTTCCATTAAATCATACTTGGCTCCTCTAGTTCTTTAAGAACCCATTCTCTCCAGGGGATTACATTCTCAGTTAGCCCCTTTTCTATTATTTCACTACATCATCACTTCCTTCTTTTTAGAGACCGTCTCATGTTTCATCTTTACCTCACTAATCCATTTTATAATACTACATTTTCAAGGCTGCTATTTACTGTTGCCAGTATGGGTTTTAATTTGGCTACTTTGTATTTAATTTATACATGGCTTTTACTACTCCTATTTCCTATTTATAGTTTCATCTGCTGTTAGCTTATATTCTGCATTGTCTTCCTTTGCATGATCAAGTATATGGATTAAATACTTTAAAAAAAATTTTCTTCTGCTGTTTCTTACAGCATATCTACTTCAGCAGAAGACCTTTCCTCTACATCTTTTACTACTAATCCTTTGCTGTGCATCAGGTTTTTAATAGACTGTATGTTGAATGGTCTCTGCTTACGCCATCCATGGGGAAAAAAAGGATTCATCCTGGTCAAAGATGGAAGTATATTGCATAGTACGTAGAAGTATATACCCTTGGATAACCTTAGCTCTGTCAGTAACCAAGGCGGGGCACTAAATAGTACCAGAAACTCACCTAGTCCTCGAGCAAACAAGGAAAGCTACTCAGAGTGGTTATCAATTGAGGGAACTTTTAAAAGTAGGACAATGGTAAGGAATGTCACTACTGAAAATACACCAGTGTTTAGGCTTAGGGATTGCATGCTGCGTCTCCCCCCTCCCACTCCTCTTGCATTGACCTCGCAAGATCATTCGCTTCTGTCACAGTTAAAAAGATCTGGTTGAGCAGGCTGAAAGGGGCAAAAACAAAAGTCTTTCCCAGGCTCAGCACTGCCTGCCTGCTCCATCCTCATACAGGACAGTCACTGGAGACTACTCTTCCCTGGTAGCAGCATGCTGGGTTCCTAATGCTTTTGGTGGTTCCACAAACTGCTCTTCCCACCAATGCCAACTCTTGTTACTCCAGATCCCGGACATCTGTAGCTTAGAGTATCTTGCTCACCTCCCAGGCCCATTCTCTTCCCTATTGAAATGTGCTCTCTATCTGCTTGTCTTCACTGACTTTCTCACTTGACTTTGTGGAAATGAATTGGGCACAATTCCTTCCACTACTAGTATATGTTTACTCCTTTTCCTTAGTTTCTGATACTGTAACTGAATCTGCTGTCTTGAATAATGTTAATTTTAGTGAGCTGAGGGTAGGTGGGTGGGGGGATCCAAAGCATCTGTTCTTTCATTGATATCTTGTCTTGAAATCCAGCTAAGTATGTCTTGTGACGTGGCTCTTTCCGGCATAGATTGAACTCCCTTGTCGAAGATTCACTCTCATGTCCTTTAGAAATCATTCCCCAGATGTAGTGGGTATATGTGCCTCCCTTTTTTTCCTTCTTTCCCAGCCAAGCAGTGACTCATAAAGGGTTGGGAATTCCTTGACTTAAAATGTTAGTGTCTAAAAGTTGATGAGAATAGTTGAGACTCAGATGGAAATATTATTAAGGTCATAAATTGGTTCTAAGCACTAGACATAATAAATGATTACACTCCTCTATTTTTCTAAATCAGATCCTAGCCTCAGCCATGCCTGTCTACTTTTATTGGGGCTTCCTTTTGTCCCCACCTCCCCTTTTGGTGGAAGGGCCTGGTCCTTGGTGGTTCCCGTGGTTACTGATGCTCTTCCTGCTAGGAAGCCCTAACTCATGCAATGCCATCTGTCAAATATTACTCTTGTGATGGGCCACACAGATGTCCCTCACGGTGTTCTCTCACTGACAACAAGCTCAGCCACATGCTGCTGCTTTTGAGGCCATTTATTGATAATAACCAGATAGTAGAGCTCAAGCTCTCTGCCAGCCCCAAGGGGAGGTTTTCTAAGCAAGGTGAAGTAACTGTACTTTCATTATTAGCTGAACAAATACTTATTAAAAGCCAATATGGCCAAGCCACTGTGAAAAGATCTGAGGACTGAAAGATGAGTAATAGTCTCTGGTATCGAAATTTTTTTTTTTTTTTTTTAGTATTTAAACCAATGAACTTTATTTTTTTTGTATATATACCTAATAAATTCTTTTTTTTAGATAATAAATTTTATTGTTATATTCCCCATACAATTGCAGCCCCCCTATTCTGACCCCAATCCCTCCCCTCCTGCCCCCACCCCCCTAAAAGTGTCTCTGGTTCATAGTTGTTTGTTGATTTTGATTTTCACTTTCTTATAGTTATTCATTTTCCTGGTCCCTTATTTAAGTTTTCTAGATTCCTGCTATGAGTGAGACCATCCGGTATTTTTATTTTTCTTTTTGGCTTATTTCGCTGAGCATGATCCCTTCCAGCACCATCCATGTTGCTGCAAATTGCATGTGTTTATCTTTTTTGAATGCTGAGTAATATTCCATGGTATATATGTACCACATCTTCTTGATCCAGTCATCTATTTTTGGGCATTTGGGTTGTTTCCAAAGCTTAGCTATTGTAAACAGTGCTGCTATAAACATAGGGGTGCAGGTGTTCTTTGGAATTGATGTTTCTGTGTCCTTTGGGTAAATACCTAGGAGTGGAATTGCTGGATCATATGGAAGCTCTATGTTTAGTAGTCCAGAAATCTCCACACAGCTCTCCACAGTGGTTGGACCAGTTTGCACTCCCACCAACAGTGCAGAAGAGTTCCTTTTTCTCCACACCCTCGCCAACATTTGTTGTTGCTAGTTTTTTTAATATGTGCCATTCTCACTGGTGTAAGATGGTATCTCATGGTAGTTTTGATTTGCATTTCCCTGATGACAAGTGATGTTGAACATTTTTTCATATGCCTGTTGGCCATTTGCATTTCCTCTTCAGAGAAGTTTCTTTTTAGCTCTTCTGCCCATTTTTGGACTGGATTATTTTCTTTGTTGTTGTTGAGTCTCATCAGCTCTTTGCAGATTTTTGTGATCAGTCCTTTATCATTAGTGTTGGGTGCAAAAATGTTCTCCCAGTTGGTGGGTTTTCTCTTTGTTTTTGTTATTGTCTCTTTTGCTGTGCAAAAGCTCTTTAATTTGATGTAGTCCCAGCTGTTTATCTTTGCCTTCACTATCACTGCTTTGGGTGATGTGTCTGTAAAGATGTCTTTGATGTGCAAATCACGTAGTGTTTCGCCTATATTTCCTTCTATATATTTTATGGTTTCAGGTCTTATGTCTAGTTCTTTAATCCATTTTGAGTTGATTTTTGTGTATGGTGTGAGGTAGTGGTCAAGCTTCATTCTTTTGCATGTAGCGACTCTGGTATCGAAAATTTTAATCTTGATGGGATGGAAGCAAAATATACATAAACATAATTGTCAATATTATAAACCAGCTTCTGATAAATGCCCTAGGAGATGGTAAAAAGGAAGAATGTTTTGAGTGCATCTTCTTCCAAAATGTAACTTGTATCTGTTTATTGATTTCACACCACTCCAACCCACTGTCCTTTGCTCCCTGGGAGCATTTTGGAGCTTCCTAACTGGTCCTTCTGCCACTGCTCAGATCCCCTGTGCTATGTTTGCCACACAGCAATCTCAGTGATAACAGTGATTCTTTTACAAAACAAATCAGATCCTGCTGCTTCTCTGTAAAACTCTTCAGTGGCTTCTCGCTAAATTCAGAATATAAACTGACAGTGGCCTAAAAGGCCAAGCCAACCTGGCTCGGGCTGCCTCCTAACCTCCCCTCTCCCTGGGCCCCTTCACTCTAACTTTTCCGACCTGCTTCCTTTTCCATCTTGGGACTGAGTCCTTCCTTTTCCTTCAGATAGCAGGGAAATGGGACATCCTCGCAGAGGCCTCCTTCATTTTTCCTGCAGGTCTCCTGCCCATTATTTTCTCTCAAAACACCCTTTTATTTTTCCTCAAGGAACTTATCACATTTATGATTATATTTAGTTCTCTTTCCCACCTGATTCTGAGGTTCATGAGGGTAAGAAACATACATGACTTGTTTACTACTGTATACCTTTAGACTTTGCACTCACTTAGTGCTCGGACTACATTCCTTTAACCAAATGAGACTGCTTGAGTCCTGACAGTGGAGAACCCATTGAGGGGGGTGGACTAGGAGCATGAGAAAGGCTTTGAGCAGAAGTAGTAATGCAAACAGAATTGTCAAAGGAGAGGCTACATGACATATTTGTAGACTAAAGTAGGCCAGTAATGTTTCTAGAATGTGGTTTCGAAATCTACCCTGGAATTTGTATGCAACTTTCAAGTCATTTTTTGATCTGCCTTTTTTTTTTTTTTGATGGGGGGAGGGAAGCATTTATAAGGGTGGTAGAAAGAGAGAAGAGGAAGTTTATCTCTAATCATAGTTCATCTCCCCCACCCCGACACCGAGTTTAAAAAAAAAAATAGCATGATCTTGTGTAGTTGATCTCCATTATCAAAGGGTTCTGGTGAAGATGTGAGCGGATGTTTTCAAAAAGCACCTCCTATTATGTGTATTTCTGGACTTCTTTGCAGTGCCATTCCTGTTACTTAATCTCTTCTCTCTCCTTTTTTTTTTTTTAAATCAAAACTTTCTGTTACAAAGATGTTGTTGATTTAATTGCTGAAAGGCAATTTTATCCTGGAGATGTATTTATATGAAGTTTTGATTTCGGGAAGCCCAGCCCTGCCCAGCCCTTACCGTCTCTCCCAGCTCTGGACCCGTTCTGCATTCCAGCTGAGATGTCTATATTATGCAGGAAGCAGCTCCTGCCTGCCTTGGACTGGTGATTAAGAGCTCAGGATAATGAAATCTGCACAGTTGCAATTTGGCTGTTGGCTATAGTTATTATGCAACTCTTAACACTTCCCTTTTGTTTTTGTAAATAACATAAAATTCTGGTTTTCTTTTGGAGCTAACTCTTCAAATACTCTAAAATGTGTTCCACTCATATGTTTTTAATGAACAAATTAAATTATTTCTTAAAGTGAAGATATATGCTTTCCTAAGGGACAAGAAAACATAAACTCTGCAATAGTATTGTTCAAACTGTTTATGCACAGCTAAAGGAAGCTAAAATTACAAAGGCCTCTATGGGCCTTAGATTTTGCCTTTAAGCAGACTGCTCAACATGCCTTGATTGAAATAGCAAATGTAACAAGAGACATAGCAAAAAGGATGATAAGAGGCAGCACATTCTGATGGTAGGATGATGTGGAACAATTAAGAGATGTCAAGTGAGGTGTCTGAGATAAATATAAACTTTTCCCTGGCCACTCTCCCTAATTTTTGAATTTCTAATGTGAGAAGAGAACAGTACTCTCACCTGAGTTCAGATAGTGGTGGTAATACTAAAGTGCACCTCTATGGAGCAAGCAGGGGTATCTTCAGTTGAATCAACAACAGTGCCCCTGAATTACTGAATTATGGAAACAAGAATCTGACATGTAGTGTGATTGAGGGAGTAAATGTGCCTGGCACTTCCCAAGAACCTGTTTCATAAGAGAGTGATGGAACACGATGAAGGTTATCATCTCATGGACCGAAGGTGGGGGTGTGGTGTCATCATGGGAAGGGGAATGATTTAAAGAAGAGAACAGGGCAGCTGAGGTCACATTTGGCTCTGTCACTGTTTTGCCATGGTTGAGCGTAAGACAGTCACAGCTAAATTTGGAGACTGTTGGACCTGAGTGAATAGTCAGAGAAAGCTGTAACATAGAGGGGCATTGTGTACTCATATATTTTAAATACTTCAGCACATAGTGATACCCTAGAAACACTTGATGATTCATTAAGTGCATGAGAGGGGTACTTTCAAGGTGTAACCACAGAGAAGAATATTAAAAACTCAACATCACCATTCAATGACTTTCTAATATAGAAAAAAAATGAGTGAGTGTGAGAATGTGTGTCTGTGTTTGTGATTGCTTCTCCCAGAATCATTTATTTGCACAGAGGAGAAAGTTGACTCATCAGTGGAGCATCAAGGAAGTTAGGAAAGCTTTTAGATGAGTTAATATATGAAACAAGGTTTTTAAAAACTAGGAGAAATTGCTAGACAGATAAGGAACAGTAGAGGGTTGCAGAAGGAATGGTATTTGTAAAGATGCCAAGGCAGCAAACAACATTCAGAGTCTGCAAAGCTATTTTATGTGGTTAAAGCATGTTGCTTTAGTTTCCTATTGCTGCTGTAAACAAGTTACCAAAAATTTAATGACTTAAACCAGCACATTTGTTATCTTATAGTTGTGAAGGTCAGAAGTCTGAAATGGTTCTCACTGGGCTAAAATCAAGGTGCTGGCAGGAATGTTCCATCAGGAAGCCGTAGGGGAAGATCTATATCCTTACCTTTCCCACGTTCCACAGGTCACCTGCATTCTTTGGCTTTGGGTCCTTTCTTCTATCTTCAAAGCCAGGCAATATAGCATGTTTATATTTCTCTTTGACTCAGACTCCGTTCTCTCTCCTTATTCCACAATTAAAGGACCCTTGTGATTTCATGCTTCTCTCCAGATAGTTCAGGATAATCTCCTTGTAGTAAAGTCAGCTGATTAGCAACCTTAATTCCATCTGCTGCCCATTTCCCATGGCATATAACAGAACATATTTACAGATCCCAGAGATTGGAATGTGAACCTCTGTGATAGACCATTATTCTACCTACCAAACATGTTGTACAAAAGTTGAGAGTGATAATGAGGGGAAAATTTGGCATGATCCATCAATTCTGGGTGGAAAAGCTCATCTACAGAAACAGGGCAAATAATTTGATTTTATTTAAATGGAGGCATCAAGATTCTTGTGATTTTCCTAAGATATTATGTTTGCCAGCTATTACAACATAACAAACCACTCCAAAACTTGGTGGCTTAAAACAATGATTTGTTATTTTTCATGTTTCTATAGGTTGGTTAGGTGATTCCTTCACTGGGCTCACTCGTATAGGTACATTCAGTTAGAAACTTGGCTGGACTAAAAGATCCAAGATGGGCTCACATTATGTGGCAACGGTGATGGCCACTGGCAGTGCCACCTTGGTTGTACTCACTGTAAATTCACATATTTTGCTAGGCCAAGCCAACTCCCTTAGATGACAGCCTAGGACTGCATTCCAAGCATGAAGGTAGAAACATAGGCCCTCTGGTAGCTTTGACTCCAGAACTCATACAGCATCACCTCCACCACGATCTTTTGAATTGGGTCAAGCAGTCACAAGCCTAGCTCAAAATAAGGAGGAGGGAATAGATTTCATCCCCTGCTGGGAGCTGCTGAAGCAGCCAAATTTCATCTAGCACAGGCTATGAGGACAGGAGTTTTTGTTCTGAGAGTAAGTTTTTGAAATTCTGATGTTTCATGGCTAAAATGTTTCTGAGTACCAAATATCCACCACCTGATCAAGAAGTAGGAATAATTTGAGTATGACAAAGACCACTGGTATTGAAGAGGTAAAGAAACTATGAGTCTAGGGTGTGAGATGATTCATCATGTGGACACTACAAGAAGGCTGACTTGGTGGTGAATGTGGAGGAGTGACCTCTAATCCAGTAGGTGACAGTAATAAATGCAGAGGCAGATATGGAGGTAACCAAGCCAGATGGGCTAATTTGGTAGCCAGGAGATCATCACCATAAATTAGCCTTGTAGCTGGTAGACACTGGCACTCAGAACTTCTCACCAAGTCCTTTAATTCCCAACCTCCATATTATTTTGCTCACTTGTCAGTTTCAATGACCACTTCTGACTTCCAGAGTACGTAGAGAGATTCTTCAGTATTTTAAACCCTCAGACTCAGTAACTTGAGGATTCAGTGAAAGTATGAAATGAAGTTCTTCTTCAGATATGTATCTAAAGGCAAATGGATTTTCCCATAGATCAGCAGGATTTATGATGGTAAAATTTGAACAGTGTTAAATGAGTAATATCCATTACTCTCATTCTAGGTAAATAAAAATCAAAAAGCATAGAGTCATTATCCAGATGGTCCTAAGAGCTCATTCACCCAGAAGAGTACAAAATATGGATAAATTAAGGCTCATAACAAGAAGGATTAAATTGCATATTTTTATAATTACTACTATAATTTAATGTTTATTTGTTTATATGTAACAGAAGAAAAATGGTTTACAATACAAATGTAACATGCATTTCCATCGTTGGCTATGACTTCTTATTCTTAAAATGCCTTCTAGATTGCTACAAAATAAATTTCTATCCACTCCCCCGCAAAAAAAGGAAATTCAGCAAACAGCTCCTGAAAATTCCATGTCTAAAATGAGTGACCTGAACTATAAACATCTAATTTTGCCCTGCCTTTTATTTCCTTGCATGTTGTCCTTTTTGCACAAAGCTCAACACTTTTGCAGTCACTTCAGTTTTGAGCAGCTTACTAGAGATAAGAGGACTCATGAATGTAATTCTTACCTTTGACACAGAAATCCTTTCTGGAACTGTGCTTATGCATGAGATATATCTATAAATAAGAAATGATAGCTTTTGTAATCATAGCCTTAATATAAAGCTAGCAGGGCTTCTGCCCCCATCAAAGTAGTCTTCTCTAAAGCTTCTCTAAAGGTATACAACTATACCACCAATACTGCCATGACTCAAATTATTTGGGAGATTCCTCTTTGAGAACTGCTATTAAAGCTAGTTTGCAAGTCAAGAAAACCAACTCTTTGTTTTTCTCTGTCATATCCCAAACATTCCACCAAGTTTTAGGGATTGGCTCCTGTGATTTCTGCCTATCTAAAAAATTTAAATAAAATTTACTCTCAAAATAAGTAAGGTTCTCCACCACGCAGGAAATTCAAAATAATATTCCTCAGGTTCCAGAGTTATGAAACCTGTCTTTTTCACACATTATCCCATGGTAATATCACCGAAAACTTGTCATGGACTGTTAAGAAGTGTTACCATTTTTTTTCTAGAATCTAGAAATGTCCCATAAAAATATTTTTAACCTACCTTTCGAACTCTGTTATCCTTTAGGTAACTATGACATGCTCTCCTCTCCCCTCCCCACCCAGAACCTTTTCTGCCCTCATTGCATAAAGTCAACTGTGGCTCCACCTTGCTTCTGTGTTCCTCAGTTTTCAATGAATCACCTTTATTTCCTCCACTAAATTGTATCTTTCTTATCGGTGCTTGTTATTTTTAAGTTTATGGTTTTGCATGTAATTCTGACCTTCTACCTGCCTCAGTTTTGCCATCTAAATAGATCCATCTTCAGCACCATGATTATAATTTTTGAAGCCATCAGTGTGTCAGGTACTGCACATAAAACATCAGTTTCCCTCATCCTCACAACAATATTAGGAGATGGTATTACAATTTCTCCTGGGCAGATGAGGAAACTGAAAATCATTAAGTGCAAATAACTTGCCCAAAGTTAAATGACAGGAAATTAGGGAACGTTATGTCCATCTAAGGCAGGGCTTCTTGCCTTTGACGCTATGATGTGGAGAATTCTTTGTTGTGGGGCCTGTTCTGATCTTAGTAATAGGATTAACTGCATTTCTGCCCTCTGCTTATTAGAAGCCAGGAACAAACCCACCCCCCAACCCCGCCACACATACACACCCATTGTGACAACTGAAATGTCTCCACATTTTGCCAAATGTTCTCCAATGGGTATTTGAAAAATCTATGATCTAATACCAAAGACATTCTTTTGCCACATTATACTATTAAATAAGGCATTAATAAAACCACAGAACTTTCAGGCTAAATTTTGAAGAGGTTAATTTTAGAAGTCACCACACCTGACTGATCAATAGCATTGTAGATTTTACTTATGATTCTCTTTCCCTACCAAGGACCTTCCGGATCAGCCTTTCCAGGTGAGGACAGGTTCTGTCTATTTTAAGCTTCTCCACGGTATAGGATCACATTCTAACCTCACCACACATCTGTTCCTTGAATCACTTCACTCCACTCCTGCCAAGTAGCCCTCCAGTCTGGGGTTTAACACCTCCTATGAGTGTTATAGGAGACAAATCCTTGTTCAGATGTTTCTAACTAAGAAAAAACATTCTTCTTAATAGTCTTCCTTATCTTTTTGCCTCTATACATACCCTTAACCTCGTTATCCAAATTATCATTTTTCTCAAATCTTTTTTGAGAAAATACTTATTGATTTCCAGGAATATATTAGCCTTAATCTAAATAGTTTCTATGCCACAGTTGTTAAAACCATTATCAATTATTTAAAATATGACCATCTAACCTGTTTTTTCATCTTCATCAAAGAACAATTACAATACATTAAAATCTGAAAATCTCACTTGGTCGGCCACCCATCGGCTGCTGCTGGAAGCAGACTGCTCTGAAGCCTGAGGAGATTCCTCCCCTGGGGAAGCAGTGCTTTCCCTTTCCCTCACTCAGCCACTCTCATTCAACCTTTTCTTTTTTTTTTTTTTATGGTTTCAGGAAAATTCCAGAGTAGCCCTTATCTTAGAAAGAGCATTCTTTACCATATGCTCCAGACTTCTTGATGAAAATACAAAGAGGAAGAGAAAGTTTCAAATCTTGCTTTGTGGTGCCTCACTTGAGAATATTTTTTTAATGAATTTATTTGGTTAATAAAAATAAATGAATGAGTAAATAAGCATACATTCATGTTATCTATGTATCAAAATTCAGAATGCAGTATACTCTTCTTTAACATTGGGAGTACTTTGATTCTCCTCTCAGTCATCGTTATAGTTTAGAACTTATAGAAAACATCTTTTTAACAAAAGATAGTTGGTCACTAGAAGTCTGTGATGATGTGGACACCACTATTGTCAGGGTAGCATATCCCTCAGTATCTGAGTTTAGACCTGTAAGCGATGGGTCCCTTTCGTGGTTCAGCACAAGAAGCTTGTGAGTGATGTGTGTGTCAGCAATCCCCACTCGCCTGATGGCTCTGTAGGCAGGTTGTGTTTAGAGAAAACCAAAGAGAAAATAACATGTTAACCAGAAAGCTGTTTGGGGTCAGAATAACAGTCTGGTGTTTTTATATTTGTGTGAGATATAAAAAGAATGCTTAAGTTTCGGTTAGGCATGGTATGAGCTTTCAAACTTCTTGCTTATGTTTGAGCAACCCCAATGAAGTGCCTAAACCAAAGAGAAGACTGCCCGAACTCCTCATGTCTCTGGTTGCTCTAGAAAGCCTGGGTCCTCATAACATGCTATGCACTCTCTTACTGCAGAGTTTTATAAATGGACACTGACATGGACTACGAAAGGCCCAACGTTGAAACCATCAAGTGTGTTGTTGTGGGAGACAACGCTGTGGGGAAGACTCGCCTGATCTGTGCCAGAGCATGTAACACCACGCTGACACAGTATCAGCTGCTGGCCACACACGTACCAACTGTGTGGGCAATTGACCAGTACCGGGTCTGTCAGGAGGTAAGATGTATGATGTTTCTTTAAGATCTTAAAGGCGGGCCTCCCTGGTGGCGCAAGGGTTAAAGACTCAGCTCTATCAAGCTATCACCAGCCACTGCAGTTGGATCCCCAGCCAGGGAGCTAACCTCCCCTGTCTCTCCTGCTGCTCCCCTCAGCATTATATCTCAGTAGATCACCTTTTCTGCTCCCCACTCTGTCTCTGGTGAATCCTGTCACCACCCCCCACCTCTGGCATACACCCCAGTTCTTGTATACATAAATAAATAAAATAAATCTTTAAAAAAAATCCTAAAGACATATCCTCACTATTGCCACTCTGATTTTAAAAAATGGGGATAGAGGTGGGATGGGGAAGAGTGGGGAACAGGAATGATTTTTGCATTTAAGACAAAAGCTAACCATTTTAGTGCCATGAGAGAAAACAAAAACAAAATGCACGCTTGGGAGTATGGCTCTGGTATCCTGAATGAGGAAGACACGAGTCATGTGACTCCAGGAAGAGACTTAGAACTTCACTTAAGTCCCATTAGAGGGAATAAGGAGGCAAAGTACAAGAGAATCAAATGGGCCTTGAGGGGTCCAACCCCAATATCCCTCTCTGGGGGAGCCTCTGATTGATACTGAGCATAAATGTGTCTCCTGCAGGTCTTGGAGCGTTCCCGGGATGTTGTTGATGAAGTGAGTGTTTCTCTCAGGCTTTGGGATACTTTTGGTGATCATCACAAAGACAGGCGTTTTGCATATGGCAGGTAAACCCAGATGAGTGTGGTGCGGTTGAACTTGAGTGCAGTTTCCTTTCCAAACCCTGCAGCTGCGTCATAAACCAAAAATAAACAAACAAACAAAAAAAAAAAAAAAACCACATCATACGGCCTTGAAAAGTGTTGTGTTCTGCACTGTATCTAAAAAAAGAAAAGAAAAGTAAAAACCATAAAAACAGAACATTGTTTCCTGATGTCAAGAAAAGTTGTCTGCCTCATCACTTGGCTTCTCCCAGGAAGTATTTTATTTAAAACAACCAGTGCTACTTAAACTGTGACATTTTCTGCAGAAGAATTCTGTTGTGCCCTCCACCTTGGGCTGCTTTGATTGCTGTTTTCCTAAGTAATACTTTATTTGACTTCCGTTAGAATATTTTAAGTTGTTTTAGCACTTGGTCACCTCACTTCAGAAGATCTGTTGGTCTTTTCATGACCATATTAGCAGAGTCTGATGTTATTTGCTCTCAGCTTTGTTATCCAAAAAGTCTATTGTTTTCATTTTAAGGTTGCGTTTTAAAAAGAAAGAAAAATATCTCTGAAGTCTTTACAAAGTACAAAGGTACTTTACAAAGTGCCTTTCCAAAATGAACTGAAGTGCTAATGTCTATTTTCCATTTAAACCAAAGAAGAAAAAAAATCCAGTAAAGAAAAGATTAAAGTTTGAAGGGCATTAATATGAGTAGAACATGCTCAAAGTGCCTTAAAATATTTAACAACTTCTTATCACCATAAATTAAAGTGTCGGTGAATGTGGTATAGCTATCAAAATTCAGATAAAAAGATTTATTTTTTTAACCCCTTAACTGTAAATTAACACATTTCATTTTAAGTTTAGAATTAAAGCCTCATAGATCAGTTGTCCTTTGTACACATCAAACATCATGTTACCTCACAGGATTGGATTAGTTAGATAATCCAAATACATGAGTTACTTCTTGGTAAGTATTTCTAACACTTAGTGAGATAAGTGTTTCTAAAGTACCTCTATTTCTTCAAGCCAGTAGCTCTATTAAGCCTCTGAACAAACTTACTGGTGTTTATTCAAATGGTCTAAAATACTGAATAAACTGCTGAAAGGTTTTACCCAATCCCTGAGTAGTTTACACACTGAAAGAATCTGTGATTTAGGCCAGTTTGTTGAGAGGATCCCAGAAAGAGAACTTTCCATATGTCCATATTGATTTTAATGTTAAAAGAACTCTTGAGCTTAATACCCAGATTCATGGACACTTTTCTTCTGAACTCCCTCTCTAGTTCTATTTTCTCTTACCGTGATGTCCTTGATTCCTATCTTTAGTTGCCATTCTGGTCTTCTCTTTGGTTCAATTTTTCCACACACACAAAAATAGTAATAATATGTGAACCTGCCTGTAAGGACTGCGCAGTCATATTTACAATTTCTGTGGTTTAAAGGAAGCTTCATAAAGTGATGATTTAAAGCAAAGTAAGGAGAGGTAGAATACATTTCAAAAGGGCATTTTGCACTCTCACTTCTAAAAAGGAGTCCAGAAAAAGATGGGCCAAAAGATAAACTTACTAAGATATTTGGGTTGAGTTTCTAGAGACCACATTTCAGCATCTTAGTGGTCTGTTGCCACTTGAAATTGACCTTTTGAAATAATTAATTTTAACTTGATCCCACAATGTAAAACTTTTATTGTGGTAACACAAGGGCTGCTTCATTATCATGTGAGATTCCTGTATAGGATGGATTTAATGGTGCAGTGACCTTCATAGATCTGATATTGACAGGAATCTACCCTGGGCCTCTTCCAGCAACCTGACAGATCTGGGGTCATTTTGCAACGTGTCATGCCTGTGCTTGTTCACTCCCAACAAAAATAAGCTGCTCTTTCATGTGACTCCATCAGTTCAAAGGGCATTGTTCTACTCGCCAGTCTCTAATGTTTGGTTCTATCTACGGCAACCTGTTCCCCCTTTAGATGGAAACAGGACATTCTTTCCAAGCCAAGTCTGAGCAGCACAGAGGGGTTTCAGGAAACACTCCCGTGTTTCTGGATGAGTCTCCTAGCCTCACATCATGTGCATGTTTGTGTCTTGTATTTCCTCTGTCTTTTCCGATTCTCCACAGCCTCCAGGCATCCTGCCCGGGCTCCCACCACGGGTAAAGAACAAAAACCAGAGCTGTTCTGTCTTGGACCCTAGCATCTTTCTATAAACACTAAATACAGAATATCGTATTGTGTGTCGCACCAAAAATATATATCTTTGTGGACAAGTTTGATAGTAGCAGGAGTTTCTTTTTGTCATTATAGAACAATTTATTGCTGTGTGAGAGCTGTTTAATTTCTTTATGACTTCCATTTTTAGCTTCATGTCATTCGTGAAAAAAAAATCTTAATTACAGTTTCTGAAAATAAGTTATTGGCAAACCTGTTGTTTGACTGATGTTTTTACTATACTTGGCATGAATTACAAGTCAGTGGGATGTGATATATTCCTTATATTTGGAAATATATTTGGAACCTTTTAAAAATAATTCATTTGATTCTTGTGAAAACAGTGAGAGAAACCAGGTTCATAGCAGATGCCTCAGACCTCGCCTTAAGTTTACTGTGCTTCTTAGCACCAGGGTAATTAATAAGTTGCCCCCTCAAACATTCTTTGGTATGAACAAACTCTAGTTTGCAGAGTGGATCCTGTGGACCAAGGTGGTGCCTGTCCACTAACCAGAATTTGCAATTTTCTTAGCTTTGTATAACTCTAACCAGAATGTCACTGTGTTCTTTATAATTTAAAAGCAACTATTCAACCCATTTTTTAGCTAATTACAAAATTCCCTCCAATATATCAAAGGCTAGAATATTAGGTGCTTTGACAACATTAGTTTGGTTCAACTATTCAGGAATGCTAGGAAGAAGAGTTTATCTCCATGCTACAGTTGAATAGTATTGAGTTCCTTTACTACCATAGATTGGCCAACAGTGAGTTTCAGAGGCAGACCCAGTTCTGCCTAATGCTGGGACATCACTCTTTCCACTGGAGCAGACTACCTCAACCTCACTTTACATCGATGTAAATGAAAACCACCCCACCTGAATGAGCTGGGTGTGTGTTTTCTCTTTCATTTTTGTGCAAAGTCTTAGAACTAGGAGAGATCTCAAAGGGTCATCTATTTGCCCCTTTTTTTGTTAGATGGAAAATCATACATCCAGGAAAAAGTATTAAAAGGAGTCCTTCTGTTTGATGGAGATGAAAAATAGCAAAGTAGCATTAGCACCATAACACTTAACACATTTGAAATCTATCAAGCCCTCTCATCTGAAGTGAGTGACTCCAGCTCACTTGTAGCCTTTCTTCTCTCCACCTACCTTCTATCCACTTTTGGATGAACTTTTGAATCTCTTTTCTGGGTCTTTTAAAATGTCAAGAACAAACTGTACATAGTAACCATGACTGTAATCAGCTGCTCTTTTTTGGTGAGGAAGGAACCTCTTTTAAAGAGATACCACCCCAACAAAAAACTATGAACCAGAGACACTTTTTGGGGGGTGGGGGGCGGGAGGGGAGGGATTGGGGTCAGAATGGGGGGGGTTGCAATTATATGGGGAATATAAAAATAAAATTTATTATTTAAAAAAAATTTTCAAAATAACATAAGTGGTGACAGACTCAGTCAGAAGTTGGAAAAAAAAAAAATAAAGAGATACCACTCAACTCAAAAGTTTTTCCCTGAAATTATATAAGACTGAAATGATCACATTTAGGTCCCTGGCACTAAAAATAGAGAAGTATGATGGTCTGTACCCTCAACAGGACATCTAAGCCCCAGAGCCCATTTCCTGTAGTCACACTACACATAGATAATTTCAAATGATATTGTTTCCATTCCTTGATATTCCTCATAATTGATCTACCTTAGTCAGATAACCTTCAAACATTTAATAAAGCGTATGGTGTAGGAGGTGGTGGTGACAGAAGCTATGACTTAATTAAGGCTTCTCATGAGCCAGACCTGTGCTGAGTATTTTATGTATCTTGTCCCACTTCATGCTTGTGGTCACCCTGCAGAATAGGCTCATTTCACAATTGAGCAAACGGACACAGAAGTGGCCAAGGTCAGACAACTAAGAATGAGTAAAACTGGACTTTTCCTGTTAATCCTGTTTGACTCCAAAACATGTATCTTCCCACTCCACCAGTCTATGATGACTGATGATGTTGGATGATAACAAACATACTTTAAATTTATTCCTGGATCGGTCTATTTCTCACACTATTCTATGTGGACATGGATGACCTGCATTCACTATCATCTACTCAAATAATTCCATTGTTCCTCTTAAGTTCTTTAGTACATAGCAAATAATCTTTTGCATAAATCCATACATAGCTAAACATGAATCCTTTCACTTTCAATCAAAATGCTAACCAAGCAAACTTTTTGTGAGTGAGTGGGAATTTGGGGTATATTATATGGGGTTTATTATACTTTCTCTCCAAATGTAGCTTAAACCTACAGAACCATTGTTAGTGTCCTTACATAGTTTCTGGGCATTTTCCTTCCAGGTATAACCCATTTATTACATAATTATTCTTACACACTGATTTTCCAAAATGTTGCTAACTCTTATGAGAAGTAAGGTACATGTTTGAAATGATAACATTAATTGGAGTCATGATCCTGTCTGGCTAAGATGGGTCTGGTTTCACATTGAAGTAAAATGTAATCAGATACACAATGAATACAGCCCATTTTGAATGCCTGGTTGAGGCCCTTTTAAAAATTCAAGACTGTGAGTGACTGATGTTTATGTCTTTGTCTGGGATTGACTGTACTTGCAGCTTATTGCAAAGGGGGAAGGTAAGAAACAACTATTGTATCTAGAATATTTTGAATTATCTCTTCTTGTCCATAGCACATTCTAAATACTGGGCCAGAAGTAGCATTCTAATAATTTCAGGAAGGCAGACAGCTATTGGACCATGATATCTATCACATGGAGGTACACCATGCCAGGATTAGGGTGGAGCAAGTGAGGCATATACCTTGGTCATAAAATATAAATAATAATATTTAAATGGCAGGGTCACTATCAATGATTTTTTTCTTGCCCTCAGGTTCAGTACAGCACTAACTTTATTTCAAATTTTAATAGTTTGTTGTTCATAGAAATTTTTGCCCCTTAATGTTGATTTTTATTTTTAGTATTATATATCTGGATTACTTCGTTTTGCGGTACATCTTTAAATTTTGCATCTCAGACAAGTGCTTTACTCTCCTCACCCAAGTCCTGGTCCTGATGATGTACTTCATAAATTCATTCATAAATTTATACCAGAGTAGCAAAACAAGGAACGTTAGCTATGCATGCACTTTATGGAAAAGTAATACAATCCACATTTTTAAATGGGTAGTTTAAAGGTATCTAGGACACTTATTGCCCCTTATGTCCTGGCATAAAGGACTAAGAATTTTCCAGGCTATAGAAAGCTGTAGAAAGATATAAGAGCAGGCGAAAGGACAGAAACTGTCATTCCCTAAGAAGTTAGACTAAAACTACTTATTCTCATACTAGGCGTTCTTGTTATTCTGATGTTGAGGTCTGTGGAAAGGTGAATTAGCAATTTTAGCCAATACCTGGGTGATAATAAAGCAGGTAGTCCTCAGACCATTCTTTGATAAACAATGCCAAGGATTGATTACCATACTCTTTACTGAACCTCAGTCAAAAAGGAGGAACTCTGTGGAAAATTAGGGACTTTTGAGTGAAGGTAAGGAAGGGAATGAGGGGGTGGGGACTAGGAAAAGGAGAGAATTAATTCCATTTCTAGAAAAGTCTAGAAAATGCTATGCATTCTATAGTGATGGAAAGATCATGCTTTACCTGGGAAAGGAAATAGAGGAAGGGACAAATTACAAAGAGACACAAGGAAACTTTGGCGGTAATGGAAATGTTTACCATCTTGACTGAGACAGTAATATCCAGGGGTGCATACATGTCAAAAATTTAATCAAACTGAACAAAGTTTAGTGTATTTCAATTGTATCTCAGAAAAAATTTTAAGTGAAATCTTTTCATGGACATTCAAAGGAATTTATTACATGAGAAGACATTTGCATGGTAGATAATATATCTTTTAATTATTTATAGGACTTAAGTTAGATCTCACTGAAAATAAATCATTTGTATGAACTTAAGGGGACAATGGGACAAGACCTTTAACAGCTGAAAATAGGAAATGAGTTGGTTCTAGAATATCAAAGCTATGATGGGATGCTATCAAATTGTCCCTAAATTATGCTGGTTCCTGTTTTGCAAAGAGAACCCTCCGCTGTATGGATCATAGCCCAAGTGGAGTGGCCAGGGTGTGTGGCTATGGTCACATTTATATCTTTTTCAAAGTAGATACATTTGACCAAGTCCCAATGTGATAGCCAAATAGAGAACACCATGTTCCATGAAAGTTGCCCATTTCATTCTCAAGTAGTAACACTTTTGTCTTTTGCAGTTGGTTCTTTATGGAACTAGAGAGGTAATTTTTATGGAACACAGAGGTGATTTCTGAGAGCACACAAATGATCTCCATTTTGTACTCAGTCACCCTTGCTGGCAGTTGGGTGCAGAATTGAGCAATCAGGTGTGTCCTCTCATGTGGCTGGTAGCTCCATGACAAGTGTGTGCTTCCACTCCTGTTTGTTTCTCTGGATTGAGTCCTAGTCTGCCTTTCCAGTCTCATTTCTTGCTCCACACAATAACCAAATATTTATAGTTACGTGTCCTCTGTAGCCTGTAGGCCCACAATCATGCATTACGTCCAAAAGAAGTTACACCCCTACTCCACCCGTTCCTTACATAAGTATTTAAAGTATTTACGTTCTTGTTTTAAATACTTAGAACAGGCATACATACTCCCAGAAAACCTCACCTTCTTATCCTCTCCATTACCTTTAGAATCCAGGTGAAATGTCTCTCCTTTACATTTTCATAGCACACATCTGCCATGTAGTCATGATCTGTTTGTCTGAAAATTGAGTCCTTAATCTTCTCCCATTCTCCTATTCCTCTTATCCTATCATTTCTAGTATCTTTCAAACAAAGATATTTCTTTCTATTCTATGCCTCCTATGCCTGTGCCCGATACAGGGTAGGAGCTTATTAAATGTTAGTTGAATAAGTGCATGAATCTAATGATAGATCTCATACATGCCAGGGTCATCTAACACATTTGCTAGGAAATCATTGTAAACATCCTAAATCTTTGTAACAAACTCCGGGTTATATTAGGCTGAATTTTATATTTTTACTTTTATAGTAAGGATAATAAGTCATAGTGATAAAGATGGAAAACACTGTGCTTATAGTCTCCATAGTGAATTAGCAAGTGAAAAGATGAGTTGGGAAACCAGGAGAAAGGGGAGGGAGGTACAATCAGCCACACCTCAAAAGCTTCCTTTCATTTTCTCCCCACAGTTTGAGATTTGTAAATTTTGTTTGGAATGCTGTGTGTGAATGAGTATCCTTAAGCAGAATTGCTTGTACATTTCCAGCTATGCATTATTTCTCCCCTGGGTATCATTTCCAAGATCTTTATAATAATCATTTAAAAAATAACTATACAATCTATTTGCCCAAAGGTGAGGGCAATTAAGTAGGCAGTTGCAGGTGGATTATTACTGTTTTGTGCTCATCCAAACCAAACCAGCAAAAATACATTCAGCTAAGGCATGCAAATAATTAAAAAAAATGTAGTAGAAATTTCTGGATTCAAAAGCATGCTTCAAGCCTAGGACTGCAGTGATGTTAAATCACCTGACACACTGAAAATATTTCTGTACCACCCTTTGGCCTGCTGTCCCACACAGTCCCTCCTTCTCTGAACTGGTACATCTTGTACTGTAACCGAAAGACAAACATCAGAAGAACTGGGATTCCTCTGCCCAGTGCAGTCCTGTCCCCAGGATGAAATTGTCCTTGTGAAGTCACAGTGCCAAATGAGATAGGAACAGGGCTTGATTGATGACTGGGGTCACTTATGTTCCAGGACCAGGAAGGATGCTGGCTGCTGCCCAAGCACTGGTCATGTGGCTGGGAAAGGCAGTCCTTTGTGGTTCAGCCCAGAAAAGCATTGATAGACCCATAAGATGCCACAGAAATATGAATAACAAGACCACAGAAATGGGTAAAGAGAAAAAGGAACATGTGCATTGTCTAATACATTAATTGATATCGTGTTATCTGTCTTCTCTTTACCTTTTTCCTTTTTGTATTTATAGCTTGAATAATTGGGTCAAATATAGATAAATGTGTTGGTTTTTCATCATGGAAGAAAACACATCAGTTTGTGATGTTTCTATATTAGAATCTCCTGATGAACATATGTATTTCAGGTCATACATTCTTTCCTTCTAAATTAGGTGGTATAAGAAGAAAGAGACTGTTGAGTAATCCTGCAGTGTCTTCTGAGGATAATTCTATTACCATCTTTGAGCATTTGCCTGTCAATAAAGGACACAAGCTGGCAAGTCAAAAGGAAAAGATGTCTTGAGAATGTTCTGCCATTTTTATTAGCTGCTGTGTGCAAGATACATCCCTGGTGACTTTTGACAATAATTGGTACTTTATACTGTTTACAGAACACAATCAAAGATATTTTTCTTAGTGAATCTTAATAATCCTATCAGTAATTTTTAAGATTGGCCATTCATAAGATTGCCACAATTATTATACCACTTTATTTTCTCCCCTGAACGCCTGTGCCCCAACCTCAAAAGTATAATCAGAAAGACATAGTAAATCACAGAAAGATAAAGAAAATTACCAATCCCTTTTAAATTTAGCATCTTGACTATCTCTTTATCTTAGTGATTTTTTTTTGGTTTGTTTTTGCTGTCTTTTATAAAAAAGATTGGTCTGTAAAATAGAGGGTGCTTCCCTCAGCTTTAATTCTGTGTAACTAATCCAGAAATAATCCCAAAAGTAACCTGCTCATTTCTTTACCATTTCCTTTGCTTCTGGAGATAATTTAATTCCTGGAAGAGATCATTAATCCACTGTTATTATGGTGCTTTGAAAATATCCAATTATATGGGGTAAATGGATTTTTGAGATAAATTCAGATAATTAAAAAATATATTAACCGGTTCATCTCAGAGAGATTATATGGCTGTCTTTCTACAATAATTGTCTAAAGAAATATAATAACTCACATTCTATTGGGTCGTTGGAAAAGTCATGACGTATGTTTTTTTCTAGCAAAAATGCATCGTGACTTTTCTGATAACCCAATATTTCATTTTTTTATTAAAACTTAAATGTATCCCTTTACTTATTTGGGGCCTCAATTCATTTCTTTCAGACTTCGAGTCTGCAGACATATTTGCGTTGGTATCTTTTAACTTCCAGTATCTTAAGGCCTTTTAATTTGTTAAGCAATCAAGGACCTCTTTTGAGAAAAACAAGTAACAGAAACGAGTAAGGAGAAAAACGAGTAGGAATGAAAAATAACACTCATAGTCTAGTGGGAAAGACAGCAACATAAATAATTATAACTCAGAGTTTAGAAAGGCTGAACTAAGATGTCAGTACCAGGAACAGAGAAGAAGAATTGCTCCAGGCAAAAGCTCTGGTGCCCTTGCTGACTGACTCCTCTTGCCAGTATCCCACGTCTGGTAGGTCCATTAGCAAATCCTATTGGCTCTGCTTCCACCTATGTGGCGAGCTCAGCCACTTGTCACCACCTGTATTGCTCTAAGGCCAAAGTCACCACCATAGCTCTCTGTATTACCATCTTTACTGGTTCCTTCTGTTTGCCGCCTCATCCCCCGCCATGTTATTTACTATTTTGCCAGTTTTCATTGTAACACCGGGATATTCCTGTTTGAACCTATATCGTGTCATTTTGCTTAAAAGCTCCTAGTGGTTTACCGGTTCAGACAAAGTAAGAGCCAGAGAGAGCCGAGAGAGCCTTCCTACCTCAGCCCCTTTGTTGCCTGTCTGAGCTTACTCTTCCCCCTCAGGGCAATATCCCAGGCATGCTCCTGCCTCAGGCCTCTGTAATAGTCACTTCTTCCACAGTGTTCTCTCTCTAGGTACCATCTTGTTACCTCCCTTATTTCCTTCAGGTGTTTTCAGAAATGTCACCTCATTGAGACCCTCATTGACCACTCATTTCATAGCTATTTTCTGTCTCTCTTTCCTGCTTCATTTCCTATTTGGTACTTATTACTATCTAGCATACTGCATATTTTATGTATTTTTCTTGCTTATTGTCTCTGTTCTCCACTAGAATGAAGCATGACGAGGATAAGCACAAGATCAGAAATTTGTGTCTGTAACTAGCTGTTGTATCCCCAATGTCTAGAAGAGTTCCTGGTACACAGTAGGTTATCAGTTAATTTTTCTGAAAGAAATGAATGAGTGATTATTTATTGATTTGAATAACTTAACAAGTCTTTGCACCTTTATCGTCAAAGAAGATTGCTGAGTGGCCTGGATAAAAATCTTTTCTTATTGTGGTAGAATGAGCTTGCTTTTTTACGCAGTTTTGTTTCAGAAGAACTAGGGAAGTTAATCCCAGAGACCTCCCATCTGGCATTATAGATGATATAGGGGTTTTCTTACATCTATAGCTAGTCTTGCTCTTAAGAGAAAGCATTTACAGTGTAGGAAGAAAGATCCTCAATCATTGAGATTCAGGGAAAGTCAGAGAAATGAGAATGAGAGGTAGAGTAAGGAGGCAATTTATTATCACGATTTCACCTTCTGCTATTAAGCAAGCCTTTATGTCAGTGCTTCCTGCTTTCATTGACTAAGATTTAAATGATTTCGAATAAGATGGCTTAACTTTTTTAATAAATTATTTGTGCTTCACCCAATTTCACAAATATTCAACTTTTACTGATAATTTCACAAAGGTGTGAGGCTATACTAAAGGAAGCATAGATTGCTGAGTAAAAAAAAAGGGATATCAAGTGAATAATAGCCAGTGTCCTTCCCTCCCCTGGGGCCATTGTTCCCTGTGATATTTGCCCTATGATGGTAGAACCATCCACTTTTAAGACTTGAGTATTATCTATCTTAGTATTTGGTGGCACTGGTGGGATGTTGATACTACATTCCAGAACTTAAGAGTGTGCATTGCCTTTCTCCCGTTTTTGGAGGGTGGGGGGTGAATGATTTAAAATGTTGCTTCCTACTAAAAACATGCAGTTATGGGCTTGAAACAAATAGTTGCGCATGCTAATCACTCCCAAATCTGGATATATTTCAGGGTGTTTTCACAGTTTTCCCCACATAACATCTGTACTTAAGAAGCCTCACTGCTATTGGTAAAGTATTGACTTGATTTCTCTACTCACATCCAGGGCACTGCATGGTACTGCCCTGCTCCCCCACCCCAGATCCCCTGCCAGGCACTCCCCTACAGGCCTCTCCATCTTCCATGAGTATGAGCTTACACAGCCATTCATCTCCAGGTGGTCATGTTCACCGTCACTGACAACCCCCTCCGCATCTCATACACACCGGGCTGCTCCCCTACTAAAAATTTCCAAAGCCACTTGTTATACATTCCTTTTCTCTGCCATGCTATATCCCAGCTGTTTTGTGCTGTTTTGAACTGTCTGTTTGCATAGCACTGTCAGACTATGTGCATGAAAGGTGTGTTGTTGACATGAATGGTTTTGAATATGTTTCTGTAAAGAGCCTACCTTGATTATGGGGGGAGAAGGAAGCTTAATGCCTCACAGGTGGAGGTGAGGGTCTCCTATTTAAATCTTTGCCAGAAGGGGACGTGTGCTCATTGGCAAAGAGAAGAAGGCCATTAAAATGTGACTGTGATGTCTACTAATATAAAGGATATGGTAGTTTCTACTAAAAAAAGAAATAATGGGCAGTAGTGACTTGTAAAGAGGTAGGACCCAGCCATAGAGCAAAAGGCTTAAAACTATGTTTAAAGAGATCCTCCCAAGCAAGACTCAGGTAAATATAATTGTTAGCTTTCTCTTGGTCACCAGATTTCATCAGCAAGAGACCCAAGCAGAATTGGCACATTGGAGAAGACATTTGACTGTCCCACACACAGCCTTCTGGAGGACTGGGTAGAACCCACTGTCTTTCACATCACCCATCAGATTGATCTGGTCTTAAGCACATCATAACCTAGAAATTACTTTTTCACTTGCTCAGATAAGAAAATCAGAGAATTGAAGGACCTTACTTGGACAATAGTGGCAAGGTAGATGGCACCAGAAAAGGGAAGACAAACTAATAAGACAGAGAACACTTTTGTGATAGGCGGAAACTTAGAAAATGTATTCCTAACAGAATTTTGATACTGATTATCTACTCTATTTCAATCACTTCTTCAAAGGATGAATTTGCTATTTCAGTTTGGAAAAGTAGTTTAGCTACTGTTTGCTTCTCTGATCTTGTTCCACTAAGTTCACTATATTTGACTGTAGCTGTTATAAAGACAGGCATTGAAAAGATGTGTGGCATTTGCTGTTTAAAGTCTAACTCGGGCCAAAATATGTGGGTAAGATGTACTTTTTTCACATTTTTCTTTCTTGAATTCCCCAACAAAAATTGGTCCCAACTTTGTATGCACTCCTTATGTTGTCTAAATATCTTTGCCAATCTTTCACATGCTATCTTTGGCCCATGTTCTCCGTAAAAGATAACTGCTGTAAAAATTTTTTTTTAAATTACTTTTTTTGTTTGTTTTATATCTAGAAAAAAAAACTGATACAACTGAGATTGGCTTTATCAGCTTAAGAATTTTTGATCATTTGATCTCTCTCTGATCCCCTCCCCACTTCCGATATTTTCAAAGAACTGGAGATTTACAATTATTTCAATTGAGAAATTTACTTATTGTCATTTTTGTACTTCACTAATCAAAACACTCTTTCATAGGTATTATTTGATGTGTTAGTACCCTAGTGAAACTATTATGTTGTTATTTTTCTTTCAGGAACAATAAATCACATTTCTCCCACCTCCCCCACCTCAAAAAAAAAAAAAAAAATTTCATAGATAAGCAACTGAGACCACACCCACTTAAGTCCTTTGTCACCCTGGCTTTCTATAATAAAGTCACTTAGCCCAGTCAAAAAAAATTCCAAATGTCTTCCTGTGCCTTCTCAATATTAACAGTTCTGGAGTTTGGAGTTTTGTCTACTCTGCTCTTTGCCTCTGCATTCTCAAATCCATGTGCATTCTACTTTAAATAACTGTAGGATTCCATTTAAATCCTATAGATGACTGGATCAAGAAGATGTGGTACATATATACCATGGAATATTACTCAGCATTCAAAAAAGATAAACACATGCAATTTGCAGCAACATGGATGGCGCTGGAAGGGATCATGCTCAGCGAAATAAGCCAAAAAGAAAAAGAAAAATACCGGATGGTCTCACTCATAGCAGGAATCTAGAAAACTTAAATAAGGGACCAGGAAAATGAATAACTATAAGATAGTGAAAATCAAAATCAACAAAAAACTATGAACCAGAGACACTTTTAGGGGGGCGGGAGGGGAGGGATTGGGGTCAGAATGGGGGGGCTGCAATTGTATGGGGAATATAACAATAAAATTTATTTAAAAAAAAAAATAAAAAAAAAATAAATTTTCAAGATAAAAAAAAATAAATAAATAAATCCTATCACATTCTTTTTACAGCTGAAATACGAACCCAGAGGTCATTTCTAGGCTGATCCTGATGCATGTGAGAATATCTTCATCACACTGCCCCTTAACTCTTCAAAGTAAAAACTTAACTCTTTTTAAACTTAACTCTTCAAAGTAAAAAAAAAAAAAAAAAAAAAAAAAAGGGCAACAGAACCATGGAGGTAGAAATGCCAGAACTTGCCTTTTTCTCTTTATCTTTCATAGGAATGGCATTTTAAACATGAGCTTATGTCAGACATTGAACAGTCTCTACACAGGAATGAATGTTTTGATTAAAAGTTGTTTAATAGCTCTAGTTCCTTGGAATTCTGCCTAAAGCCAGAGATATTCTTAGCTGCAGGTCTTGTGCCTTCTTTGAAAAAATAGAAAAATGGCTCAAAATCTATAGGGAATAAATGACATTTTCTAAATAGTTACTTGATCATATAGATGTTTATCACAGACCACACTGATGTGTTGTTTAGAGTTAGAAATTGGAAAAGAATGTTGGGATGTGGAGGAATGGATCAAAGTGGCATCTTTCTATAGCTCTCTCACTGTATCCACTGATTAGCTTTTTGGTAAAAATCAGGATTAAGGTTCTACATTCGTATGGCAGACCTGAAGAATATGATTCTATGTAATCCGTACACAGTGTTTTCTTAACTAGCATTTGTATTTAAATCAATAGTGTTTAACCAAGAATATTTAAGCAAGTTGTAAAATATGATCTTACTCTTTAACTTGCTTTCAAGGTAAAATAATGGAGACAGGCTCACCTAACACCTAAGTATGCCTTAAAAAAAGGGAAAAAAGAATAATTTTATTTCATGGAGACAAATAGAATTTTGGCAAATAGAATAAGTTATTTTCACTTCAGATGTTGTGCTACTCTCAGCACAACCTCTTTAACTATCATCCTTTTGAAACAAAATATTTACAGAGCTTTGAGTTATTTTTCTAGCTTTCCAACGGCATTTCATGCATTGAGATATTGATGTGACATAGTTAGAAATTGGACCCTCCAGACCTGTGTTGAATGATGGCATTGTGCTGCTATCATCAGGAGATTCCATTTTTCCAACCCCCAAGGTCCTGTCTGTACTTGTTTACAGGTCATATGGATAGTAACTAGTATGTGTTCAGTGGTATAAGTGTTATCATGGTAACCTTGGCAACCGAGCTAGCTCTGATTTTTAAACCTCACTTGCTGTATCATAAAATGAGATAACAGAATTGACATTTAGCTACATGTCTGTCATATAAATTAAGCTCTGTGAATGATTTTCTTTATAGCCATGTGCCTTAATGTGGCAATAGTAGACACTGATTAGAACAATTTTATACATATTTTTCCACATTTAGGTGCTGGATAAATTTCCTCAATTCTTTCTCTATTATATTGAATCTTAGATATTGCAATATTATTCTCACTATGTCAAAATTCATGGTGCTTTTATTTTAGATCAGGCTGAAGCTTATAGCAGAGCTGCATCAGATAGCCTATATAAATAGGATTATGAATAATAGAAAACTCAGCTACTAAAAAAATTTAAAGCAAAACTTAAAGCGTTCTTGGCTTCACCGGATACTGTTATTTATGCTGATTAGAATTAAGACTGTGCACAGAATATTCCACTAACTAAATCAAAATCCCAAAGACAAGACATGATTCCAATTCTTTCATATACTTATGCATATTTTTACACATATTATGTCTTCCATTGTCCAAGAATCTTTGATAATATCTTTCTTGCAAGGACATTCTAAACTTGCAGATTAGTATATTAATCTATTTGGAGTCCTACATCCTCCTTTTGTATTTGGAAATATTTCAATGTCAGGATTTTTCCCTTTATTTGTTGTAGTCTGGTGCAGTTTTTCTTAGATATAAATTTAAAGACTCAACTTGTGAATTACATTTAATGTAAGCACCCTGCAGTTTTCTGCATTGCAAATGATTATTTTTAGAAATTTTATGGTTGCCTGGATATATTTGTTTGTCTTCATTGATATGTAGAGGGAAAAGCTCATTAATGATTTAAAAGGGAGGTGTTTTGATTCATCGACTTGATTCTTCTCATTACATAAACAATAAAGGCAATAAATTAACATCTAATAAAATTGTAAGAGTTTATTTCTGAATTTAACTGCTAGATAGTCTTAAATCCTTAGGCATAACTTTTCCTATTCCTTATATTCCTCTGCTGTAATACTTTCAATGTCATCATTCAGCATATTTTAACCTGAAATGCTGCTTTATAATTCTTGTTAAAGATACCATTTAACAGCTATCTGTCAAACACCATAATTGAACAACTGTTTCATAAAACAGTTCTTTGGCTTCAAGAATGGTAAGTCATTATATAAAAATGGAAGATCCTTATGTCAAAATTGACTATAAAGCATTTTTTTCTTTTTCCCATATACTTGCTATGTGTCATATATAACAGTTGAGAAATCTGCTTCCAACATTTTCTCATTTTTATTAGCCATCCATCTAACTCTTGTAATTTTTATGTTAAATACTACCTTTCTTGCCTTAAATCTACTAGAGTCAAAAATTTTGTAAACTCGGGACTTTTTCTTTTCAGAAAAGATAAGTGGTTGTGCTCTCTACATGTGTGCTTAAGTGGAAAGAAGGGCAGAAATCCTTCTGTGTATTTGCCGACCCTGCACAGCAAATACCTGTTATGTTTTCAGTAATGTTTAAACTGTTTGCTTTATCTCATTGGGTTGAGTCATCATCATCTTTATGTTTAAACTGGTAAAAGGTACTTCTTATTTTCTTTTATCTTGTAACTATTTCTTTTGAACAGAAATAGTTCAGCATGTTGTGATTCCAGGATTGAATCAAGTGTGGGGGACCTTCTATACTGTAAAATACTTTATTGGAAACTTTACAATGCATAGGCGCTCTTCCCTGCACTATGGAAGGGAACTCAGGCTGTGTGGGTGCTGGAATGTGGGGGCTTATCTGGCTATCTGCATGACTCTGAGATGTACTTTAATATTTTGTAGTTTTTAAACTATGACACAGTATAGCACTAGGTGGTTGGGGGAGAGGAGGAGTCATAATGATAAAAGGGGGGGTAGTTAAAAGACAATATAACTTCTTTTGTGATTTCCTTTTAGGTCGGATGTTGTGGTCCTCTGTTTTTCGATCGCTAATCCCAATTCCCTAAATCATGTGAAAACCATGTGGTATCAAGAAATCAAGCACTTTTGCCCTCGTACACCTGTTGTTCTAGTTGGCTGCCAGCTAGATCTCCGCTATGCTGATCTTGAAGCTGTTAATCGTGCCAGACGCCCTTTAGCGAGGTAAGCCAAGGGACTCAGTGTTTCACTGCACTGGCCAAATTAAAATTTAGAGGTAGCAGATGTCTCTCTAGCCTAGGGTTCTGTTTTGCAATGGTTCTGTAACCCCATCGCTCAGCCATACGCTTTAAGTTGCTTGTTAATCACCCAGGATCCTTCTCATGTTCACCATCTCCTCTAGATAGGAACCTATTTCTGTAAAATGGTTTACCAGTGTTTGACGTGAATTACTGAAGTATGAATGGCATAGTGTGTATAAAAGTGTTTTGAAATTTGTAAAGTCTTTCCCCACCCCCATTTGTAAAATCTTTAAGTGTTAGCTACTCATATTAATGTCATTCTTGAATTTATGTTATTGTAATACAGTCAACTAACATCCAGAGTAATCAGTTGTAATCCTTGACCATGGGAAGATCAGATTTATTCAAATACACATATGCAGGGTTTTTTTTTTAAGTTTTTCTGTTTCTACAATCCAACCTCTGTATGTATTTCATTCAGTCCTAAGATGACAGTGTCCAGCTTCAAAAATCCAAGTGGACAAATAATTGCAAAGCAACAACACTGCATTTTGAGTGACTTTAGTGATTATATTTGTAAAGTGTCACCAGTTTAAAATAAAACTTGGGGGAGGATTTCTTTCACTGTATTTAAAATGTGGATATTGATTAAGGGGGGAATAAGTTTATAAAAGGCTGTGTTCCTCAATAGTCTATGAAAAACTATTGTTTATATGTTTATATTTGACTCCCTCTTTTGCTTGAGAGCATAACTTTTCCAGAAATATTTATATTAACACTGCTGGTGAAGGAGAGAATTGGGTTGAATGTCGTATATAGACTTGTTGAGTCTTGATCATGCACACCTGAGCTTATAGAATGATGTAATGCAATGTTACTTCAATTTTTTAAAAAAAAGTCATCTTTCAATGTTTGCCTAATAGACTCATTACAAAATTTTATATTTACTTAACTTTTTTATGCTTTCACAGTAAAAGCAAATGGAAATTTCTTTAGATGATTTCTGACATCTAGGTCCTTTATTTTTTAAGATTTATTTATTTATACAAGCACTGGGTACAGTCAGAAGTGTGGGAGGGTGAGAGAATTCACCAGAGCCAGAGCGGGGAACAGAACAGGCAGACTGATGAAATACACTGCTGAGGGGAGCAGCGGATGTGGCAGGAGAGGTCTGAGCGCCATGTGGGACCCTCACCAGCGGCCGGGGATCAAACCGGCGCTGCAGAGGCTGCAGGCAGCTTTGCAGCACAGAGCTCAACCACTGCGCCACCAGGGGAGGCCCTCTAGGTACATTTTGGATAAGTTTTCTGAAAACATTTCATGTTTAGTTTCCACAATCTATTATTAAGTGCATATAGAATAAAAATGGAATACTTAGAGTCACATAAAGGGAAAGAGGATGAATGGTAAATGAGAGATGGCCCCTAGTCTCAGGATCTTTCTATGTCACAGAAGAGGTCGAGGTCATTGAGCCTCACACCATAGAGGACTGAGGAGAGTTACAGAGCTCAGGAGGACAGTGGAGGGGACAGTCATTTCTACAGAGCAGTCTGGGATTCCATAAAGAAGATGGTATTTGAACTGATTTTAAATCATTCCCTAGTGCAAGGAGCTCAAACTGCCCCCCAGGAGCAAACATTGAAGTTAAACCTTCCCTGTACTTCCCTTTGGTCTTTACAACACCCTAAAGATTTTTTGTTTTGTTTTTTTTTTTGTCTCTTCCAACCAACTTTCTTCAAGTGCAAATTCTGTCTAATATTATCTTATTTCTCTTAAGACACACATTAACTTAGGTCTAGAAAGCTAAATATTTTTTTAGGAAGATCAATTCATAAGAGTATGTCTCAGAATCAAGTATGTATCTGTGAAGAGTGTAACAATAGATCTCATTTGCCTATGTTATGGCATTCCATTGTGTCTTTTCAATAATTATGCTAGAATCACAACACCATTCTGCTTATACTGCTTCTGATGTTTGGGCCTTCCTGGGTTTGATTAAATTATAAATAAGCCTTCTGTGCTAGCCTAAATGGTATAGACTTAATTCCATAGGCTTTGTGGAGCCAGAGGATTTTATTTAAATAATTTTCTGCTAAGCCATACTTGCTTTATGTAAGGATTTTCCATGTAACACTGAACTATGGATTAAAATATAGTATGGGGCCTCCCCGGTGGCGCAGTGGTTGAGCGCTGGGTTGCGAAGCTGCCTGCAGCCTCTGCAATGCCGGTTCAATCCCCAGCTGCCAGGCGAGGGTCCCACATGGCATGCAGACCCCTCCTGCTGCCCGCTGCTCCCCTCAGCAGTGTACTTTGTCAGTCTGCCTGCTCTGCTCTCCCCTCTGGCTCTGGTGAATTCTCTCACCCTCCCGCGCTTCTGACTGTACCCAGTGCTTGTATAAATAAATAAATAAATCTTTAAAAAAAAATGTAGTATGGAGAAATACTAATTAAAGGCTAATGCTCTAGCCCAAGAAAAAATGACGAGGGCCTAATCAATAAGAGTAGAAGAAAATAGAAGAGGAAAGATATAAAAGATTCACAATTCTATCAGAAGAGACACAGTTTTGGATGTGAACCATTTAATTTTGTATAGGGAGTTCTAGACTCTAAATGCTTAGTAGAGGTCTCTCAGCAACTTGGGAATTTGACCTTAGGCAAACACTTTAAACTCTCTGCCTCAGTTTCTTCAGAATGTAGGATGAAAATAATACCTATTATTGTGAGTCTCAAATGAGAAAGTGTATATGGATTAATTTATAGCTATAAAGCAAAATTTAAGTATAAGGTGACAAGGATGAAGATGATGGTGACAATAATGATCACAGATAACATCTATTAAAGTACTTTTCTAAGTGTAGTATCTCATTTAAACCTCCCAATAAAAAAGATTAAATACTAGGGAATAAACCAGACAAAGACGTAAAGGATGTATACAGGAAAACTATAAAACACTGTTAAAAGAAATAGAAGAAGACACAAAGAAATGGAAAATATGCCTTGCTTATGGATAGGAAGATTGAACACTGTCAAAATGGTCATCCTACCCAAAGCAGTTTACAGATTCAATGCAATTTGAATAAAAATCCCAATGGCATTCTTCAAATAAATAGACAAAGATTATGGAAAATCGTTGTGGAACCACAAAAGACCCCAAATAGCCAAAGCTCTCCTGACTGAAAAGGGGTAAAATGGAGGTACCACTCTTCTAGACTCTAAACTATACTATAAAGCCATAATAATTCAAACAGTGTGTTACTGGAACATAAACACACACAGCATAATGGAATAGAATTAAGAACCCAGAAATAAAACCACACATTTATGGACAACTAATCTATAACAAAGAAGTGAGGTATATACACTGGAACAAGGAAAGTTTCTTCAATTGATGGTTTTGGGAAAATTGAACCATCACATGCAAAAGAAAGTAAGTATCTCATAATATATATGAAAAAATCAATTCAAAATGGATTTAAAACTTGGTAGTAAGACCTGAAACTATGAAATATAGACAACATGGACACAACACTCCATGACATAAACTTCAGAAACATCTTTGCAGATTCATCTCCAACAGCAAAGAAAACAAAGGAGAATATAAGTACTGACATTATATCAAACTAAAAAGTTTCTGTACAATGAAAGAGTAACCAGAATGAAGACACACTCTACTGAATGGCAGAAAATATTTACACACCATCCATCTGGCAAGGGACTGAAACCAGAGATCTACAAAGCTTATACAACTCAACAAAAAGAAACAAATAACCAAATCAAAAAATGAGCAGAAGAGCTAAATAGGCACTTCTCCAAAGAAGTCATGCATATGACCAACAGACATATGAAAAAGTGTTCATCATCACTTACCATCAAAACCACAATGAGACACCATTTCACACCTGTGAGAATAGCCCATAGTTTAAAAAAAAAAGGGACCCTCGTATGCTATTGGTGGGAATGTAGACTGGTCCAGCCCCTATGAAAAGCTGTGTGGAGGTTCCTCAAAACACTAAAAATGAATCTGGCATATGACCCAGCAATTCCACTCCTAGGTATCTACCCAAAGAACACAAAATGCTAATTCAAAAGGAAACATGAATGCCTGAACTTATAGCAGCATTATTTACAATAGCTAAGATATGGATATACAATAACCAAATGCCCCAGAATGGATGAGTGGATCATCATATATACATACATACACAATGGAATACTACTAAGTGATCAAAAAAGAAACTCATGCCATTTATGGCAACATGGATGGAACTAGAAGGGGCATTATCCTAAGCAAAATAAGCCAGAAGGAAAAAGATAAATACTGGGTGGTGACACATATATGGAGTATAGACAAACCAAACAAAGGATCAGAAAAACACAAACTTTAAACCAACCCTTGGAAACTGACCATAGATCTAAAGTATCTGAGAGGGAAAGGAGAAAGAGGGAGGGGAGGAAAAAGGTGGGAGATGAATGAGCACAGGGGACTATGCCGGAGAATTATGAGTGATTTGGTGATGTGAGAACTATGGTGACTACACCCGAGGGAAGAAAATCTTTATTGTAAAAAAATAAAGAAAGAAAGAAGGATGTAAAATAGTGGTCATTCAATTAAAAAAATTCAAAACACAAAAAATAAACCTCTCAATAGTTCTTAAGATATAAATATTCAATATTATTATTTTTCCTATAATACAGATGGCAAGAACAGAGGTTAAGTAACTTTCTCAGGAACAAATAGTGAGTAAATGACTGCTATTTCAGTTACTGTCACTACTACTAAAAGTATTTTTCCCTGCATTCATAAGTCCTTTGAAATAGTTGAGGCTGGTTATATATTTTCCAAGAGCCTTATTCAATCAGATGCTTATATAGGCCCTGGATTTTGTGGAGTTTCCTCCAAAAAATAAGGCTGATCTAATTTTTTTAATATTCTATTTCAGACCCATAAAAAGGGGGGACATTTTGCCCCCAGAAAAAGGCCGAGAGGTTGCTAAAGAACTTGGCATACCATACTACGAAACAAGCGTTTTTGATCAGTTTGGAATCAAGGATGTGTTTGACAATGCAATCAGAGCCGCCCTGATCTCCCGTCGGCATCTGCAGTTCTGGAAATCCCACTTAAAGAAAGTTCAGAAACCTTTACTTCAGGCACCATTCCTACCTCCAAAAGCCCCTCCACCGGTTATCAAAGTTCCGGAATGTCCCTCAACAGGAACGAACGAAGCTGCCTGTTTACTGGACAATCCTCTGTGTGCCGACGTCCTGTTTGTCCTCCAGGACCAGGAGCACATCTTTGCACACCGAATTTACCTCGCTACCTCCTCTTCCAAATTTTATGATCTTTTTTTAATGGAATGTGAAGAAGCCCCAATTTGGAGTGAAGGAGCTTGTGAGAAAAAGAAGCATAGCCAAGATTTTCAAGGATGGTCATTGAGTGTTGACCCAGATGAGGAAAGTGAGGAGGGCACCCCAAGGACACCTCAGGCAGGTCAGTGGAAGTTCTCAAGCCAGGACCTGTTCCAGCAGGAGACTGCAGGCCTGGAAGCCGAGGGCCTGATTCCAGAGACTCAGGCTTTGTCAGGCTGGAGTAAGGGGTTCATTGGCATGCACAAGGAAATGCAAGTCAATCCCATTTCAAAGAGAGTGGCCCCTGTGACTGTGGTCCAGATGGATTCATCTGTCCAGTCAGGCCCCTTCAGGACCCTACTCCAGTTTCTTTATACAGGGCAACTGGATGAAAATGAAAAGGATTTGGTGGGCCTGGCTCAGATTGCAGAAGTCCTGGAGATGTTCGATTTGAGGATGATGGTAGAAAACATCATGAACAAGGAAGCCTTCATGAACCAGGAGATTACAAAAGCATTTCACGTCAGGAAAGCCAATCGGATAAAAGAGTGCCTCAGCAAGGGGACATTTTCAGGTGAGCGGGTCCAATGTAAAGTCATCAGTACCCTTGGTTGTATTATATCAAGCATGTACCAAACTTGGGCAGGAGAAAGAATCACCATCACTGCACGTATATGTGATTATTTTTCCCATGTACCTAAGTTCCATGTATCCACTTCTTTAATTACTGTCAGACCGAAAGGATAAATATTACTATCTCCATTTTGCAGATGAGAAAACTGAAGGGAAGCGTAGTTAAATATTTTGCCCACAGCTATACAAGTAGTAACGATGAGGCCAAGCTTTGTATCCAAGCTGCTCCCTAAAGCATGGGGTATCACAGTGTACCCTGAGCCAGAATCAATTAGTTTGCTGCTTATAATTCCCCTCAGTATCCCTTCCCTCACCAAGTCTATTATCCATTACCATTCCTCACTCACTGATGACAAAAATCAGTGACCTCTGCATCCTAAGACCCCTGAAATCCATGAGGTAATTTTGGTGACCCTGGGGAGCCCCATCAGGGGTGCCTCTGCTGTGTGATGCCTCCTCCTTTTCCATTCTCACACTACTTCAACCTGCTTTTCTATATTTATATAGCCCCTTCTTTGTCTTTACTAACTATGCCCCGTGCTGCCCACAGCACCCTTACAGAATTGCTTACAGAATTGCTACACTGCTGGCCTGTATCCAAGATGGCTTACTGACCTAGGCTTGTACTAACTTACATACCGGGACTATTTTTGTTCTGAAATTGTCCTCTGGGTGTTTGGGTATTTCATTGTATAAATTTGACTTCCTGACTTCTGTTTATATTTATGCTTCTATTTATCTGGATATTTCTATTTTTATCTTTATCTTTCATAATGTCTGTCATGGTAATATACATTTAATAAATAGTCACTAAGCCTGTTCTTTAAAGCTTATGAACAATATTTACTCCAAACATTGACCACCATGGTATAGAATCAGTCTTGAAATTTAATTAAAAGAAATATTACAAATCTACAGTAAATTAAACAATGGACCTTAGTTGATTAAATGACCTTCTCCTTACTATACAGGCATAATGACCAAATATAGTGTGGGAACCTCAATTGTATTCTCCCTTTAAAATAAAAAAGCTGGGCCTCCCCGGTGGCGCAGCGGTTGAGCACTGGGTTGCGAAGTTGCCCGCAGCCTCTGTAGCACCGGTTCAATCCCTGGCTGCTCCCCGGCCACCGGAGGAGGGTCCCACATGGCGCGCAGACCTCTCCTGCCGCCCGCTGCTCCCCTCAGCAGTGTACTTCGGTCCTTCTGCCTGCTCTGCTCCCCGCTCTGGCTCTGGTGAATTCTCTCACCCTCCCGCACTTCTGACTGTACCCAGTGCTTGTATAAATAAATAAATAAATAAATAAATTTTAAAAAATAAAAAATAAAATAAAATAAAAAAGCTATAGGATATTTAATTTTGCGATAACTGGAAATATTTGACTATGAACTAGATAAATGATGATAGTAGGGTATTATTGCTGATTGTCTTAGGAGCAGTAAAGGTATTGTTATCTATGAAAATGTTCTTAGAAAGCTTGATAAAATAGTTAGAAGTGAAGTATCATTCTAGTCATTAAAAATATCTACACAAATATTTTAGATATGATAAATGGCTTATCACTGTACTGTTTTTCATTGTTCCATATATTTGAAATTTTCCATGATAAGGTGGAAAAATTGTTCCTTTCCTTTATGTTTCTTTATTATTCAGAGAATTTGAGTCTTGACCTTATATGTAATATTAAATCCTTACTCCTTAATCCTTGGAGAAGTGGGTGTGTGCCAAGGGTGGTGGGGGGGTGACACAAAATCAGTAAGACATAGAAAATTAGTATGAGAGATGGAGGTTGATGGATATGAATTAGAAATCTCAATGAGACGGTCTCATGGTTGTGCTTTCTCAATCCTTGGGCAGATGTGACGTTTAGGTTGGATGACGGTGCTATCAGTGCCCACAAACCACTGCTGATATGTAGCTGCAAATGGATGGCTGCCATGTTTGGGGGGTCATTTGTGGAAAGCGCCAACAGTGAGGTATGTGCCTTCTGAAAAGCCTAAGTGGTATCTTTATGGATGTACATGTGAATTTATATAAAGTGTTTAATTAGCCACATGACTGATTATTGAACTGTTTCCATGAAATAGTTTCTTAAGCTGTGCTTGAGTGTTCGGTCATCTGCTTTTTAGTTGTATAATTATGAGAATGTCCTGTTTAATATTCACAGTTTATGTTTGAGCACCTAAGCACTCTACATGTAGATCTTTCACCTGCACAGCTCTATCAGCCATGAAGACACTCACCAGCTATACTTTTTACAAAATGTCACTAGACAAGATACTATCAAAATCACATCATACAAGAGGCCTCTCTTCCAGAAATCAAGACCATGAAAAGTTTCTTCAAACAGTTCCTGGGCTAGCTCTGCCCCTAACTAACCAGATGGGAGGCCATAAGAAGCTACCTCCTTGTGTCTCAGTCTCCTCATCTACAAGATGAGGGCTGTCCCAGGGATCCCCCTCGAGGTCTCTTTAAGCTACAACAATCCCAGGAGTTCTCTCCTGGCGTGCCTTGCCTGAGGGCTTGCTGACTAGACAGACACAGTCATGCAGCAAATGTTTAGTCCTCTGAACATGCCAATCCAAGTGCTTAGGTCTAGTGCAAGGCCCCGGCTCTCTAGTCAAACATTGGTCTTCTCTCCAAAGGAAGGACATTCATAGAGCAGAGCAGAAGTACCTTAGAGATCCTGTAGTTTCATCTTTTTACAAACTCTGTTGGAAAACAAAGAAAAATTCTATTCAAGCACTTCTAACTTTAGTCTAGAGGTGAGCAAGCATTTTTGTTGAGTTTTGCAAGTATTTTTCAACCACATTTTTTTTAGATGTGGGGACACCCATCAAGTTTATTGTCTTAAGGGGTTTGTTTTGCTTATCTCAGCATCTCTCTACATTTTTAAAAAGAAATACAGAAAACAATAGCTAACTTTTTGGAAGGGTCACTCACTCCAGAAATGTGAGCACTCCCATTGTGACCCAGGAGCCTGCATTTGCATCCCCAAGTAGGGAAACAGAATCCTAGAATCACAAGCCAGGGTGGCTGAGGCTGAGGAGGTTACTAGGCCACCCTCCTGCTTCCAGAATAAACTGCAGCTGCTTCTACACCAACCCCAAGCAAAAGGCTGTCTGCTGTTTGGGGAAAAGATGTTAGAATTATCCTAATGATCTTGTAACCTCTATCAGCCTCTGTAAATCAAGAGTTCCTCATGTGTAACCAAATGAAATCTATCCTACGCCATCAAATGTGTTTTGGAAGCCACTCCGTGGAGGGACTTCCACTCCGTGAAGGGACCAAGGTCCCAGCTTTTCTCTGTACAAGCTGTGTGGCCTTGGCAAGTGTACACCTTCTGAGCTCCAGTCTCCCCATCTAAAAAAGAAATAATAACCCATAATAACCTCATAAGCATTAACTAAATGGTGGCCGCCCTTAGCTTATTTTGATGAACAGTGTTGAGGATATCCTTTCTCTCCTACTTCCAAGAAAACTTGGGGAAACCACTCACTGATAAAACCTCATCCAATTAGCATTCTTTGACTTCAATAATCTCCAGTGATAACTAGTCCAGGGGCTTTCTTCCCTTATTTTTCCAGCACACTGAAACGTGCACTGATTGTGCCTGCTATTAATGTAGCAGAGAGAAGTTCATCAAAGGCAGGAATGCAGGCACAAAGGGACACTGTCAGTGCTGACCTCACAGATGCTAATCCCCTTTATCCCTTCCCAGAATGGACTGCAATCATCTGTAGGAGAAGTGACCAAAACAAAAACTTGGCAGCAAGTGTGAATACACACGTATATGGTGGTCAATGGCCACTGCTGGAGGCGGCCACCTGTTTAACCCCCACTGGAAAAATAAGGTCACTCTCCACTTAGAACTATAGCTGAGGCTCATGATGTGTGTAGATCCAACCCAGCTCAAAAGACAAAGACCATGGAACCAAGTAACCAAAGGACTGTGCCAAAATTCTATAGCCAGTGTATCGAGAGTGACATGAGCTGCTGACATTTTCTGCCTTCCTTTGCCCCTAATCTTTATTTCCAGTTTAGACTAGAGCAGTTATGTTGTTATGAGCTCTAATCTCAGATTGACCTTGGGTAAGCACTGACTCTCTCTAAACCCACGTCCTCACCTGTAGTGGGGAAAACAAGAGAACCTCCCTCAAAGGGCAGGTAAGGCATGAGAGTGCATGTGTAAAGCATCACATTTGGTGCCAAGGACATACAAACACTCAAGAAATGCAATGACTGTTTTCCTGGAGGATTCTTGTTTAAATTCTGTCCATGAGAAATTAAAGATCTTTGTTCCCTGAATGCCCCAAGTTAAAAAGCCCCCAGTTCCTTTTTTAAACCACCCAAGTGTGGTGGAAGTAAACACTCCATGATTGATTTAGCCTTTATTTGCCCTGGGATTTGTCCTTTCTAGGCCACTTTTAAATCTTTATTGTCTTATGAAAATCTGACTCCCCTACAAAATTCAACCTATTATTTTTTTGCATTAATAGATTTCACATCATATCCAGAAAGAAATAAAATATGCCCATTGATGTTACTTTGACTTTTTTTTTTTGGTCATTTAATATTTAAGAAGACACAGTACTTATATTTTTCTCATTACTTTTAATGTAGCAGTAAGCATAATTCTCTCCCCAGAGGTACTCAGCAAGTGGTTTATTAAAAATGTATGCCCGGGTTGTAGTAAGCAATGCTTTGGTTCTAGAATACTTTCTCATTCTCTGTGAGACTATCTCTAATTATAAGCCTAATAGTCTGAGCTGATCTTTGCAATTAAAATTTTAAACCAACTAAACTGGAATATGGGATGTTGTTTAGGGTAGCATTATTCCTTATTCATTATTCCTTTTTTTAAAAAAAAGAAAGTACATCAAGTAAATAGGATGCAAATTTTTAAATTGCATTTCTTATTTATATTTATGTTACTTTTAAAGATTCTGTGGACTGGTCTCTCCATTGTTACACATTTCATTGTAAACATTGAAATCATAGAAACAGCATTTTCCAAAAGCAATCATGCAAGGGAAATGTGTGTTCTGAAAGCTTCTTTGGTCTGTTCTCATTTGCTGGTTACTTCTAAGGATCCCTAAAGTTATTTGCCCTCCAAAAAAGTCATTGCTTCAAAAAAAAAAAAAAATAGCACTGTGTTAAGCAAGAAGGAATGGTATGTCATGGACGATTACAAATGTCAAAATACTCCAAAGGTATTGAGAATGTTGGAGCAGGGCTGCTTGCTGGAATCTGTCATCTCCTGCTGCCAGAAGTAATTTATTTTTATTTAGGATGTCCATTCACCGTGAGTTAGATCCCACTCTTACTGAACAATGGTAATTTTGGATATCTTCAAAACTCAATCACAGTGAAGAAAAATTTTTAGATATGATCTATTCCAAGTTTCTCCCATGTAACTGATGAAGAAACTGAGCAACAGAGAGGATGAATGATTTGTCAAGTTAGACAGCATTTTAGGAACAGATCCCTGGGCCCACCCCAGCCTTTCACCCTGTCCTGCAGGCCATCATTTGCAGAACAGCTGACACCCCCATATCTGAGAGAGTAGGTATCCACAGGAAACCCTGGGACTATTTATAATTACAATTGCTAACACTTTATCAGAATCAAGTAGTTTATAATTTTTCATCTTATTTGAACTTAGAAATCTGTTTCTTAAAAACTATTAGTGAAATATGGTGCTTTCTTATACTACAACACAAACCTTGCTTCCTTGTATTAAAGGTTTCCAGCATGACACGGCAGCACTGAACATAGATTTTAGAATTATACTCCTTGGGTTCATCTCTTAGTCACTGCTTACTAGTTCTGTGATCTTGGACATGGTCCTTAACCTCCCTGAACCTTGATTGCCTTGTTTATAAAATGGCAAATAATAGTCTCTTCTTCCTAGAGATCTAAGAATCAAATCATACCATGTTTGTGGGAAGCTCAGCATTGTACATTATGCATAGGAGATCGTCAATGAAGGTTAATTTTTATAACCATCATTCCAATAATAAACACCATTGACACCTTCCTATACTACATCAGGACACATCATGGAGTAAAGATCTCATATAAAGATTTGCTGCTATGTGGTGTACATCCCAAGCCCAGTAATCAAGAACTCCACTCCTCAACGTGTCCCTGGCTCGCTAGTAAACTCTAATGTGCATTTACATGGGCAACAATTACAGATACTCAGGAAAATAAGGGGAATCCTACAGGGACAATTCATCACACCCAATCACTCCCCCAAATTTCCCAGACAAGGATTTCTTTAAATTTCTCAAAATACTGATAGCTGATAATGGCCAGTAGTTGTGAATCTATGTAGTTGTGCCATGGGAAAAAATAATGAAGTGTTACCTTGAGCTAGCATATATTGATAGAGCATTGAAATCAAGCCAGTCACTGTGGCACCTAGGTGATTGCTCATCCTCTGTTTTGACATCTTGGAAAGCTGGGCTCTAGCATATGTCAGCAACAGTGTGGTTTGCAGCTCCCCCCAACACCTGTCATGTTGCTAGGAGATTTCTTTCCCACAATACAGTATTATAAGGTACTTGGCAAGGAGAGCCCATAATGTCATCATACATTTACAGCCCATTTGTCTGATTTATAAGTCCAAATAGCCATTTAAAAATTCCAAATCAAGCTTTGTCAGGTAGCCCTACTCTTTTGTCATCTACAAATCAAACTGTTATGCTTAAAGCCATAAATACAAAATGACTTCTGTGCTCAACCTCAAAGCAAGTGTCCCAGACTCACTAATATCGAATCACACAGTTGGGATATTTATAAACCGTATCACCTGAAAATATGCCCACTGATTTCTTCAACAGAACTTAGCTTTTCAAATAACATTTCAGGTCTATCTCCCGAATATAAACAAGATGTCAATGCAGGCGGTATTGGATTATCTCTATACCAAGCAGTTGTCACCTAACTTGGACCTGGACCCACTGGAATTAATTGCCTTGGCAAACAGATTTTGCCTTCCACACTTGGTTGCACTTGCAGGTAAGTCTGATGACTCGGGGCCATGTGGTATGTGACTGTCATATTGATCAAAATTACATTTAAAAAAAAATAAGATATCTGCAGTAAAAATTAATTTTTATCACACAATATAGGACTGTCAAATGTATTAGGCAAACCGATTCAATTCAACGAATATTTCTTAAACTCCTACTTTGTGGCAGGTCCTGTTAGAAGAGATGAAGATGAGTAACATGTGACCCCTGTCGTTGAGGCCCATGTGTTGTGCATTCTGCCTTATTTGTGGATCACAGAATTTGAAATAGAACTGTTGTATCCATGTTATCCCCATAATGTGTGCTGAGACATAACCTTTCATTAATTATTTTTTTAGTGAGGTAATATTTGGATACACCCATCAGGTATTGCCAGTATAGTCTTTAAGAAGGTGGCAAAAGGGGGAGTGGATAAGAACATAACCTATAGAATCAGATTGCTTGAGTTCAAATCCTGGCTTTGCCATTTTGGGGCTGAAGGACTTCATACTCATTTAGCTGTTCTTTATCTCCGCTTTCCCTCTCTTTAAACTGTGGATGATATTATTCTATCATAGAGTTGTTGTGAAGATTAAATGAGATACATATATTTAGAACAGTGTCTGGCACCTAGTAAGTATTATGTAAGTGGTTTTCTTAAAGCTATTTTAGAAAATGTTCTGATATTGTCAAGATCATTTTGGGAGAAAGAAAAAATGGGAAACAGCCTCACTTCACAAAATTGTTTGTATCATTTCTCAATTTGTTCATTTGGTAAGCTGCAGCAGGTCTAAATAAGATATACACATTCAGGCCTTCCTGGTGGCACAAGGGGTTAAGCACCATACTATGAAGCAATCCTCAGCCTCTGCAGCACAAGTTCAATCCCCAGCTGGCCAGGGAGATACCCACATGGCACAGCAGACCTCTCCTGTCTCACCCACTGCTCCCTTCAGCAGTGTATTTCAGTCAGTCTGCCTGTTCTGTTCCCCGTTCTGTCTCTGGTGAATCCTCTTGCCCCCTGCATCTCTGGCCTGTACCCCAGCTCCTGTATGCATAAATAAATAAATCTTTAAAATATATATATACACATTCAGATAATCTTTTGCTTAAATTTAAACCTTCAGCTTCATTCACCAGAGGTGACAATTTACAATTGTGTTTATTGCGACATTCAGTTGACTCCTATTAATACTGAAAACAGAGCTAGTGCTTGTTTTGTTCACTGGCCTATCCCCTGCACATAGAATAGTGACTGAACATATTAGATTCCCAAACATTTGTTGAATCATTAAATGAGTGAAAATGAATGTGTGAACATGTCATGTCTGCACTTGACTTTCTGGTGATGTTTTTGTATTTTAATTGTGTTTATTGAGAGAATTTTGGGTTACAACACTGTATATGTTTTAGGGGTATAGGTTCACACTTATCACACTAAGCTCAGCACCAGAGCCCCAATAATCCTCCACCAAACTCCATTGGGATCCCTCCCCTTCCTCCCCCCTCTACTCCCCTTCCCGTCACCTCAGTTCTGCAGTCAGATTTCAAGGGTTTGTTTTTGGTTTGTTTTCATCTGTTCCTTTGCTTTGTTTCTTTATATGCACATATGAGTGAAATTATCTACTTCAGGTTTCCACTACATTCAATCAACTGAAAATTATAGTTCTTTCCTTGTCTTACTTCTACCTCAATTGGATAGAAAGAGATAGTGGAAGATTTTCTATTCAATTTTTTAAAAAAAATATTTTTAAACAATACAACTGGAATTATAGTTCCAAATGAGTGTACACATTGCTTTCTAAATACCAACTCCAAGAGGATGCAGTGGGCAACCCCTTTTTCAGAAGTATGAGTTCTAATCCATTTGATGATCCACAGTTTTTTGCAAGTATTTGTCTTTTGAGGATAAATTTGATTGTTTTGAAATAGTCAAAAGTGATTTGGAGCCAAATCTGTTGAACAAGGTTTGTTACCAATCTCAAAGCAGTGCTATTTTTGCTTAAATGTTAAGTACAGTGAAAAAATATGGGGCTATTTTTCCACAAAGAAAATGACCCAAAGAGAGCTTCTTGTGTGAACTAGACTTGTTTGCATGTTTATTTACTTTGGTTATTAAAGGCTGTTATTACTGTTAATGACTTTTAATATATAACTTCTTAACATGATTCCTTTAACCATTTAGTGCTTGATGTCTACTATTCTAAACTGTGAAACATAGTGTTTAGAACATAGTATTTAAAAATCAGTTGCGGGGGTCTCCCTGGTGGCCTTGGGTTAAGTCTCAGTGCCTTCACTGCTACAGCCTGAGTTTGATCCCCGGCCAGGGAGCTGACCCACATGGTGCAGCAAACTCCTCTCTCACCTGCTGCTCCCCTTAGTAGTGTATTTCAGTAAATCCACCTGTTGTGTTCCCCACTCTGTCTCTGATGAATCCTCTTACCTCCCACAATTCTGCCCTACACTCCAGTTCTTCTATGCCAAAAAAACCCCATCAGTTTTGGAGTGAAAATGCTTTGTAAGCCAAAGTGTTAATATCAAGAAATATTGCAGTTACCTAAATTTAAAAGGCTTGATGAAATCTCTGGGGAATTTAGTTCCAAATAGTTCTTTTGCCAGTCCAGCTAAGGAAAGTTACGTCAAAGAAACCATTCACACCTAGATACCATATTGTCCAAACAAAGGCATATTGACTAGTAAGTATATAGAGCCAGCGCAGCTTCGGACAATATACTGGCTGAGATTCTGTATATAATACACTAGATCAGAAGAACAGATGCAATGCTAGAGATAAGAAAAGAACACAGGGCCTCCCTGGTGGTTCAGGGGTTAAGACACAACATATGAAGCAATCCGCACCCACTGCAGCACGAGTTCAATTCCCAGCCAACCAGGGAGAAACCCACATGGTGGGACAGACCTCTCCTGTCTCACCCGCTGCTCCCCTCAGCAGTGTACTTCGGTCCTTCTGCCTGTTCTGTTCCCTGCTCTGTCTCTAGTGAATCCTCTCACCCCCCGCATCTCTGGCCTGTACCCCAATTCTTGTATGAAAATAAATAAATCTTTTTTAAAAAAAAAGGAAAAGAAAAGAACACATCAACATTATGGAGCTAGAAAGGCAACACCTAGACTGTACCTGCACTTGTCCATCCGAGAGGTGGGTGACAGCCCAGATGAAGGCAAGAAACAGCTTAGTCTCAGAACCACAATTTAAATTCAGTTTCGAAGCCTCAGACACAGCTCCCAGCAGAAATGGCTCTCCCAACTGGAATTTTGTTCTTTCCCATAGATAGTCTTCCCCATTTGTAGAATCTAAGAGGTTGCATAATAAACAGGTCATCCATCAGCAGCTATTGAAATAGACATATGCATTTATGTTTTTATTTCTCCATATGGATTCATTTCTCTGTACTCAGCCTTTCTACTGTCAGAATATTGAGAATCGAAGTGATGTGAGAAGGGAAACTGTGAAACAGGAAGATGCTAGAATGTCTATGGGATTACAGAAAGGTGCTGATTGTCTAGAGCAACACTGTTTAATAGAACTTTCTACAATGATGGAAGCATTCTATATTGGCATTGGCTAATACTCATGTGGCTGCTGAGCACTTAAATGTGGCTAGTGTTGCTGAGGACCTGAATTTTTAATTTTATTTAATTCTAATTAATTTTACTTTAGTCTCAAAGTAGTCAATAATTACCCTAGGAGACAATGCAGATCTGGAAGGCACTAGCCAGAAGTGCTAACAAGTGTCCCCAGAGTCATTGGTGCAATGTCTGTGTATTGCAGTGTCACCATCACAATTGGGCCCCTAAATTCAATTCAGATGGTTGCAGAACTGTCTCAGATACTTCCTCCACTCTTTAGTGGTCCCAGACCAAACCCTGCTGGCAAGATGTCCGGCTTACAAGGCAAAATCTAACTTTCTCCTTTTGCTTCTCTTCCCCAGAGCAGCACGCCGTTCAAGAGCTGACCAAGGCCGCGATGAGTGGTGTGGGCATTGATGGGGAGGTGCTCTCTTATTTAGAATTGGCCCAGGTTTGTAACAATTTGCTTTTCACCTTTTAAGTGTGTTCAACCAGTTCATTTAATGCTGATGAAACATTCCTCTGTTGCATCTGTCTAAATAAAGATGTCACCACTGAGTCACAGAGGCCCCCTGTGTACACTGAGAAGATCTGAGAGTTTTATGTTTCATGCACCATGCACCCTGCTGGGCTTCATTTGAAAAAGCAACAAGGACTCTCCCCCCACTCCAACCCCATTTTCCCCTGAGGCACAAGTTTCACATGTGGGAGAACAACTTTTGGGATATGACAGAGAAAGGTTTTGTCTCTCCTCTTTCCAACTCTTGGACATGTGTTGGCCTAGATCAGACAGTTTCTAGGTTTCCGTGAAATCCCGTGGAACCCCACACTTCACTGCAAGTCTCCTGGGATTTTCTAAGATCAGTATTTGTTAATATTGATCATGTGATTCTGTAAGCCCAATACACATTTTCACTTCCCTTCTAGAAAGAGCCTAAAATCTGGCTTCAGCTTTGTTACTGAATAATGTACTCAAGGCATAAAGCTAATCTCTGTCTCATTTCCCCCATCCATAAGAAATGGGGATGGTAATTCACACCCAACCAACCTTGCAGATTATTTTAAGAATCAAATGGGACAGAATGTCTAAGAAGGAGCTCTGAAGAGTGGAAACATTCTCATGTTCAAATGATCTAGTTCCTGGCATCCTGACCAAGAGTACACTCTGAAGGAACTAAGAATAAATTCTTCAGTCTTTTCTCAGTCTTCTGGGTTCCCACTTTCCTTGTTCCCTCACTCAGTTAGGACAGTGGTTGCCTAAGTCTTGGTCAGGCAATTTAAATCCATATTTCTCAGTCAAGTGAAAGAAGGTGGTTTCAGGGAGAGAAGGGAGGGAGATAGCAGGTGTTCCTCAGGCCCTTTCAACTGTGGGCATAGAAGATGGTGCAGATTCAGAAGCAAGAGAGGAGGAATAGAACATTCGAGCACCCTGGTCATTCTGAATTAGCATTCAACAAATATTTGTTATTTTCTCCCACATAGCAGACACAGCCCTAGACAAGAGAATATGTAGATACAAATGGTGGATTCTCTGCCCCTTCTGCAATGTGCAGAAATAGACATTTACACAAATATTAAAATCCAATGTGAAAAACAACCTACTGGAGATCGCAATTAAACTATGAATAGATGTTGACTGCAGTAGAATGAGTGCTTGTCCTATGCTTGGGAGTGGGGTCTTTTGAAGCACTCCTGGGCAGGGAGGTTGTGCTCTCTCTGGTAAGTACTCCTCCTGCAGAAAATAAAATGACCTGGGGTGTTAGACAGGTCTAGTCCACCTGAGATTTGCAGTTATGTCTCTTTGTTTGTTCTGTGTTTCCACCTATCATCTCCCCCCACTCCACCCAGAAATATACCATGCAAGGAAATAAGATTATTGCTAAACCTTGACGAGCCTTGATAGGAAGACTTGGTGGTGGAGTCTCCCATAACTTAGTTTATTTATTGTATCTTAGCCCATTGGTATGCTGGTAAGTATTTAACAAACAGCTTGCAGACAGGTGCGACCCTGACCTTTTGCATTTTCCAGTTTCCATGTTATAAACATCCCATCTGGACAGTTTAATGATATAAAGTCACTAAACTTGGAGATAAGAAGAAATGCACACCATCAACTGTCTTAATTAGCGGGTACAAGCCAGCCCCAGTGCACCACTGCCCCAACGTACAGTCAGAAAGAAAACTCATATCAGGAGAAGCTAGAAGCACCGATTAAAATTATCTATGATGTTGAGGTGGTTTTTCATAGTTTCTTGAGTTAGTGTCAAGGACTTTGGCTTTTCTCTTGGCTGTAATTCACAATGGAGTTGTGGCCAGAGGAAGCACATCATAGGCTCCAGGGAAGTTTTGCCTGATCAAGAGAAACATCAAGAACAACCAGAAAATGGATGTGTGAGGTGGTCAAGGGCAGAAAGAGCGAGGGACTGGAGGAGTGCTATGAAACTCCTGTCAATGACAGTTGACATTAACAATTGATCAGAAGTGAATTGACAAGGGAGCTGTCAATTTTGGAGCTTCAGATCTTTTTCAGTCACAGTCACCTTAGCTGCCACCTCACTGAGCATCTGCTCAGAAGGCCAGAGTGAAGTGTTCTCATCCCTCCCACCCTGCCCACATCACCTGTTCTTCTTATGTAACCAAAGGACAGGTATAGGACAGCCACGCATTCCTCAGTCTCTTCTTTCAGATCTTTCACCCCAGCAAGCTGAGCTCTGTCATGCGACACGGAGGGTTCTGTTGCCGAGGCTTCCTTAAACAGAGATGACATTGCTACTTTCAGCTGTTGGCTGGTGCCTTCCAGAGGCCACAGTCACTTATCACTAGAGGGCCAGGTGGTGGGGGAATGTGGGAGAGCAAGGCATAATTTAAACTCCTGATCTGATACAGTGATTATTTTTGGTGAACCTATCACAAGGGGCAAGGGAGGGGTGTGCCAAAGCTGTTCTTGGCTGGCAGCAGAACCAAAGTCAAAACACTGTAGTCAAAACAAGAGGTTTGCTGAATTAGTCATACGGGTCCTGTATTTCTTTCACCCGTACAATGGCTCCCTATTTCTTTGTGGCTCCGTTCAGAAAATAGAGTCTGATCCCCCTTTTGTTCAATTCCCTGCAGTTTCACAATGCCCACCAGCTGGCCGCTTGGTGTTTGCACCACATCTGTACCAACTACAACAGTGTTTGTTCCAAGTTCCGCAAGGAAATCAAATCCAAATCCACAGGTAAGGCTGCATGTCCCCATTCATCCAATTCTCACCCCCTCTGGCTGAAGTGTTTACCCTCTGTGTCCTTGAGAAGGAGCACGAGCAGCTGGCAACTTGTGGAGAGTTCCTTGTGACTGGCTGAAGGTCACACATTCATGTGACACAACACAAGGAATTGTAGGTTGGGAATTCTCTTTGGAGAACTTCATTCCTGGTAGATTCAGGTGGAGTGCCCTACTCAGGGTGCCCTACTGAGGAGCATGCTGAGGTTGTCAGCTCACCCTTGGTGTGGAGGCAGGCTTAGAAGCAAGCTTTCATTCTGCAGTCTGTGTACACTCTGCAATCAGGTGGCCCTGGGTTCAGATTCTCTGTGCCAGTTACGTAACTTCAAGCTAGTGATTCTCCCTCCAAAACCTTTAGTGCCACAGTCTTCAAACAGTTCTACTCATAGTCTCTGCACATTAGGTTGCTGAGAGGACATGTAAGATAATCATAGATGAGATACATTAAGCACAGAACCTGGTGCATAGAAGTGGTCTATGAACTGGTACAATGACTCACACCTTTCCTCCACCAGACAACCAGGAATACTTTGAACGGCACCGCTGGCCCCCTGTGTGGTACCTGAAAGAAGAAGACCACTACCAGCGTGTGAAAAGGGAACGAGAGAAAGAAGATATTGCACTAAACAAACATCACTCGAGACGAAAGTGGTGCTTCTGGAATTCATCTCCAGCAGTTGCCTGAGGAGGAAGAGAAGAAGAAAAAAAAAAATCCGTAACCTGACATACCACTTGTAAAAGCACTACTGTAAAATTAGTCTTATTTAGAGATAAGATGTAGTTCAGGTTTCAGGCACTGATCTTCCTCCACTTTGTGCATTTATCTTTGTTGGGATCAAAGCACAAGCTCACCATCCATGAGCCTGGACAAAAAGGGAAGTTGATGCTCACTGCATTCCTTCAACTTATATGTATATTTTTTGTTAGAAGGCTTAATAAACTTTAGTCTGTTATTTCATTTCTTTTTATACAAAGAAAAAAAATCCAGCTTTCATGTTTCAAATTCCAAATTGGAAAATATTTTTATATGGTCTCTTATATTTTGTTGAAATGAACTACTATGTATGACTTTATTTTACAGGCCACAAATTAACCATGAAGTCGCCCTGTGATTCTCTTCGCCCACACAACCATTGAGCATTATTACATAATTAGAGGGTTATCCTTTTGTTGTGAAGTAAAGGGTTGGAATGAAATTCCCCCAAGTGCAAGTCAGAGAGTGTTTAATCTTTGTGCTGTCGAATAACATTGGTATAATTACCAAGTCAACTCTAAGAATGTGTATTTACAATATTTGCTGTGTAATTGCTAGTAATTATATGGTTATGTGTGCCATGTAAAATACAGTGATATCAAATCTTCTGTTGTTTGAAATGTCTAGATTCAAGAGGATAATCTTTATAATCATTAGAAGGGCTTATTAAATCCCAGCATTATCCAGGGCAAATTCACTGGTGGACCTGAACACAAAATATACCATAAGAGCATTTCTGGTTGGATTGCTGTATTAGGGTTTATGTATTCTCAGTATTCCTTGATCTCGCCATGCGACTGCATGCAGATTCTCCACTGACTTGAATCGAGATGGGCAAAGGAAAGGGTCCCAGGACTCCATCCATCCCACCATTTGTGGGCTTGTCACATCTCACCACCAGAAACAGGCTTCCTCAGGTCTCTCACCTGTGGCCAACTTCACTTTGTGAAATACATATTTTTAACTCTTCCCAGGGAAAATTCATGTCGCTCGCTGCAGAAGTAGGCTAAGGCAGACCACCCACCCTTGCTGAAATCAGCAGGGCCTGTGAAAGCGCAAAGCTGGAGGCTGGGTCCCTGCATTCTCCAACACAGACTAGAATCTATTCCCAGAGTCTAGGAAATGGTGCTATTGTGAGTTAGTTCTGACCCTTTGTCATTATGGTTTTCAGTGTTAAAATAGAAAGTACTGAGCAGGGGAGCTTTCAAGAGGCAGTAAATCACTGCTTCTCTGTGGATTAAATATTACATCACTAGAGCATTTTATAGCCAAGGCTCGATACCTGCCATGGAATGTTATGTGGTGAAGGCTGTGTCTTATTCTGTTGGGAGGTCAACTTCCTGAGCTTAAAGGCCGTTGATTTTGTTTATTTTTCCCCCTAGCTTTCAGAAGTTGGAAAAGAGACAGTTGAATCCAAACCTCAATGTTGACAGCCATATGCATTTGAAAATATATCCAAATTACAGATGGGTATTTATTACTGAGAGTGAAACACACTGTACAAGAGTTTGGAGGGGCTCAAAAATCTGCCCTTCACTCATGACAAAGGAGAGGGCATTAGAGTAGGAATGGATGATTATAAAAGCATCCACTTTAATTTTTGGTCAATAGGGTTGTAAATTTTTAATGAAAGGAAAAAAGGAGACAGAATGAGAGAATAAATATCAAGACTCAGGAAGAATCAGCATATATCCCGTTATAAAATGGTAGAGGTTGAGTATACAACGAGTAGTCAGAGTTGAATTTATACAACCAAAGCCCCCATTTAATTGTAATCTTGCCAAAACATGGACATACAAATGAACCTGGGGTATAAGCAATAATCTCCACTAGTGTTTGTTATCAGCTACTCAAACCAAGTGGCTGGTTCATTTGGTTGATGCTGACTATGGCCTTTAACCATGGTGGTTTGTTTGTGTTTTTTATTTCACAAAAATCCAATAAAATTGTTTAGCTATAAAATGCCTCCAGTTGTTTTTTTTTTTTTAAGGACTGCTATAGCATATCATTTGTATAATTGTATTAGCTTTTTAAAAGCTATCAGCATGTTAAAGATTGTGGGTCATAGGGGCTGTGTGCCCCAGTAACAAGGCAATTTGAAATACTGTCATCTTTGTTTTCAGTATTGCCACCATATTATATGGTGTTTTATATGCCACCATATAATAAGGCAAATGAGGGGTCTGGTTAATACAGTTGTCACTAGACATAGTATAGCCTTGGGGAAAAAACAGAAATGATACTTCTACCCTAATGGACTTATCATAATCTGAGTTTGGGTAATTTTGCCATCAGTTAAGGGAAAGGTTGTATTTGGGGGGACTCATGAAGATCAATCTTTTCTTCAGAAGATCTGAGAAAGGCTTTGCAAAAATCAGTGCACAATTTCTGGTAGTGCAATGTTTACACAAGTTCAGAGGAAAGAAGCCTAGCCAGTGAGATCTCATAGAGGGACTTTTATGGGTGGATGTTCCCTATAGTCCCATGAAAAGAAACTGACAACTGTTAAAAAAAATAATAACTACAGAAATAAAAGAGTTTCCCAACACATCCCACACCTTTTAAAACTGGGTGTTCCAAATGGCCCCTTTTCCATATGCATACCAGTCAAGTCTTACATGTAGACTGTTAGTCTAAGTTTCTCCTAGCGTAGAGCTTGGCAAATCATAAAAAATTTCAACAACCTGATATTGACATTATAAGAACCACAAATGCTACTGGTTTAGAATAAATCAAGAATTTTCATTATGTATATTTAAAAAGCAAGAACACAATCCTTTTTTTTTTTTTTTTTTTTGGTGGGACCCTCGCCAGCGGCCAGGGAACAAACCGGTGCTGCATAGGCTGCGGGCGCAGCCTTGCAGCCCAGTGCTCAACTGCTGCTCCACCAGGGGAGGCCCAAGAACACAATCTTTTAAAATAAAATTTCACACTTTCTTCCCTTCTATGTTTTTCATCAAAATTAGTTTTTCACCACCATAACATTAGCTAAAAAAATGAATTCTATTAGTTAGAGGAAGGAAAACCCAAGTGAATCCTGAGTTTGGAAACTATTTTACAAGTGCAGCATTTCTGAAATGAATTTAGATTGCTTTCCTGAAAGCTAAATATTTACCAGGGTTTTCCTTGAATTGTAAAAATAGATATATGTATATTTGGTATTTCTTAAATGAATACCCTAATTAGATGCTGGTGGACAAGCAGAAAAATGTGACTATTGCCTAAAAGATGTAAAGTTAAAAGTTAGCCATGGAGAATTTATTTGTATTATGTATGTGTGTGTGTAAATAATCAAGAAACAGCATATCAAAGCAAAAAGAAAAAGCAGAGAGATGGAAGGAGGGAAGGAGGGAGAGAGGGATAAAAGAAGGGAAGAGAAAAGACTAAGAAATTTTCAAAAGAAAAGTTGTGGAAATTGAACTAATAATTCTGAATTTCTTCCAAAGTACTAATTTATGGGATTGTTCTGTATCTCATGACTATTTTCAGATAAAGACTTTGCTCCCTTGAATTTGCAAGTAGGAGGCATGTTATACGTTCAACATGAAAAGAAGGTACTGGTGTGGCAACGCCTGTGACGTTGTAGAGAAGCAATGCTATTCCCTTTGGCTGTATTTGAAAAGTTCACTCTATATTGACAGTGCCACCAACTTGGGTATTTTTATTTACACGGTTCAAATGCATGTTTTTTCACTGGGTTCCTGTGCAGGGTGCCTCATTAGATATTTACAGATTATTGTCTACAAAATATGGAAATAACTTTGAAGATAATGCTTGGGTGGAAATCAATCAATCATACATTTGCACATCCAGAGACATGAAAGTGCTAGAAACAACAGTAAGAGATGTGAAGTCACTTGCCAGCAACTCACTCCTATTGCTCACCATTTCTCTAGGAACAGAATATCTGAGTGACATGGACTTCCAGTAGAAAGTAGATTAAAAAGGTGATAATCAAATGTGGCTCCATAGGAGGAGAATGTAAATTCTTTGAGTGTGAATGCATTCACAATTCCAAAAACAGGAATGACTAGATTTTTCAGACAATCAATGAGGACAACCCTTGATTCATCTCTGCTTAACTACCAACCAAAGTTTGGGCTTTTGCTGTCTTGTTTCTTCCCCATCCGATAAAAGAAACATCATTTTTGACTTGCTGATTCCTGGCAGTCCCTATTGGAGTGATAATGCCCCTGTAATGTCAAATATAACCATTATGTGGAAAGATACACTACCTCTGTAAATGCTGTGATCATGTGAAAAATGAGAATGTGTTTCATTGAGTTTTTGGTGCAGGGTAAATTAGATGATTTAGGTAAAAGTACCAGCACAGTGCCTGGCACATAGTGAGCACTCAGTAAATGAATTCATGTTCTAAGCATGTTGAATACCAAGAGAAGAAAATCAAAAGGAGCACAATGGGGCCTCCCCTGGTGGCACAGCAGTTGAACGCTGGGCTGCAAGGCTGCCCGCAGCCTCTGCAGCACCAGTTCATTCCCTGGCCGCCGGCGAGGGTCCCACAAAAAAAAAAAAAAAAAGAGGAGCACAATGAGTTTGGATAATTCTGACTTTCAGACATTGGAAAGTTGTGAGAAATGACTCAGTGGCCTGCAGGAACTCCTCCAACAAGAACCATAGGTGTAGGCTATTAAAGGTAAGCAGAACACAGAGATGGGGAGGGTCACTCAAAAAGTAAAATGGACCCAGGGGCATATGGGGAGAGCATGGATTGATGGAAGTGCTCCTTGGAAATTCTGAAGAACACCTGAGATAAGCAATAGGATTTAAAAAAATACAATGTGGATGAAAAACATTGCATTCTCTTTTGCTTCTGTGTCAAAAGCCTTCTAAAATCAATTTGAAGAACATCAAAAAATAAATTCACCTTTATGAACTTGCTAAAATTATAGGACTGCCAACATAATCATTCTCCCCCAAATATACACAAGACCTTATTTGAAAGGGCATCATTGAAATTTCCCTGAATTGTGCAAAACAAATTTAATAATCATTACTTGAATCTAAACAAATTTCTTTCACATAGCATTTTATAGTCTTATAGCATCTTCTGGAAAAGACCCAAATGGCAATTCTTATTCTTCCGTGATACCCCCACTACCTTCACACACACACACACACACACACACACACACACACACACACACACGCAATCAGTCTAGGAGAAATAAATGATCAAAATCTGAAGATTTAAAATTTGTATTCAATATGAACTGCTTGGTTTCCATGGTATCTACTGACTGACTTTTACTGAGCCTACCCAAGGACCTGAAATAGTCGCTCAGAGTCGAAGCATTAGGATCTAGACCTGACTCCTAGTTTTAATAAATCAGTGGAGCTCCCGACTGCCCAAATGCTAAGAAACCTGCCAGTGGCAGCTAGAGGGTGATGTCTGCCCTTAGATCATTTGTTAAGTTTGATTCACACAATTCTATGGGGAAGAGAGTGATTTTATTGATATGTATATCTTTTCTCAACCTGCCGAGAGAGAGTGAAAGGAAATAAATATCTGACGTCATCCCAGTGCTATAGTTTTTTGTTTTCACAGTTTGGGTTGTTTCTGAGTGATGGATATACTCCTAATAGAGTGGATGAAGTCTCCATATGTGATGGTAATCTTTGTTGAAACTAGCTCTTTCCAAGAACAGCATTCATTTCTCAGTTTCAATGGGGATGTTCTTCTCAACCATGAATATCCTAAAGCAGAAATGATTGCATTCACACCTATTGAGATCGATCTCTCCTGTCTTAAAAAATATTTGGTAAAAGTAAGGTCCTCAGATAATAGCCATGAAAGCGTGCTTCTATTTTGTGTCTTGACCCAAAATCCACCCATGGAATCAAGGCCTTCCAGATTAAAGATAATTCCAGGGCCTCCCCAGTGACGCAGCGGTTGAGCCCGGAGTTGCGAAGCTGCCCGCAGCCTCTGCAACGCCAGTTCGATCCCTGGCCGCCAGGCGATGGTCCCACATGGCGCAGACCTCTCCTGCCACCCGCCGCTCCCCTCAGCAGTGTACTTCAGTCTGCAGGTTCTGCTTCCCGCTCTGGCTCTGGTGAATTCTGTCACCCTCCCGCGCTTCTGACTGTACCCAGTGCTTGTATAAATAAATAAATAAATCTTTAAAAAAAATTTACCCCAATAAGAGATTTTAAAAAAAAAAAAAAGATAATTCCAGAATTCCCGATTTCATTTCTCCTAAAAAGGATCACTGATTCTCAGCAAAGTCTGTTAAAAGAGGTCCCTTCAAGTCTGGAGGACCACATTACATCTGTCACTTTCCCATGCAACCATCTCCCTCACCCCAAGCCTCATCCCTCCTTCTAGGCCTTGTCCTGTAGAAATTCCATCTGACAAATATCAAATCATATGCAATCAGATGATATAAATGATCTGGAAGCTTTATATATTTAAATATATAAAATATATAAAATATATTTAAATATATAAATATAAATAAATAGATTTTATATATAAAGCTATATAAATTTATATAGCTATATAAATATAAATGTATATTTATATAAAGTATATCTATAAATATATATACACTTTATATTTATATTTATTTTTATTTATATATACTTTATATAAATATGTAAATACAATTGTCAAATCCTTCAGTGGTTCACAATGAACACCTGTAACCCCAGATCTCTGGCAACAGAATTGAATTTCTCATCTACTTTATTTTGCCAGGAAGTAATTTTCTCTGTATTTAGTCTTGGAAATTTCTTTTATTTGTGTGGCACAATTTATCCACTTCTTATATTGGAAAGTCTTATAATCATATATTGATTTAGTCCTCCTACTTTGCCGAAGTTTTGATATGAAGATTATTACAAATTATTTCAATTCATCTAAGATTTCTTGAATATCTACTATGTACCAAAAATAGTCAACAGTCTATGGTCCCAGAGAGCATCCAGCATCTGGTTGGATACCCCCAAATGATCACAACAATAAGACAATAAATAAGTATATCAATATTTATGTTATGGACTAGGTGTGGAAAACAAGTTTCATCCCATCTGCTAACTCAAATCAGCAGTACATGAGTAGATTGTGAGTTACTATGAGGCATAGTCTAGGGCAAAGAGTGCTAGCATTGTTTAATAGTGTCCAACATGACTCTGGGAGGGGAACATCAGACTTCATTAACATAGTTTTATTCATTCCACAAGTTTTTATTGTACAGATACCCACCTGTTTTGGCAACAAGCACAGGTTGAGCAGAAGGTCTGAGGGGCCAAGAAGCTGGCAAGACCCCAGCCCCCCAGAGAATCTGTCCACTTTTCTCCTTGGGCTCTCTCTGGCGTTCTCTCGTGGTCTCTTCCTCTCATAGCCATTCTCCATCACAGCTATCCTCTGTGTGATGCCGCCCTTATAGCCTCCGCTTCCAGGCACAGGTGTGCCCACTTACGCATGCCCACACCACCCTCCAGGTGTCCACCATCAGGCATGCGTGCCCCACGCCCATACTCCCAGGCACCTTCTGCATTCAAGGCGCGGGTGACAGTCACAGAGGCCAGCAGCATAAAAGCCTGAGCATTTCACTTACCCTACACCGTCTAATCTATGTGGGCATATTCATATGTACCAGTGTCCCTATTATTATGAAATTTGTGTTTCATTATAGGAGATATGCAATAAATACCAAGAAATATGTCATTTATTGGTAATTATGAAGCAAAAAAGGAAGTGATTGGAAAATAGTCAAGAAAATAATATTAAGCAAAAGTGGTCAAGGACATCTCTCTGAGGAGGCGTTATGTGAGTAGAGAATTGAATTAAATTCAAGTCAGTGTAGGGTAAGTAAAGTATCAGGCGTTTCTGCCCTCCCGCCATTAGGGTTGATAATGGATCCCTGTGGTCCTGAATGCATGCCTGATGGCGGGCACCTGGAGTAGGGTGTGGGCATACATAGGTGGGTACGCCTGGGCTAAGACTGGGCTTATAAGGGCAGCGTCACAGGGACGCCAGCAGAGCAGAACAAAACAGCAGAAGCAGAAGAGAGTGAAAGAGAAACAGAGACCACGAGAGAATGCCCGAGAGCTCAGAAAGAGTGAAGGTTCGCCAGGGGCTGGGAGGCCTGCCAGCCTCCTGGCCACCCCACACCCATGCCTGCCGTGTACCTGGTAAATTCCAATAAAAGCTTGCAAAAGCCACTGAGGGCTCCAGGACTCTCTCCTTCACCCGTCTTCACCCAGTTATAGAGATCCTGCCCTATGTCCTTCCTGCCCCTACAATCAGAAATTTGGAGACACACAGCAAGGCCAGCTTGTCTCTACTCTGGGACGTCAGCTAAGACTTAGAGGTCAGAGCTTACTAAATAGCTAGGAATGGAAATCATCATTAAGCACATATTCAGTGGTTTGCTGACTCTTAGTTGAGACCTCAGTAGGGCTGTTGCCTGGAAAACCTACTTTGGGTCTCCCCTTAGGCTCTATCAGCCTGCCTTTGTTGGGACTTTCCTACAGAATGGCAGCTGAATTCCAAGAATGACTGTCCCCAGAGAGAAAAATGTGGAAATACATAGCATATATCTGAGCCAGTCATAGGTTGTCAATTCTACCATACTCACTGAGGCAATCAAAAGGACTCATTCAAGTTCAAGGGAAGAGAACGCAGACTCCACCTCTCAATAAGAGGAATATCAAGGTCAACTTGTAAAAACACAAGGAATAGGAGATAATGTTGCTGCCCTACCTGCCACAATACCTTGGAATAAGACTTTGGGGTGTTTCAGAGCTGGCTTTTGATTGGGAGAGGTAGAAAAAGGAAATAATGCAGGGTACTCTATGCCCAAAGGGAGAAAAGGAGCTCCAGGCACAGCAGACCTCTCCTGTCTCTCCCGCTGCTCCCCTCAACAGTGTATTTCAGTCAATCTGCCTGTTCTGCTCCCCGCTCTGTCTCTGGTGAATCCTCTCACCCCCCCACACCTCTACCTGTACCCCAGTTCTTGAATGTAAAAATAAATAAATCTTAAAAAAAAAAAAAAGTGTTCCTGATGTGGGGCCAAGGATTGGAGCAAGGAAAAAAACTCAGCCACAACTTACTTTGCTATATGACATCTTCTTTTGCATGGCAAGTAATTGCCAGGACCGCTCTGACCTTTCTTGCCTGATTGTGGCATTAACTCCCCCTCACTTGACCATCAGGAGCTCCACCCAGCTCGAATAAGCTTGTGGTCATTAAAATGATTACCTCTCAAGTGGGGAAGTCAGCATGTTTCAGCAACTTCAAGTGTCTGATGACTTCCTGCTGGTTCTTCCAGATAAGAAACCACCCCTGTAAAGACCATGCCCTGTCATAATTCTCACACAAACTCTCCAAAGAGGAGAGTTTTCACTAACTGGGTTAGTGAAAGTGCAAAATAAAACATTTCTTTATAAATAACAATTGCACATCAGACTAAATTAGCGATGACCAGAAGGGAAGGGAGGGAAAGAGTGGGTCAGGTATTAGGGGTCAATTGTATGCAAAAGATAGATTTGGATTTTAAAAATAAATCAGGGGCCTCCCCAGGTGGCACAGGCGGTTGAGCGCCACGCTGTGAAGCTGTCTGCAGCCTCTGCAGCACCGGTTCGATCCCGGCCGGCCAGCAAGTGTCCCATATGGTGAAGCAGACCTCTCCTGTCTCGCCTGCTGCTCCTCTCAGCAGTGTACTTCATCAGTCTGCCTGTTCTGTTCCCCACTCTGTCTCTGGTGAATCTTCTCCCGCTCCGGCCCATCTGGCCTGTACCCGGTTCTTGCATAAATAAATTAATAAATCTTTTAAAAATAAATAAATAAAGTTTTAAAACACAATAGCAGCAGAGTAATATTCTTTTTAATGGAAGAACCAGAGAGGCCAAAAGTAAATAAAGAGTAATATCAAATTACCAAAAGAGTAATTACCAAAAGAGTAATATCAAGAGATCTGTGTGTTTTTAAAGCAAACTTTTTTTGGTGTGTCTTAAGTGTGCTAATATACACAGAAGCTGAGACTATGATTTTTCCCCTGACTCTCATGCTACCTCCCCTGTGGTCCTCCCCTTCCTGGGATGCCCCAGGCCCACATGGCAAACACCTAATAGACTAAGTGTATTCCAGTCCAGGGATCTGTGAACATGCTGTTCACTCAGTGATCAGATGCTCTTTCTCCAACTATATGCCAGAACACTTTTCAATTCAAGAATCTGTACTGGGACCAGAAATTAGAAAGCAATCCTCATTTTTATTGGATGTCCAACCACATAGACCTCTTTGGGTTTCTATCCACTTGCATATTTTTTGAGGAGGCTCAGAAAGATCCTGCAGCAACTAGAAGTAGCCATCTCAGCTTAGAGTTGAAAATAATTCATTCTTAGAGTTCTATAATTACACATATTGCAACTCACTAGTCTATTTTACCACCAGAGCAAAGAAGCAGCAATTGAATCTCTCACATGGCTCCTTTGAAAATAGTTTTTTGATGATTTCTAGGTAAACTGATGGTTGTCTTTGAACCAGCTGTCCACAGCTGGACAATAGCTGACCAGGCTGCAAACCCAGTCATCTCCTGGTTGCTCCTTTCTCTCTGAGTCTAAGGAGGCAGGATGTGTGCACAGGAGTGGCATGGGAAGAAACAGCTAGCAGGGATACCAGTTAAAAAGCAGTGATGGTGGGCCTCCCCGGTGGCGCAGCGGTTGAGCTTTGGGCTGTGAAGCTGCCCGCAGCCTCTGCAGTGCCAATTCGATCCCTGGCCACCTGGCGAGTGTCCCACATGGCACGCAGACCTCTCCTGCTGCCCGCTGCTCCCCTCAGCAGTGTACTTCAGTCCTTCTGCCTGATCTGCTCCCCGCTCTGGCTCTGGTGAATTCTCCCACCCTCCTGTGCTTCTGACTATACCCAGCGCTTGTATAAATAAATAAATAAATCTTTAAAAAAAAAAAGGGCAGAAAAAGCAGTGATGGTGGCTAAAGGAAGCAGTGCTGGGAAAGAAAACACAACCCCTTCCCCTTGGATAACCTTTCCAAAAACAGGCATCTGTTTTTTATCAGAATCACTAACTTATATGTATTCCTGGGCATCTGGCACTATAATGTTATATTCTGCACTTGGCTTTCACAAAAACTGATATTCAGATCATTTAAGGTGAATGGAAACTTGGCAGATGATGTTTGAGGTAAGTATCTGAAAGGGTATTCATCCAGCAAGTTTCCTAGAGTTATCCATGCTCAAGGCTTAGAAATACCTTGAGCTCATTGCTTCACAAAAATGTAAAGGCTTACCATCTTATTACACTTTGCAGACATTGTGATTTTTTACAACCTGAAGGTTTGTGGCCATCCTGTGTCTAGCCAGTCCAAAGATGTCATTTTTCTGAGTGTGTGCTTATTTTGAGTTTCTGTGCCACATTTAATTAAGGTATGCAATTTGTTGTTTTTCCTTAGACATGGTATTTTTGCACACTTAATAAATGACAGCGGAGTGTAAATATAACTTTCATATGTATTGGGAAACCAAAATATTTTTGTGTGACTCATTTTATTACAATATTTGCTTTATAGCAGCTGTGAAACTGAACTGAACTTAACAGCTATGAAACTGAACCCACAGTTTCTCCAAAGTATGCCTATAATTGTTTTCATTACTACAGGCACAACCATTTCAGAAGGGAACCTTCAGCCCCTGTCCATATTACAGCCATACTCGCACCCCTCTCCTTGAAGGTGGAGTCTTATGGCAATTCTTTCAGAGCTTCTCTGAACCCCAGTTGGCTCCTTCCCCACAGTGCAGTAATCAGTCCGGCTAATGAGGTTTGACACTGGACAGGATTTCTCAGTCTCTCTCTTCCTTAAGAAAGTGCAGGAAAGGCCAGAACTCTGTATTCCTTGCACTGAGAGAATACCTAGGCCAGGACTTCAGCTGTTATTCTCTCCTGTGCCTTTTCTCTGCCAACAATGGGCAAGTAAGCAGGTGATAGTCCTCCCTGAATCCAGCTGTGAGTGCTCCCAACACTCCCCCCAGATAGTGGGTAAAGTCTGGGTTTGAGAAGCAATTGGAGGCACTCATTTGGTGGAAGGATCTAGCCAAGGTCTCTAACCAGCTCACTAGGAAAGCCTGAAATTCAGGATTACTAGGCATTTGACCCTGAAACAGGGGTGGTCGGTAGGGCAGGAGGACGGTGGTAGGAAGGGAGACCGGAATAGGCAGGAATGGCATATCCACCTGTCCAGGCTCTAAGACAAGAGAACCGCCCAAAAAATGCCCCCAAAAGCCAAAAGGCCAAAAACCAAAACCAAGAGCTATAGCAATACAATACCCACACTAAGGTTATAGCTGAACGAAGGACAGTGCCCAATAAGAGGACAGGTCACTCTCTGTGGGTTCTTACCTGCACACACAAGAGACCTCAGGCTCCATAAACAACCATGGGGTTTATTTTACAAACAGGGGAAACAAAGAGCTTACTGTAGCCACAAGTGGCAGCTCTCTCACCCAAACAGTGTCAGTGATGGTTGCCAGTAGTCACTAGGAGTGCTGAACAGCACTAGCTGGTAGTGATGGTCACTACCTGTCCCCCAGAGGCAGTATCAGAGACACCAAGGGTTAACAGCTCTTTTTGAGTTGCTGTTATACCAACAACAAACAGTTCTTTGAGGTACCAGGACTGGGGCCTTTGGTGCTCCTTTCAGGCAACATCAGAGATAGAACTGGAGGCCCAGTCTCTGACAGAGGTCTTTTGCTTCTCTTCCCTCCTCAGATATCCGTTGCTGGTTGCTTCTTTTATCCTTTCTTCGAAGGCCAGGAAAGGAGTCTTCCCCTTCTTTCTTCAGAGAATGGAAACATCTCTCCTTTCTTTGGAGGCTGGAACCAGCTGTTTTTCTTCAAAGGCGGGAACTGTACCTCCCTCAGCTCCCTCTGACCTTGACTTATATCCTCTTTCAGGGTGCCCCACTCACAAGTCTGATTGGACCATTTTTCAATCCTGTGGCTAATTGGATCATTTAGAACCAATCAGCTCAGGGCCTCCCTGGTGGTGCAAGGGGTTAAGATGCAATTTATGGGGCCTCACTGGTGGTGCAAGGGGTTAAGCACCACACTATGAAGCAATCCACAGCCTCTGCAGCACGAGTTCAATCCCCAGTCGGCCAGAGAGAAACCCTCATGGCGAAGCAGACCTCTCCTGACTCACCCGCTGCTCCCCTCAGCAGTGTATTTTGTCAGTCTGCCTGTTCTGTTCCCCACTCTGTCTCTGGTGAGTTCTCTCACCCCGCACAGTGAGGCTGATTTGATACCACTTGGTAGAGAGCAGAGCCAACCTCCTATACCCCAATATCTTTTGGTTCATATGACAGTTCCAAGTTCCAGCCACCTGGTTTGAGCTGCTCAAACTAGATAGGGGTAGTTAAAATCTAGATATTTAGAAAGAAATACATGGCTTGGTTAAACAATATTGCTTTGTAGTAAATCAGTGAAGCATTCTAACAGCCCTGCTGGAGTCAGTAATGAAAACCCTTAACCCTTTGTTTCCTGGTATTTTGAGGTCCTAGAATTAACTGTCTTAGCCATTTGTGTCTGGGTTCTCTGAGGTCCTGGTTTGGTGGCAACACAAGTTTGCACACTTAGAATGAGAGCAAGGATTTGAATTAACTTTAGTACTTATTCACTTATTTTATTTGTACCTTAAATTTGTTGATTGATTGATTGGAGTTAAATAGATTATTCTAGAGAGAATAATAATCATGTGTTATGGAAGGAATATGCCCCCCTCCCCAATATACACATACATTCTTCATATTGAAACCTAACACCCAATGTGATAGTAATGGGGGGAAGATGTTTGGGAAGTGATTAGGACAAGGGGGGAGACTTCATGAATGGGATGAGTACCCACAAAAAAGAGACATGAAAGTTTCCTCACCCCTTCTACCACATGAAAGACAATCAGTTAAGAACCAAGAAGCCAGCCCTCACCAGATACCAGATATGTTGTTCCCTAATCTTAGACTTCTCAGCTTACAAAACTGTAAGAAATAAATTTCTTTTCTTTATACTTTATAAGCCACCCAATCTATGGTATTTTTGTTATAGCAGACCAAACAGACTAAACGTGCATGAAACCCAGAAAACAAGGAGAAAATAAAAGGAGACGGAGATCCTATTTGTATTAAAATATCTAATGAGATTTACAATTAAAGCTAATGCCAGTATAAGTATTGACAAAAATAAAATAGAAATTATAGAAATGAATATGTAGAGTCCATTTTTCCTATGATTAAAGTTGTACTTCACATGACTGGAGAAGAGATGAAATATTTAACAAATGTTGAGACACTTGGGTAGTTACTTGAAAAGAAAAATAAAATATATCCATAATTCCATATCACTTTTAATTTTAGCGATCTCAATGTAAAGTCAAACAAATATAATCATAGAACTATTCCAAAACTGTGGATAAATTTCTTGAGAATGGACATTTATGACTGATTCAAATCTGTAGGAAATAAAAGAAACAACTGATACTTTCAACTATATAAAAATTTATGAGGACCCTAAGGGTGAGAAAATGTGACATAGTCCACAGAGATTCATTGTGAGCTACCAAGTATAAGGCTAGTTTCTTTGGTCTTTCTCTCAGTTAAATCTATTTTTTTTCCACTTTTTGAAATTTTAATTTATTTATTTTTTACATTATTGCTCATTTTTGTACAATGTTTTATTTCTCTCCTCGGGTGTAGGTCCCATAAAATTACCACCACTACCGAGACACCATAGTCTTGTGAACTGCCACCACAGTCTCTTGTGCTCTTCCCTGCCCTGTTTTGACCTTTCTTCCTCCTCCTCTCCTGCTGAATGTCTCCGATTTATAGTTTGCCTGCTAGTTAGTCTTTTTTTTTTTTTTCTGATCCCTTGTATGGCTTCCCAATGTTGCTCTCCTATAAGTGAAACCATTGATATTTTTCTTTTTCCTTCTGACTTCTTTCTTTTTTTTTTTAAGATTTATTTATTTATACAAGAACCGGGGTACAGGCCAGATGCACGGGAGGGTGAGAGGATTCACCAGAGACAGAGTGGGGAGCAGAATAGGCAGATCTACTGAAACACACTGCTGAGGGGAGCAATGGACAAGACAGCAGAGGTCTGCCTCGCCATGAGGGATTCTCGCCGGTTGGCAGGGATAGAACCCCCACTGCAGAGGCTGCAGACAGCTTCACAGTGCAGCACTCAACAGCCTGCACCAGCAGGGAGGCCCCCGTTCTGACTTATTTCACTGAGCATAATCCCTTCCAGCTCCATCCATGTTGCTGCCAATGGCATGAGTTTTTTGATTGTCTTGGCTAATTCTAAATGCTATCCACCATAATTCCCTTACTACTAAGAACCCTCCTGTTCTCTACTTGAGTCCATATCTGTAAACTCCCTCACCCCTACAAAGCCCTCTTATCACTATGAGGACAGTGTCTCGGGTTAGGTTCAGTGTCCTCTGAGTGAAATGTGCATCCCATTTCCACATCGTTAGTTGGCTAAAGTTTAACCTGTGATGAGCTTCTGAAGGCGTCCAAAGTTCACTAGTGTCCTAATGTGCAGGTACAGGTAATGGATCCGCCCTAAGTCTGGCAGACATGGCTCTATGACAGCATCTTTGTTCACTGCAGAAGCAGGAGTCCAACTGGATACAGTATTTCTCCAGTAACCCCTGATTAGAAGACACCTCTTTGGGAAGGATAACAATAACACATAAAACCTATTTCCTGAGGCCTCCCTGGTGGCACAAGGGGTTAAGATGCAACCTATGATGCTTTCCGCAGCCACTCCAGCACGAGTTCAATCCCCAGTCGGGCAGCGACCCACATGGCACAGCAGACCTCTCCTGTCTCGCCCACTGCTCCCCTCAGCAGTGTATTTCATTCAGTCTGCCTGTTCTGTTCCCCATTCTGTCTCTGGTGAATCCTCTTACCCCCACACTTCTGGCCTGTACCCTGTTCTTGTATGAATAAATAAATCTTTTAAAAAAGAGAGAGAGAAAAGAAAACCTGTTTCCTTCCGTCAAGTGTCTCAGCAGCAAATTTGAAAATTAAGAGGCTAGAAGGGCCTTAGACAGGATGTGAATCAACCACTAGTTTCTCAGGATGCATCAGTGTAAACTCACTAGGAGATTGTAGTCAATGGCATACAAGAATTGGGGTGGGGTACAGGCAAGTTGTACGGGAGGGTGAGAGGATTCACCAGAGACAGAGCAGGAAACAGAACAGGCAGATCCACTGAAATACACTGCTGAGGGGAGCAGTGGGCGAGGCAGGAGAGGTCTGCCGTGCCATGTGGGAATCTCCCCAGACAGCTGGGATTGAACCTGCACTGCAGAGGCTGTGGACAACTTCACAGCACTGTGCTCAACCGCCTGCACTACCAGGGAGGCCCCTTCCTTAGGCTTTTTAATAGATATCTATATGACTTCATGGGGCCTCAGCTACAAGCTTACCCAGGTCTCAATGGTGGCAGATGAGAAAGCAGACCACAAAACCCATATGTGGGGAGTAGGAACGAGTCTTTAGGATACATGGGTAGCGACAGCCCCTCTGTTCTCTGGCCACAATAGTGGCTCCGAGTCCTGTGAGTGGCCACTGAGAGGCCATGAGAAGCCTTGAGAGGCCACCCGGAAGAGCTCTATTAGCTTTTATAAGATTTATAGACAAAACTGGCACAAGGCCAAGTTTAGGCCTACTTTATAGAAATATGTTTGTGCAAGCAAACTATACGTCAAAGTTGCATTATTATTCACTGCTTTCTGCACATATAGACTACATTTCAAGGCTCCATGTTACCTACTAGGCCACCTGTGCTGGAAGGTCATGGCAAAAAAGAGTCTGAGAAACTCTGAGAAAACTGTTTTCCCATGGGCCCTACAGACCTCTTCTTAAATAATTCTAAAGACAGGGAGGTCACTGTTCTCTACAGTAGCCTGTTGCATCTTTGGGAAGCTCTAGTTGCTGGAAAACTCTTTCTCATATTAAGCAAAGTTTTCTTCTCTATCATTTGCCACACAAACCCATTTGCTCACTGATATCTCTCAGCACATCTTCCAGCAGAAGCCACACAGGGATGCTCCAGGATCCTGTGGATGGAGCCCTGCTCCTCACCAATACAAGACGGCCTTCAGCAAGCCCCTTCTTGGATTTCTACCTTGGCCGTAATTCCATCAGGGATGGTCTTCTCCCAAGTCTGTGCTCTCAAATGTTCCATTTCTGAGAGCTGTGCTAACAAAACTGCACTTTCACCGAACTATGTTTCTCTTTCTCCTGCCATTTAGTGTGATCTCCATTATTCATGAACTCTTCCAGTATTCCTAATGCCAAAAGCTTTGCTGCCACAGGTGTAGAATTGATTTTCTGGAGTGTTCTGCAGCCTATAAGATGCTCTCACCCATTATCTGAAAAGATTTTACCTGGGGCCGGGCATCAGGCAGGGCCAGGTAATGCAGGGCAGTTTCTGGGCTGTGTTGCCTTGGAAACCATGGAGATCTAAGATGAAGTTCAAAGAGAAGAGAATAGCAAACAGATTTCCTCCTCAAGTGGCTCCCACATCCCTCGCCCACGCTGGGTAATAAGACTCCAAAGGCTACTGCAAGTTTCTATTTTGGCCAGCATCCACTGAAGAAAACTTCCAGGAATATTTGCGAAGATGTTTTCCACTGAGGATGCTAGTCTTCTGAACGGATGTGCCTTCTGAGCTCTATTTGCTCTGAATAAGTCATGGTGTGGTGAGAAAAGAATGGACTTTGCAATCAGACACAAGTTCTAGCACCAGCCCTGCATAGAGAAGTGACCCCATCACTCCCAACCTCTGTTCATTTATTGGGCAAACTACTACTGAATCTCTTTGGCCTTTGTGGCAGGCAGAATAATGTCCCCTTCCCAAAAGTGTTCATGTTCTAATCCTTAGAATTGATGACTGTTATGGTATATGGGAAAAGACTTTGCAGCTGTAATTAAGTTAATGACCGTGAGATGATTGGGGAGGGGGTGCTGTCTGGCTACTTACTGCTGAAAAGCCAAAGCCTAAGACAAGAGTTGATGAAAGGAAGTGAGATTTAATCAGGCACTGTTAGCCCGAGGACATGGGAGACTACTAGTATGGGGGAGACAAGGGAAGGGGAGAGGCTGAAGGGTCTGTGTCAGGATTTCAGAGAAATAGGCAGGGGTTTCTGGGAACTGCATGCAGGCTCCTTTTTCTTCCAAGTTTGGTCTTGGCTGGATCTGTCATGGTGCTGGTAGGTGTGGTGTTTTTTACCTTGGCAATGAGGTTGTGGCTTAACCTGTCTTACCTCTACCTTGATCTTGGAGTTCCTGCCCTGTGTTCTGGTTTTGTCTGCAAGAAAAAATATAAACAGAAGCAGATCAAGGATAAACACAGCAAGGACAAAGGTGGTAGGGTCACCAAGCAAGTAACAATTCCCTCCTCTGATTATATACTGCTCCTCATTCTTGATGGGCAACGGGTGAAGGTTCATCTTGTGGAACTGATTCCTGCTAAGTAGGGGCAAAGGACTGGAGTTGCAGAGAAGAGCAGACTCTTTCTCTAGCTAACTTGAAACATGGCTAGTTGTCACAGGACTGTAATCCTACTTGTAATATCCTTGAGTTACAATTATTTGGCAATTTTAGTATTTCTAGCCTTTCAGAGAAAAAGAGAACTAAGAAATTAGGAGACAAGGGTAAAAATCAAAAGAATAACCATATTCTAGTAACAGTTAACCAGAGGACCAAGTAGAGATTCATCCATCTAGTCAATAGAAACGGCTTTGTTTATAATAGGAATCCAGGGCCAGGATTCAGGTTTTTCAAGGTGCCCTGCCTCAGGGTAGCTCCTTCTTCCTTTGCGTTTTCAGTTCCCACCTGGCCTCAGCTTAAGGTTCTTGCTATCACTCATCTGTAAACACAAACCTCCTTAAGAAAGCTAGGTAAGTTTTTTCTTTTGTGCTCTTAGGGACTTAGAGTATTTTAACTATTTAATCTCAGTTATGTCATCACCATGATCTTTTTAGGTGAAAGAGGGAGTTGGGGAAGTGAGAGCAGGAAAAAGGAGATTAAAACTGCAGCAGAGATCAAGGGATCCAAGGTAATTTGGCAGAGGCTCGATGCTAGACTGTGGGAGCTTGAGGAAAGGCTCATGAACTAAGAACTATAAGTAACCTGCAAAAAAAAAAAAAAAGGAAAAGACCAAAAAAAATGAATTCTCCCCCAAAACCCCTAGACAGAACTCATTCCTGCCAAACACTTGGTTTTGGTCTGTTGAAACCCATTTCAGACATCCAGAATGGTAATAATGATTCTGAATTGTAGGAAACTAATGCAGCCCTTAATTTCTCATTTCTCTTAAAAGACTCACCTACCTCCTTCTCAGAATTTGGAGTATCCATTTTAGTTCTGATCCTATTGAAAATCAGAGTAACCCAACCTTGTCTGAACAAAAGGAGAAGAAAATATTGAGTTAGAACTAGGCTGGGACCACAATAACACAGGTAACATCAATTCGGTGCTTCTAAACATGTCACATATATTCATTCACTTCATTCTGACCACACATCTATAAGGTAGATATTTTATATCCCTCTTTGATAGATGACAAAACTGAGGCACATCAATTTAAGTAAATTATCCCAGGTCCAAGGGGACAGATTTTCTCCGAGCCCAAACTCTAAAATGTACTCTAAGTAGCAAATAGTCCCAAACTTGAGAGCTGGGGAAAGACACGGTCAGGTTCCCCCTGCCACAGATGTACCCTACAGACTGATCTGAGATTTAAGACAGCAATTTCCCCTCCTGCAGGAGGCTGAAGAGAGGTTGGAGAGGGGGTGGGAGCCAATCTGCCAACCCCATTTCTGAAATGCAATCACTGCCTAGAAAACTTTCTAAGGTACTTATAAAGAATGGTTTGGGACATGGTGCTTTTACTCTAGGCTTTATTTTTTGCTGAGCTGCAGAAAGAGACTCTAGTCATCTCCCAGCTGACCAGACTATGTGGGACTCCACTCAACAGGGTGACTTTTACCTGCCAAGACACTGCAGGGTGACCCTAACATAGGCAGCAGGCAAGAGAAGAATGCAGTGATGGGCCAATAGGTTATTAAAAGAGTTAATATTTGAAAGGTGCTAAGAACACACCTTGTCCACAGTAAGGCTATGTAAGCATTTGTTTAATTTATGATCTGACATTCCTTCCCAGGACTGGAGGATGCCAGTAGAAGTTAGGTAAGACAGTGCCTTTCAAACTTTAATGTGCACACACATCACCTGGGGATCTTGTTAAAATGCAGGCTCTAATTTGGAAGGTTCTAGATGAAGTTGAGGATTCTGTTTCTAAGAAGTTGTTGCAGATAATGCTGGACTTTGAGTGTGGAGGAGGGTGTAATCACCGATAATACAGATCTGGAAGCTCACCCCATTATGGAAGGGGACACTGATGTCCCTTTGTGTATCCCGACCACAGTTAGAGGTCTGGCCTTTCAAACCTTTCTCTTTCTGAGCAAGAGGTTCTGGGCAGGAGGCAGCGTGAAGCTTGGCCTAGAGAGCAGCAATGGGCCATTTCCACTGAAGGCTGGCTCCTTCTCAGGCCCGAATGAGGCACTTAGCGCAGAGGCCAAGGAAGGAGCTGACCCTTAAATCCTTCAAAGCCTCGCATTCCCTACAGAATAAACACCAAGCTCCTTGAGATTTACACCCATGTCAACGAAACTCATTCTTGATCACATTTCCACCACATCACAAGGCTCCCCAACTACTACTGGCTAGCCAAATAGCCTCTCACTTGATCAAACAATTTATTCTATTGTGAGGAGCTCTCAGCTTGTCGTGCGTGCTTGGACAAGGTAAACTGCACTCCTTTTGGCCCCTCAAAAATCCCTCCACCTTTTGTGCCCCATCCATCTTCGAAGCCCCCACTTCTCAAAGAGTGGTCCACGGCCTGGTGGCAAAGGTATCACCTAGGAACTTATTAGAAATATAGACTCTCAAGCCCCACACTGAATCACATCAAAAGATTCATTTAGCAAGACCCTGGCAATTTGTGAATACACTAAAGTCTGAGAATCACTGGCCTACGCCACTTCTATTTATGAGATTGACTCACAGTTCATACTCAGCCCCCATCTCCACTTCCCTGTCGCAGAGGGTCAGCATGACCTAGATGTTGAGTATAAATTTAGTCTCCCCTCCCACTCTCCCCTTTCAGATATGTCTAGTCCATTCCTCATCTTCCTCTAACAGGACCAATTCTGCAACAACAACAACAAAACCCTCCTGAAGTTAGTGTCAGAACATTCAAATAGTCCTCAATTGTGAATCTTTGCAGTAATTTTTTTTCTTTCTAAATAAGAAATCATCTGCCTGAAGATTTTAAACTGCGACTCCTCTGCCAGCACAGTTTCATGGTTGCATTAGGTTTTCCAATCTGACCCCTGAGATTGGCCACACCCCGGGGGTAGGAGTTTGCCTTGGTGGGACAGAGAGGGGAGTCATGAATGTCTAATATATCCACATAATGATGTTTACGCCCATATGCATAGGCATGCATGCAACAAGATACACATGCCATACTGTGTCTAAGCCACAGCATTTTATTTGCTGCTTTTTAGCTTAATATGATACAATATCACATCAGTAAACATTTTTGGAAAACATAATTAATCACATCATGAAACTCTGTCATATGGTTCTTGGTCATAATTCATGTAACCATCCCTTCACTGTTGACTTTTTTTTTCCCCATTTTTTGTATCTTTAACTTTGACATCTTTATCACATGATCAATAAAGTTACTTAGACTTTTCATTTATTTCCCAAACACTTACTGAATAGCCACTAAATGCCAGGTGCTCTGCCAGGTGGTAAGGATGTAAAGATGAAATTATTGAGAGGCTCATAGTCTTCAAAGAGACAAGCAGATAAATGCTTGGAGTGTAGTAGGGCCTGTTTTTTAAGGGATTTACAAGGTGTGAAAAGAAAATTCTAGGTCATGAATAACAGGATTCCCCAGGTAGGTCTGATAATTTCAGAAAGTACTGACTAACACAGTCCCTCTAAGATAAAAATCATTGTCATTTACGTGTACATCTTGTTCATGCCACCGCTGGGTTTATGGTGGCAATGTATTTTCATGACATTTTCCATATCTATCACATTCTCAGTATCAATATACAGCTTCATGAATCTCTTGTGGTACCAACAAAGCTCTGAAGTTCCCCTCCCAGTTACTACAATTTTTCCCAAAAGGTTTGGAGCCAGTGCCAGGACAACAAGGATAGGATCTGTCACCCTGGAGAGCAAACACAACAAGGGCTAGGGTGGGATAATTTCAGCTGCGTGGGCAGGGTTCAGAGTAGGACTCCAGAGACAGGATGAGATTGACATGCAAGTCAAGAGCCATGCCTGAACAAATGGGGTGTAACTAAGGGAGACATGACTGCAGTTCCCCTAGGAGCTTTGAGTCTTCAGATTCTCCTGCCTATCTGCACACCAAATCAAGATTCTACCACTAGAGGGTATATCTGAATAAATGAATGAGTGAATGAAAGAATGAATGAATGGACTCTATTTCCTTTTACACACCTAACCTATTCTTAGTCATTTTTGATCATTGATATCCAAACTTGAGCATGTACCCCTAATCTGTTATTTATTATAAGCATACCCTATTCTATACCATAAGACACACATACAAACAGAAATGGCCAAAAGATAAGATGAACAGTAAACATAATTAGATTCTATTACATCCTTCTAAAGCTCCAGTGGATGTTTTTTTGTACCCAGGGAGCATCCTCAACCTACCACGGCTAGAGATCTTACCACTTAATGACAAGAAGGGCCCAAGGCAATTGTAGCTACCCCCAAAGGCCCAGGTAAGCAATTCCTGCAGGCTCCTACACTCCTTTGCTACTCATTTGGTTTTAGCAGAAAGGGGCAGAGTCATGGAGGGGGGGAAAAAAATCTCTTTTTAGGGGCCTGTCTGGTGGCACATCTGAGATGCAGACTATGAAGCTGTCCATAGCCTCTGAAGCATGAGTTCCATCCCTGGCCAGAGAGCTACCCACATGGCGCAGCAGACCTCTCGTCTCCCCTATGGCAATCCTCAGCAGTGTACTTGGGACAATCTGCCTGTTCTGTTCCCTGCTCTGTTTCTGGTGAATACTCTCACCCCCCATACCTCTGGCCTGTACTCCAGCTCTTGTATGCATAAATAAATAAATCTTTTTTTTAAATGTCTTTTTAAAGAAAAAGTCCTAAATATCTCTCAAGATCACACCCACAAAAAATGGAAATAGTATGGTCTAGTAGTTTGTCAAACTGACTTCTTTAACAAAGGACCTCACAGAGCTGTTAATATGCTGATGTACTTTGTAAACCCCAGGAGAAGACTAGAGTCTGTTCCCTTGGAACTGAGATTGGAAATCACACAAACTGGACATGCATTATACTATTCAATTTGTCTAGGCCCTTTTTGTGTGCTCAGAGGAAGGTTCTTCAATTTGCCCACCACTGTCCTGAGTACTGTCTCCCAACTTAACTCTTCTATGAATCCTTTAAACATTTGAGGGAAATTAGTTTGAGATAGAGAAGTAACCATGAAAAGAATTATCTGACAGCATTAAGTAACCTTTGCTTGAAACACTCAATTTCTAATTTAAATATAACCGAAATGTCAATCAGTTAAGTTGGGAATATAATTACTTTCTTCTAACAAGTTTTCAGAAAGCTTATAATGAATTTATCAGCAGTGGAATTTAGGTTCACATAAGAGATGATCATTTTTGAGTCCTAAATACATCATGGACACAAAAATCAAATAAACATACACATAAGCAAAAATATAAACATAAGCAAAATCATTTAGCTCACAAAGAAGTTAAAAGATGACTGTTACTAAATTAGAAAGAAAAAAAAAGACAAGCTGGTAAGAACAATGGATGTGTTGGTCTGATGCTTTGTAGCATTTTTATTTCATGGAAACAAACTTTTTGCAAAGTAACTGAACAATGTATTTTCAGAGCCAAGAAAATGTCTGCAATCCTACTTTTTAGAAATAATTCAAAGTGTGGAACCAGGACAGGAAGTGAAGGAGAGGCACTTTACACATGAATACATTTTTGTATTTTCACTTTTAATAGCAAAAATTAGGAAAAAATCTAAATGTTTTATCTTGCAGACATTGGTTAAGTAAATTTTGGCACATCTCCTAGAAGGAATACCCTGCAACCATTAAAATTTTAAATTAAAATGTGGGATATGTAGCAACATAAGAAAAAATTTGTTTTATAATGAGCAGAAAGAGAACATGATACAAAAATGCATAACAATATGAAAACCTTATGTCCATAAAGGACTATAAAAAGATGAGCTCTTCTAGTAGACTGGTAAGACTATAGCTGGATTTCTGTTGTTGTTTTACTAAAATTTTACAATGTTATTATATTACTTTCATCCTTTAAAAATATTTTGGAGCATAAAAAGGTTTGCTACCAGTATATTACTAAGTAGGTAACCATATACATGTTTCAATCCAAATGAATTTTTGACAGGGAACAGAGTATATTTTTCAAACATTTTCTCATTCATCTGTAGATGCGTTAAAATTCTACTAAATTTTCAATGATACAAATTATCTTTTAACTTGAAAGGTGTGCTAAGGCCCTTAGATAAATATAACCATTTCTGGTGCCCAACATGATTATTTTAAGTAATTTTACAAAATCCATTCCACTCTTGCTGCACCTGGTAATTAAATTCAAACATCCTGAAGAAGGCCGCCTCATCTCCCCGAGGCCCAAAGAGAATTTCAATTGCCATTTAAAGCTTCCAATTAGTTCACAACATAAAATTACAATTTACTTTTGATATTTTTTCCTCTGGGTCTAATTTTTTTGCTCCTCTTCTAACCCATATTGTAATTATGCTTGCTCAATCTTATGCAAAACATCTCCTTTTTTCATGATGGTTTTACTAAAATACAAGCTGGCTGGTTAGTCACTGGGTCTATTTAACAATGCCTGTTCCGGGGGAAAATCTGTCACTCCACGCTTCTGAGTAGGGCTCTCTGACAGACCCCAAGACCACCTGATCCTGCCCCCACCTCCAGCCCCTGTCAGCTGGCCCAGGAAGCTGCAAGACTCTGTGGTGGAACTTGCACCGCCTGATAGCTATTTCCATTTCCCTAACCTCATTTCCCTCATGGCTTCCATTGTGACTCAGGGACCGAAAGTAGCAATTGAAGTTTATCTTCCTACCACTTGTGGCAGGATAATTTATTGAGATATTAGTTTCTGTTGGTTTTTCTTACAACTACCCCAAAAAGATAGCCAAACCCTTCCCAGTTCTTCACATCAGGGATTGTCTCCTCACCTCTCTTGAGAGTTCTGAGAGTGAGGATGGGGAAGGTCCACCTCCTGTCACTCCTGACTCTCTCTACCTGTATCCCCCAAACATGGAGAGAAGCATCCCTAGGACACTAAGCCTAGGGGATTTGGAGTAGCAACAAAATGGTAGTCTGGTAGGTAGTTCTTCCTTCCCAGAGACAAGAAGAGGCACCCCAGTGCTGGGCTCTATACTTTAGAGAAGTCCACTTATCATGAACACACAGACAAGTATATTTATTGTCATTAAAGGACATCCTAAACATCCGCTCTTATACATAACAACTTTTAGGCCTCAGGAAAATTCCTTTCCCCAATTCTTGTTCTATTTCCTCAACTTCATTGCATCTAAATGCTATGAAATTTTGTGGATTGTCCAAATGACAATGGCAGAGATAGACACTGCTTTAATGTGGAGGAAGAATGTGGAGGAAAAAGAGTTCAGATAAAAGAAAATACAAATTAATTGATTTGTCAAATCCTTTCAGTTGGTATGAATGCAATAAATCTTGCAAATGAACTGTTAATTCACAATAGTGCCAAACTGTTTTTTTTTTTCTTATGTTTCAAGTCCCAGTTTGTAGTTACAAAGCAAGCCAACACTTACAGAAGTATTTGCAATGTTTTCACAGGGTGGTTAACAAACATTTTTAGGATTTATATTAATCAAGTTTTTACACATGGGTCTAGATTGTTACATTCTAGATTGCACAAAAATGTGAACTTGATTTACCACAAATGGCAACTACAAGAACAATGAACACTAGCATTGTGATAATTTTTTGAATCTAATAAACTAATAGTTTATTGTCAGTTAATAGCTAATAAAATTAAAACTTCAAAATTCATTTGAAATTTAAGCTATGTTTATGCACCTTTGATTTATAATATTTGATATTAATTAGGAATATGTATTTTTATTTCAATAGATAATGCTAAAAATCTTAAAAGCAAATGACTTTTCAAAAACAAATATTAAGCTTTAAAATTTACATTTGCTTTAATTTTATACTTTTTGATAACAACATGTTTTAAATTTTTTTTAATCCATTGTTTTTTTACTATCAACAGAACTAAAATTTGGTGAAACATTGATTACAAGTGATTTTTCTTAATATAAATGAAAGGAAAATAAAGCTTATGGAATAAATACTAAGTAACTTATAGAATGGTATGTGTGTTTATTTTATCACTCATCTAACCAAGCTTAATAAAAATTTAATACATTTGTTTTCGAGTATTTGACAGTTTCCAATCATACAAAAAAACCCACAACTTTAAACAGATTTTAATTTTGTAATTATGAAGGTTAATTTATTGTAGTGGAAGGACAGAATAGATTTTATTTACCAATGTAGCACTTTGATTTATCACTTCAATATACTTAAAAATATGGTATGATGTCTCCTTTTGTGCTCTTGTGTTACTGGACAAAGAGTCTAAATATTGTCATTGGGTCAGAACCTCTCTCACTAGTTCTGGGTCTGGCTACTCTCCATCACAAATGCAAATAAAAGGGAAGCAAAAGAGGAAAAAAAGAATTTTCTAACAGGGGAAAGGGAGAAAGTCCAGTCACCCACTATAAGTGGAGTTCCAGCTACAGGAGCTGGCAAGTTGGGGTGAGACTGCTGCTGCTGAGGTCCCCGGGTCCCTTTCAGGGAGGCTTATATCCCCCCCCACCCTGCTGTAGAGTGGCCCTTCCACAGCAGTCACAACTGAAGAGCAAGGGCATGAGCCTGGCTCCTTTTAAAAGCCTCACAGTGGAGGGCCTCCCTCATGGAGCAGGGGTTAAAGACAGTGCCATCAAGCTATCTCCAGTCACTGCAGCATGAGTTCCATCCCTGGCCAGCCAGTGAGTAACCCATATGGTGTGGCAGACCTCTCCTGCCTGGCCTCCTGCTCCCCTCAGCAGTGTATTTCAGTCAATCAGCCTGTTCTGCACCCCACTCTCTCTGGCAAATCCTCTCACCCCTGCACCTCTGGCTTATACCCCAGTTCTTGTATGCATAAATAAATAAATCTTTAAAATAAATAAATAAAAGTTCACAAAGGTTGTCCAACTTTTCCTCCTTCCCAGGAGTCCCCTTGGCGAGTGGAGTTTCCACAGTGGCTCTGCACCCCCAGTGGCCAAAGTGAGGAGACAGAGTCCAGACCTTCATCTTAAAGACAGTGAGAATCTACATCCATGTAGCTTCTCCAAAAGAACAACTAAATTGTAATTAAATTTGGTTTTCTTCTCCTACTCAGCCAATTAACTGATATTAATTGCAATTCTAGACAAATCCAAAGAGAAGAAAGATCTGCTTTTCTAGTGTCTACGATGAAATCGGCTCCACCTCTAAGTATGATGGAAAGTGTCATTTCCAGATGCAAATCAAGTTTTGTGAGTTCTAGCACTTTTCTAGTTTGGGTGGCTCTTTTGAAGGACATGAGAACAAGATTACAATTTCAAAATTAGATATTGAAAAAAAATTCAGAAAATAACAAATCATAGATTCATGAAAACTAAGAAATACCACAATCAGAAAACTCTTCCATAAAACCCTTTATAATTGCTTTTTTCACTACATTTTTTGACAGCATGACTTCCTCATACAATGACTTCATTTTTGTATGAATCATTCATTTTCATGAGTATCATTTTTAAAAGAATAGAAATATAATTCTATCCTTCTACCAAAGTTAATCAATACAGTCATTCACTGCCTAATGACAAAGATATGTTCGGATAAGTTCATTGTCCAGTAATTTTGTCATCCTGCAGACATCATAAGAGTGTAATTACACAAGCTTGGATGTGTAGCCTCTACACAACTGGGCTATATAGTATCATCCATTGGGACTAACATCAGATATTCAGTTTGTCACTAACCAAAATATCATTAAGCAATGAATGACAGTGTGGTTGTTGTTTTTTTTTTTTAATTATTGATAACTGAAAATGTTCTTTCAACTTCACAACATGTTATTGGTAGCTTTCTGTATATTTTAATGATGACTGACAAATTTGGAACTCTCCCAAATTTCTTCAGCATATGAATTGGATGATTCTAAATACTTCAAGTTTCCGTTTCCAAACTTTACTCACTTTTAAGATTCTTCAAATGGATAATACTCATTAACCAATTTGTTGTCAGGGTCCTCTTGTCATGAGATGAGACCAATCACCAGAGCAGCCAGTAGGAGTGTTCCTGGAAGTCAGGAATCACGTTAGGATGCCAGCAAACACTGAATTAGAAATGACCATGAACCATATATATAGCCATTGAAGCACAGACTAAATGTATTCCCAATTCAATTTCCCTTTAACTGAATTCAAAAATATACTTCCAGCCCACAGAAATATGCTTCCTACACAAGGGGAAGTGTGAATGAGGGGAAAAAAACAGTGATCTTAACCAATCACAGTTAAAGTATCTCACTTCCGCACATTTCCCATATGATTTGGTGACTCATGGCTAGTCTCCTCTCAGGCTTTGAAAAGGTGAGTGAGAGGTGTGGAGACTATAACTTTAGTAGTTTCCACTTCAGGTGGCTTCCTAAGGAAAATTCTAATGCTGTTTCTGTTATTAGGCAGGGAGATGTGTACCCCAGGACCCCCAAAACTGTCTGCTCTAAATGAGTTCTGCCATCTGCTCTTTAAAGAAAAACCAGGCTCTAGTGCGTAAGACCTTCAATGAAAAGGAACTTTAATACAACTAGTGTGCAATGAAGAGGTAGGAAAAGAATAGATAAAAATAGTTTTCACAAGAAGCACCCAAAGTTACCCATCCCCTCGTGGGCAAATGCCCAGCCAAACAGCGTTGCCCCAAAGCAGGATCACCGAGGCCTAAAAGCCTGACACAAGTCTAAGGCACTGTCTGGTGGGGAAGAATAGGAAAGGGGCAAAAAGGGCCAGACAAGCTCTGGATGGAAAGGAGCAAAATCAAAATACAAGTCGAGAGGCCTCCCTGGTGGCACAAGGGATTAAGACGCAACCTATGAAACTAACCACAGCCACTGCAATACGAGTTCGATCCCCGGCCAGGGAGCAACACACATGGCACAGCAGACCTCCCCTGTCTCGCCGCTGCTCCCCTCAGCAGTGTATTTCAGTCAATCTGCCTGTTCTGTTCCCCACTCTGTCTCTGGTGAATCCTCTCACCCACCCCACACACATACACCCCGCACCTCTGGTCTGTACCCCAGCTCTTGTATGCATAAAAATAAAAGTCTTTTTAAAAAAAAAAAAGCAAGATACAAGTCAAGATAAAGGCTGTTATTGTCAGCCTCCCCCACAGTTCTCTCACCATGTCTCTGTCTCTTTCAAGTGTCTTCTTTTATGTCCCCCAAGTCTCTGGTACAAGGCCAAGAAGCAAGCGCAGCTTCTTCACATGTCTCTCTGCTCCATGTGCCTCCTCCAGGTTTTCTTTTGGCTCCCCCTTTTTCTTCTCCCAGTCTTTTCTCCTCTCCTCCCTGCTCAGCTCCACCCTTCTTTAGGGTGGGGCAGGGACCCTCCAACCTCCCCTTGCCCTGGGGATTATCCTGTTAAATTGCCTGAAGAGAAAATGGGTTCTGGCAGGCAGAAGCAGTGGCTGTCTATTACCATCACTTTGGCTTTTGTCCTCTCAATCAGTAAGATAATATCCCTCCCCAGGAAAAAAATTCTCTTCTAAAAAAGATTTCCATTCTTTCGCATGCTCTCTCTCTCTCTCTCTCTCTCTCTCTCCCCCCCCCCACCCCTCACCCCAAACAGATATACACTGGACAGATATACATCCAAAGATGTACCATATTCTAGGCCATAGAACCTGTGAATTTGTAACTTCTACACTAAAAAGAACCTTTGCACATATGACTTACCTTAGGGACTAAGATGGGATTATCCAGGTGGGTCCCCTATTGATGGAGGGCAAGAATAGAAAAAAAAAAAAAAAAAAACTGAAAAGGAGGTGCACTACAAGACCAGAAACCTGGCCCACACAAGGAGGTGGGGATAGAAGAGACTAGAGCCATTGACATAGCTATGAAAACCAAGATCCTTAGGCACAGAGACACATTTAGGGAAACTAGTATCCTTAGGCGCAGACTATGATCCTTAGGCACAGATGCCTAGATTACAAAGCATTACATCCAAGCAGGTGTCTGAGGGCGCATCCAAAGGTAAAGATATGGAGATTGAGCCCTTGGCAGAATCTCCTCAGGTCCCTTTCAAATTCTACATAGTTACCCAAAATTAGCAACCAACTGATGGCTCACAAGGAGTGGCCCCTCCCAACAGAAGAAGACTATGTCAGTGGAGTCTCCGCACAGGCTCAGACAGCAATCCCACTGCTCACCAGTGACTATGCAGGTGCCTCTTCACCAACTGTCTCCTGCAGGGCAGCAGCCTCCCTGCCTGCCCGTGACCTGTCAAGGCCGCCCACCTGCAACCGTGCAGGCCTCTCTTAGCAAACCTGTCCCTTCTGGAGCAGCTCTTCCTGCCCGCTTGTGTCTATGCAAGTGTCTTTAACTGTTTTATCCCTTCACTAATAAACCTGCCCTTTAAATATAACTAATGTCTCTGTCTCGTGGAGAAACTCCCAGGAAACTTGCCACGTGTTGCTAAAATGGGATCTCTGGTTACACCTTTCCCAGAGTGAACCCAAGGACCCCACACTCCAAACCCACAGACTCCAAAAACCCCAACAATATCACCAACTCTCTAAAACAAGTGTCCTTAAAAGCAGGAGTCAGGAAGTCAGAGACAGAGGGAAACCTGGAAGAATGGGTAGGAAGATGTGAGGGTGTTGGCTTTGATAAAAAAGGACACTCACCAAGAACTTGGCAGCAAGGTGCCAAAGCTAGGAAAGCAAAGAAATGAATTTTCCCCCAAGCAATGCAGCCCCGTGACTCCCTGATTTCAACTCAGTGAGACTCTCGTGTTAGGACTTTTAATCCACAGATCCGTAAGGTAGTATATTTGTGTTTTTTAAGTCACTATATTTGTTCTAATTTGTTACAGCAGGAATTGGAAACCAATACAGATATTTTAATGTAAACTTTCCAAGTATTTAAAGACCTTTATGTATCTTATACGCTTTTTAGACTTCTTTCCCTTCTATTTGTACTTTATTTTAGCACTAGTGTCATAAATTTTCTGAGACCTTTTGTACCTGAAAATATTTTTATCATGCCTTTGCCTTTCAGCTATATCCACAGTTCTAGATCAGAATCTTTCCCCCCTTTTAAAAAAACATATCTACTTTTTCTGTAAGGCCAAAGAAATTCCTTTTGATTTGACATTTTAGTAGATGCCATTGAAGTATTTTTCTGAATAATTATTTGGAATCTTTTGAGCCTAGGATTTTCATCTTTCTTTCATTGAGGATTTTGTCTCCATTATGTCTTCCTATATTCTCTCTTTTTATGACCCTTTTCACTCAAATGTAAATTTATGTTTCTTTATATCACTTAGGTTTATTATTCTATTTGTTTTTGCTTTTCACTTTCCCTTTATTGAGAACTCCTCCATCTGATCTTCTAATATATTGATTTCCTCAGCTGGATCTTTCTAATACTTATCCTCTGTGTTGGAAATTATTTTTCTATCTATTGTATTTTCCATAACACATTTTTCCACATGTTTTTCTTTTTAAAATAGTTGCTTTTTTATGCTCCTTATATTTTTCCCTTCCTGTTTTAGTATATATTTTAGGTTACAATCCTACAAGCAAATGAACCAAAAAAGAAGGCAGGAACAGCCATACTTATATCAGATGAAATAGACTTCAAATTAAAAAAGGTAAAGGGCCTCCCTGGTGGCGCAGCAGTTGAGCGCTGGGTTGCGAAGCTGCCTGCGGCCTCTGCGGCGCCGGTTCGATCCCCGGCTGCTCCCCGGCCACCGGAGGAGGGTCCCACATGGCTCGCAGACCTCTCCTGCCGCCCGCTGCTCCCCTCAGCAGTGTACTTCGGTCCTTCTGCCTGCTCTGCTCCCCGCTCTGGCTCTGGTGAATTCTCTCACCCTCCGGCGCTTCTGACTGTACCCCGTGCATGTATAAATAAAACAAACAAACAAATAAATAAAAAAAAATAAAAAAATAAAATAAAAAAGGTAAAAAGAGACATAGATGGACACTACATTATGATCAAGGGGAAAATACACCAGGAAGATACAACACTCACCAACATATAGTATGTGTTTTAGGTTGATTTTAAACTCTGTCTGTTGTTCTAATACTGCTTCTAAGGAAATCGTGGAATCCACGTTATTTTTCTCTTTAAACAGGTATCTGGTTATTTCAGCTTGTGCCTCCTATCCCCCTCGCTTACTTCAAATGCTGGGGAAGCCCAAGTCTATCCCTGACTGGGGACTGAGGAAGTGGGATAACCCCCAGGCACCCAACAACAATGATTATTCCTCCCTCCAGGGATGCAGGGTGAAGCTGCCCTCCAGGGAAGGTCTCCTTGGAGGGGGTAATTGTGCCCAGGGAGTGCTGATGGGGAGCAGTGGGGAGCTCTTGAGCAGGACTGCTCTAGACCAGCGGGTCCCCAGTTGTTTTTTCTGTCCTTCACCCACATCTCCTCTCTGCTGCCCTCTCTCTGCTCCAGCATTTTCCTCAGCCTCCTTGTGATGTCTAGTTGTTTAGCGTAAGATGACAGGAATGCAAACTATGTAGCCTGGAGATAGCGCCTGTTTATCTTTGCCTTTTCAAGGACCAAGGCAGGGTCCAGCACATGATGAGGGTCCCAGAAATAATTTTGTAGTAATATAGTGATAAATTGGATGAGAATGGCAAAAGAATGTGTTTACATATTGCTTACACTCACATTTTGGCTATTTAGCAAAGATTGAACACAGAAGGAGAGGCTATATAGGGAATTTTAATTTTTGGTAGGGTACCATGTACTTGATTGGTGGTTCAGGATAAGGCAGGGGCCTCTAAGCCTTTTCTCTACTGGGGGGTGTTTGGGATGAAACTGTGACAGGTCAGGAGGGACTCAGTGTGGACAAGTAGGGGAAGGACTCTGCAGCCCCAGGGGCTCTCTCTTCCTCAGTGCTCTCCCTGGGGCGGTGGTCCAGGTGATACTGTAATTTCAGGTTTCAGGCCTACTCTCCCAGCCAAGAACAGATCCCATGCTGCAGTGGCAGCGCTGAGTCCCAGCCACTAGACCACGAGTTGGTTGCTCACAAAGCCGCAGCAGGAACTTCGCTGACACTCAGGCAAACAAGTGAGAAGAGGCAGATTTGTTTAGAGAAAGAAAAAGTTTATTAAGGAGAAAAGGAACAGAAATAAAGTGGGACTCCAGGCTGGTGGAACTGTAACAGGGAACCTCCCCGTTTCCTGGGGACACAGGCCAGGGAGGGGTAAGAGAGCTGAAGTGGAGTTGAGCCCCAGGGAATATACTTTCTTTCCCTAATTATTCTAAAGCTCCATCAGTCTCTCTAAGATTGGTTAGTTCTTGGTGGTCTCACCCATTCTGCCTTACTGTCTCTGTACCCAGAACTAAGTCTCTGTGTCCCCTTCTCTTAGCATACTTTTCTTTATCATCCTTGTTCCAAAAGCTCCTGTTGCCCCTAGCTAGTCCTGGGGTATTTGATTAGTCCCATTTGGAATGTGTTGCCCTCATCTCTGGAGCCCGCCTTATTCCTCTGAGGCTTTTCCTATTCTATTATGACCCCAAGAGCTCTCCCCTAGCCTATTATAATAGGGTGGTTCCCAGGAAAGGGGGAGGTTTCAGGTTCCCTGTCCCACCCAAAAGGAGGGTGGAGCTGAGCAGAGAGAGAAGCTGCAGAGACTGAGGAAGGAAGGAAGCTGGATGGAGAGCCCGAAGGAGACCTGGAGGAGGCACGTGGAGCCAAGAGACACTGAAGAAACTGCGCTTGTCTTTTGGTCGTGGGCTGGGTGACACAGATATGGGTGAGAGACCTGTGGGGAGGTGACAATGGCGGTTTTCTCTTGTTTTTGATTTTGTTCTTTTCCTCCGAGACTTGTCTGGTTGTTTCTGATCCTTTTCTGTGGGTCCCCACTGGAAGATGCTTTGGACCTGTGGCAGGCTTTGGGGCCTTGTTCTGGGCCAATCCTGTTTGTGTGGACTTTTACCCACGAGGGCATGGGTAGACTTTGGGTGCTTGATTTAGAAACTATATTCTTTGCTTTTCCTGTATTGTTTCCTAATTATATTAAAGTTCCTTCCCATTAAAGTCTCATACGTTTTCTGTTGATGCGGTAGATGGTGGAGCCTGTTTGGAGCAGGCAGGTTTGTGGGATCTGGGGTGCCCCTCTCCCTGCCCTATAACGCTATGACTCATGAGGGCTCTTACTCCTTGAAGGTCATGTAGATCATAAGGTCTATCTCCCTGTTACTATATTTGGCTATAGCCAAATCCATTATCATACCAGGAAATTCATTATTATACCAGGAAATGAGCTTGACATTGTAGACAATGCCAGCCCCAGCATCGAAGGTGGAGGACTTGGTGTCACTGTTACAATTGCAGGAGACAACCTGGTCCTCGGTATAGTCCAGGATACCTTTGAGGGGTCCCTGTGATGCCTGCTTCCTTAAAGATTTGTTTTTATTTATTTATGCATATAAGAACTCTGGTGTAGGCCAGAGGTACGGGGGTTGGGAGAGTGGGTGAGAGGATTCACCAGAAATAGAGGGGAACGGAACAGGCAGATCTACTGAAACACAGTGCTGAGGGGATCAGCGGGTGAAACAGGAGAGGTCTGCTGCACCATACCTGGTTATCTCCCTGGGGGGATCGAACTCAGGCCATCCAGGTGAGAGCACTGAGACTTACCCCTTCACCACCAAGAAGGTCCCTTCACCACCTTTTTGATATCATCATGTTATAGGGCAGCCCCGATACAAAACGGGTTCCCTGACTGTGGGTCCTCACCCACATGCCTTAAAAGGACTTATCAATACTCTACTGCAGGCACACACGAAAGGTTAATAAAAGGTTTATTTATAAGGGAAGGGCAAATGAGGAAATGTACAACTCAGGGAGAAAAGTGGGAGACAAAGCTTTAAATGTGTCCTACCTGATCCGCTGATCTGGAATCCCAAATGGCACTGTCTGAGAGCTGGCCGCAAGCCAGGAGCCGTGAAGCCAGGAGGCAAGCGAGAGAGCGAGCCCCCCAAGGCCCACATGTTTAGTTTTTATACCCAACCTGGCTGCTTAACTCCACCCTCAGGTCCCAGCCACCTTCCCTTTGGTGGTGACAGGATTTGTCTTTCCCAATGTCTTGATGGCTTTGGTCTGGAGTGGGGGTAGAGTCCACAAAGCCTGCATGGAATTGGCTCATACTTGGCAGCTTTCTCCAGATGGCAGGTCAGATCCACAACTGACATATGGGGGTGGTTTCTGCTTCCAGTCTCTTTCACTGGCAGATTTCTTTTCTCTCTATCCTGGTTCCCAGGGATTCATCCTGAGCACTCCTCTCACTCTGTTCTCTTTCCTTGCAGGTTCTCATTGAACCCCAAGGTTCCTGCTACCACCTATGCAACGATGAGGGCTAAATGCATGCCTACAATCCCCTTCTCCTCTGACTATCACCAAGTACCTCCACCTGGAGTTCCTTCTGGCATCTTAACCTCAGATACCTTCCCCACCCATGTCAGTCTCCCCATCTCCACCCACTCCAGAAGTTCAATGTTTAGCTTGACTGACCATTTTCCTCCCAGCTTTATCCAATTCCACGTGTCCACTCTGCCTTATCCTTTATTTCCATTCTCACTACTCCCTTAGTTGTGACTTTCATCAATTCTTAATGTTTTTCAAAAACCTCCTAATTGATTGTCCTTCCTCTGGTCTCTCCTCATTCTTCACAGTCATGTTATTAATTTCCTTGGCATTATTTGCTAGCTCTCGATCACAGAGATAACAAAGCCTATACCTACATATTAATACTCTGACTTCTGAGATTCCTGCACAAAAGTATAAGCTTTACTTAGAGCTTACCTTGCACCAAGCTGTTGGAACTATTTTACATGTCTTATTTTCATTTTATCCTCACTAACTCTAGGGTAATACATTAATTTTCCAGAGGAGGAAACTCTAGGGTTAAATAATTTGACCAAAATTACACAATAGGTAAGTGAAAGAAAAATCCAGGTTTTGAAATCAGACACACAGAGCATTCACACTATAATGCATATTTAATCTTATTTAAATCAGGGTTTTCTATCATATTCAATCAGAGGCCCCTTTTTTCCACAAAAGTATTCTGCACCCCATGCTCTTCAGTTGTGCCACACATGGGTGCTATTCCCTTCTGTCTCCTGGCAGAGCCATTTGTGTGTGTTTCTCTTGTCTTCCTAGAAGTGTTAAACTCCCTTAAAGAGACCTTTAATCTCAGTCATCTTATCCTCCAAACCTCCCGGAGTGTCTGACACATAGTAGGTTTCCAACAGGTATTTGTGGACTGAACACATATTGACAGCCGTTTAAACTTTCACAACTTATATTTAATTTCAAAAGGAGGGAAGCAAATCCAATAAATTAAATGCTAGAAAATGGAAAGTAGGAGCCTTCGTACAACTTTTCCAAATCCTTTCATATTGCTCCACTTCTGCTGTTTACCAAGTGAGTAAGGAAATTTAAAAAGCAGCTACAAGCTGTTTTAATAGTCAGACTTAAATTCAATTTGGAATCGGTACAGAGAAATATTCTTTTTGAAGGCTCTTAACTGAAGAGAACTGGAGATTATATTGAATAAAACTCAGAAAAGTCTCAATCATAGCTTAAAATTTGCACTTTGAAAGAGAAAATACATAACAACATTCTTAATAATGTCTAATAATTCCCATAACATAGGGCACCAAAAAATATTCATTCTGAATAACTACATCTCAAATCCAGCTACTTGTCCTTCCACCTGGAATAAACAATGAGCACCCTCTAAATGTCCTATTGTTAAGAGCTACCGGTGCAGAAGGAATTTTAATTTTAGAAGATTCAAGTTCAAGCCATGAGTCATCTTCTCCATTTCAATCAAATTCTCATAAGTATACGCTTATTGGCTAAAATGAGTATTTCTTACTGCAGAAAAAAAGGAATCTGAGCAAATTGGCACACTGACTTTCAAAAATTTAATCCAGACACATCTTTAGTACCAAAATAAATAAGCCTTGCCCCAATTTGCAATGTCTTTTAAGATAACAAGTTGGCTTATCTTTAAACTCACTTAGCCATATTATATCACATATCACAAATCCACATTACATTATTAGTGAAAGAAGTAAGTCCAAAAATTAAATGTGGAAGTTCTGTAGAGCAAAATTCTGTAAAGGTAGTAGGATCGTGACTGTGAAATCAAATCTGTCCTCAAGTGGCCTCCAGAATGTTTTGCCTGTCTTGCTTTTAGCCACTGAGCCACGATTCAATGACCCTTTAGTATTTTCAGGAGAAAGTGTAGATCAACAATTCCCTCCATGTCCTCAACACTTTTTTCTTCATTAGCCTTGTTTCTCAATACTTTAAGTTGTCTTTTTAATTTTATACCAACTGATGGTCACACAATAGTTTATGAATAACCGCCCCTGGGCAATAGTCATGTCCTATTCATCTTTGCACCCCTATAGCACCTGGACAGCACCTGGTATAATAATCTATAGCACCCGGGCAGCACCCGGTATAATAGCCTGAGCACAACAAATAATCCTGAACTTTTTTTTTTAAGATTTATTCATTTATACAAGAACTGGGATCTGGTCAGAGGCATGCAGGAGGGTGAGAGAATTCACCAGAGACAGAGCAGGGAGCAGAACAGGCAGAAGGACCAAAGACACTGCTGAGGGGAGCAGCGGGCAAGGCAGGAGAGGTCTGCTGCACCATGTGGGTTTCTCCCTGTCCGGTGGGGAATTGAACCCGCACTGCAAATGCTGTGGACAGCTTCACAGCGTGGTGCTCAACCCGCTGTGACATGAGGAGGTCCAACCCTGAACTTTTACCTCTTGACATTGTAAGTGAACTGTGTTCTGAAGCGTGTTACTGATTTTTTCCCCCTCATTTTACCATCTAATAAATTGCCAGCATAAAGATAGCCTTACATTGGGCTCTTGGTTGAAATCGGTTAAAACAAGTTCAAGTCCTTGCCCTCCAGGGAAACAGATAAGACCTCAATTACTCACAAAACCATCAGTAGCTGGTACCAAACACAATCAACTTAATGTGAGATGTAAGATTATACAATTGGATCATCTGGCACTACCCCAAATAAAGGTTTAATTTAGCAAGCTTTAGACAAAGTATACATACATGAACAACAAAATATTGCTAATTTTTGTTATTTAATCTGAACTAGTCTGGTCTAGTATGAAACTGACATGTGAGTTTTCTAGGAAAGTATATATTGCTAAGTAAGCTCAAGGCATAACTGGAATTTGTAGGAGTTTGCTTAACCCATTTAACAAGGCAAGAAATTAGGGTTTATTGAATCTATTAATGCTTAAATGCATATTATACTGATTTAAATAATACATACTTTCAGTAAGACCCTTGAAGCATTTTATTGGCACTAACTTCAGTGACTAAATACTGAAACTTAAGTCAACCTTTCTCTAGTTCACTTGATGAGAAAATAAATTGAGCAAATGAATATAACAAAGAATTTCCAGCCCAGGTACAATGAACATTCCAATGCAGGCATAATCAACAAGTTTGCTTACTTACAGCTTCTTCCCTTTCAAGATTCATGGCCAGAGCCTCAGCACTCTTATCTACAAGGCCGGGCAGCCGGCCAAGCTAGTCTCTCTCTCCAAGGCTATCCCCGAATGCCTGCATCTTTCCCCCCTTGCCTTTCCTCCCTTGTCTGGGGACTTTGCTGCAAATGGTTGTACTCTGCTGAAAAATGATGTTATCAATGTAACAGATATGGACACAGTTGTGTATAAAAGGAACCCTTAGTCTTTAAACAGGTGCTCAGACCTTACGGGGCTACCCAGGTCTGGGACCTCATGCATGAGTAATAAAGCTTCTCCTGACCTCACCATTCCTGAAGTACCGCTTGTTCTTCCTCTGCCTGGGTAAAAGGCTAGAATTTATTTCTACAACACACAGGCATTACAGAAAATAGCTCACTTTACACACATAGAATTATATTAATCACTTACATACAATGAGGCATAATTAATCATGTATACACTATACATACCTGTAAATTAAGCCTTTAATCTATTAATGTTTTAGATAAGCATTTTTTAAATTTTAGCAAATATATATTTATAAAAAATTAGAAGTAATAAAAATATTAAATTTCTCACAATCCTAACCACCAAAGACTAGCATTTAACATTTTAGATCTTCCCTTATTGTCTTCTTCCTATGCATATTTTTGCATAATCTTAATCATAAAATAAATCACCTTTGCACTTTGCTTCCCATTTAAAATTGTAACTTAAATTTTTTGATGGTTGCATAATATTGCATTATGGATATGGGCCCTAATTTATATAACTAATTCCCTATTCTTAGACATTTTAAGTTATATCTTATCTTCAGATTTAGTAGTAAATGTTGCAATTATCTTTTGGTAAGTAACTTTTTTTCATATTTCAAGTGATGTCCTCAAGTTACATTTCAAAGAATAGAATTATGTTGTTAGAATTTTCATCTGTATTATCAAACGGTCATGCAGATTGGATTGATTTTTATTCCTACCAGCAGTGGAGGGGGTGTTACCAATTCATTCTCAATCAAGATTTTCTCTCTGAGAATCTTTTTCAATTCTACAGGCTAACCGTAGAAAATCTGGAGAAGTCAGAGAAGAATGTCCTTGGTGCCTCATCATCATCTTTTTACTCCTATTCATGAACCCACCTCCATCTGCCTTCCCAGCCCCTCATCTCCCTCAGGTCTAGAGTGTCCCTGCCTTCTCCACCAGAATCCCACACTCCAGTAAGATGCTAATTGTTGGAGCCAGATTTAAGCAGGACAGGCTAAGAGGAGGTGTGTGCTCTTTGTGGAGAGAATTTGTTATCTGCAATATTCCCCAGAGTGGCAAGACTTTTAGATGGACTTGTGGTAGTCAGGAATATCCCTGTGGCCCCTGGATCTCACCACAAAGAAGGGTGCTGACTTGTTTTGAAAGAACTGTTTTGAAGAGGGAAAGAAAGAAAACATTATTTTTGTCTTAATGAGCTTTATTGATTTTTCCTCACTGTAAGAGTACTATATGCTTCTTATCAAAGTTCTATTGGAAGAACTGAGGAAAAAAAACAAAATCACTTGGGATTGCATCATCTAACAGAGCATTTACGTGGACACCTCTGAATACCCTCTATCTTCATCTTGAGCTCCTGTGAAGTTGCAGCCCTCAGCACATTCAGTCCTGACTGTTCTTTCTTGATCAGCTCCCAGAAATTTGTACTCAATCAGGTCTTCAGAATTGGAACCAGAAAAGATAATATGATTTCCCATGTTAGCGCAGAGGGTTTTGGTAACCCGGACCTCAGTTCTTCCCCAGTTACTCAGAAGACAGCACACTTCCTGTCTGTGTTCAAAATCCAGAGGCATTTCCTGGAATTCAACTACCTTCCTCTCTTTTACAGAGGAAAGGGACAGTTTGGAACCCAAGCCATTCAGAATGGGATCTTAAATATTGGCATACTGTTTTCCTTGAGTATAATTAACACGTAACTTCTGTTTTACTTCTTGTTTGTCATACTTTTGGCCAAACATTTGACTCAGGTCAAGTTTCTGACCTTTTCTTATGCAACTTAGTTTTCCTTGGATGCGCAGAGCTTTCAAACTAATTTGGGAGACTGTATGATGTGGTGGTAAGGGCAGGGGCCCTATAATAGGACACTGTGTAAGTGCCTTGGTGAAACAGGCACTTCTATCCTGACTGGGGGCATGGTAAAAGGTACAAGTCCCTTGAAAGGCAATGTGGCATTAGCTATTAAAACTATAGATGTCGGGCCTCCCTGGTGGTGCAAGGAGTTAAGTCTCAGCACTATCAAGCTATCGCCAGCTACTGCAACATGAGTTTGATCCCTGGCCACGTTGGTAACCCACATGGAGCAGCAGACCTCTCCTGTCTCGCCTGCTGCTCCCTTCAGTAGTGCATTTCAGTCAGCCTCCCTGTTTTGCTCCCAAATTGCTCTCTGATTCAGCCACTCACTAGCTCCCCAGGCCTTGCACAAAGTTACAAAGTTATAATTCTCAACAGTGCCCAATAGAACAACTTCTGAGCAGCTTACTAGTCAAGATAGTGACACAACTGCAACATTGTTTTTCTACCCCTCCCTGTGTGACAGACATTGTCCTCAGAGCTAGGCCACAGGCAAAAACAAGGCCAATGAGGCCTGGTTCTCATAGCACCTACACTCCAGCGAACCACAGGTAAAAAAGCACAGAGAACAAAACCATATTTGCAGGGTGGTACCTAAGTGAGATGGGGGTGAAGGTAAATTGCAGAACTCAGCTAGTTGGTTTAGGATTTGTATATGCTATTTTCACATGAATGGTGTTCTAGTGTCTAATTCTTTCCCAAAAATTGAGCATTTCAGACGCTTTTTCATCTAAAGAGGAGGAGGGGAGAAATCAACATGAGGTCAATCACCAGTTTAAAATCTGGCTCCACCTTTCACTCACTGAAGCCTGTTCTCTCAAAAGATACAGTAGCTATTGGGCTGGAAGACCATTAATTAGGGAGATCCGGACACTCTAAGATTCTACTGCCCAATTATGACATTAACCGTAATATCATGTGATTACATGGCAGAATTAACCATGATATCATTGCCATGACTTTGCAGACTTTTTTTTTTAAGTTTCTCTCTTGCTGAGAGAGCCCTGTGCAGCTCTATGTATTAAGGATTCAGGTTTTTACTATCCTGGATGCAAAAGGTCACATTTTTGGCAAGATGTGGCTAAGCAAAATCCCATGTGTGTCTATAAAAATAAATAGTAGTTCCAAAGTATCTCTTGTTATGAGGCCGGGATGTTTCCCAGATTTTAAAATATATAATTTAAAATTCATGATTCTTTTGAGAAATGCAGTAAAGTAAAATAAATCTTCTCTTTTATATACAAGTGCCTCAGGGAAAAAAAGAATTTTATGTAAATAGCCGCAGGTGGTGATGAAACAGTATTATAACAAGCCCTTATAAATTTTGGAGTTTGCCAAGTGGACTCTGAGCAAAATCTCCAGTCTTCACAAATTCTGTTCCTTCTCCTTAGAATACTCTTTTCCTTCCTCCCTACTTCCACTTAAGTAACAAAAATTTTCTAATTTTCCTTTCGTTGCCACTGAGACATCCCTTCCTCTGGGAAGCTGCCATTGACTCCTCAAGACTCAGCTGCCCCCTCATCTGTGTTCTCTTTGCAACCTGAGCTTTAATCAAATGATTTAAATAATCTCTACCCCTCAATTTAAATTAAGCTGTTTTGGGATTCTTTTTTTTTTTTTTTGCCCTTGACCACAAATGCACAGAATTGATTGAAAAATAATCCTTGGATTATAATATATGTTATGCCTAGCACTATGTTATAATCAGTATTTTATCTGTGCATTTATTTATAACTGTACTCCCTGAAAGAAATATAATAGTCATATACATAGTTCTAAATTATCTGTAATATATGTGTGTATGTATATATATGCAGCTGTAAAATAAAAAAGCATATATATATGAAACAATGGATAATTTAGGTTAATAATTTAACATAATATCCAAGAGATATTATGACATGATTCTCTCATTTCAACAGATAATCAGTATAAAAATTATTAATGAGATGTTTACATTTGGAGACTGTCTTAATTAGATCTAACCACATTTCAAGTGATTGACAGCCATGTGGCCAATGGCTTCTGTATGAGACAGGACAGATTTATACTGCAAATATTCTCCATGAACACACCACTAAAAATAAGAACTAAAATATTACCAATAATTTATATTTATTTGTAGGCTCTTCCCTCGTCCTGTTTCTCAGCTGGTCTGCCTGTTCAACTAGAGATTAGGTTCCTAGAGGTCTGAGAATGTAGATTATATTAGGTAGATGCTTCCTTCTCACTGTTTTCTCCAAGTATGATTCCCAGACCTTGGAAGTCCCTGAGACATTGTTAGTTCTGCAGTATTTTCATAGAATTACAATGTTATTTTTCTTTTTTTCTTTTTTACTTTTTTCTTTTTTACTATTTTGATATTTTCACAAATTACAAAAGCAATGGTGTATAAAATTTCTGCTCTCATCTTAGCACAAATCAAGACAGTAGCCCATACTGTATAATATGTATAGTAGTCACTATTATCAGTGGCAGGCATTTTGGTTTTAAAAAATGCAAATTTTACTTGAATGTCCTTGATTCAGCAATAAAATTTATAAATTTTATTAAACCTTGGTTATTGAATGCTTGCTTTTTAGTATTCTATGTGATAAATGAGGAGCATGCCTAAAGCATTTCTGCTGCATGGCAAAGTACAATAGCTGTCCAAGCAAAGCGCTTGTGCTGATGTCTGAGTTGTAAGATGAACGAGGGACATTTTTCATGTGACACCACTTTTTTTCATATGTTTTACATGAAGGGACAACTGACTAATTATAATTATTCAGACCAGGGAATTTCATGGACATTTTCTTAAAATAAACAGAGTCAACCTGTCATTTCAAGGAAAATAACTGACAATATTTGTTTCCCATGATAAAAATTGGAGCTTTCGAGTGAAAACTTCTGGAAAATTAGTGTCCACCACTCTGCATTTTACAGCTTCTAAATATCTAAAGGTCAATAGTGAAGAGGTTAATAGAGATATTAATAAATTTGATTTCCTTTTTGAAATTTTATAAAGAGTGGCAACATTTAGAAGGTACATATTACTCAAGAGGTCAATATTTTCCAAATGGCCAGCATATGATATTAATAAAACCATGCACAGATAAAAGATCCTTTCAAAGAGTGACAAACCATGGGTTTAAATGTAATAGAGAATAAAGTGTTCATCGATCTGATTTCATATTTTACATAACTGTGAAGAAACTATGATTTGGCTCTATGTTCCTCCTCATTTGACGGTCACCTCTAGTTCAGTGCCAGCCATGTCCCTGAGACAAGAATGGTGAAAATTGCTGTGAATGGGTTCCTGGTCACCAGGACTGATTTTAACTCTAGCAAAGTGGATATTATTGCCAACAACGACCTTTTCATTGATCTCAACTACATGGCCTATATGTTCTAGTATGATTCCACCCACAGCAAATTCAATGGCACAGCCAAAACTGAGACTGGGAGCTTGAGAACACTGGAAAGCCCATTTTCAATGGGGTAATATTTTGTAGAGTCCACTGTTGTCTTCACTACCTTGGCAAAAGCCGGCACTCACTTAAAAGGTAGAGCCAAAAGGAGGAGCCTCTCTGCTCCTTCAATTGATGCCCCTATGTATGCTATGGGCAAACATGACAAGTATGATGACTACCTCAAGACTGTCAGAAATGCTTCCTGTACTATCATCAATTGTGTGGTCCCCTTGGCCAAGTCAACTGTGACAACTTTGGAGGGACACATGACCACAATCCATATTCTCGCTGCCACCCAGAAAACCATGAACAGCCTCACTGGGAAGATGTTCAAGATGGCTGAGGGCTGCCAAGAACATTATCTCTGCTTCTACTGGTATAACCAAGTCACATCATCCCTGAACTCAATGGAGGGGTCACTGGCCTGGTCCTCTGTGTCCCCATCCCCAAAATGTTGGTGATGGATCTGATCTGCCACCTGCGGGAAAGTTTCCAAATATGACACAAGAAAGTGGTGAAGCAGCCTTCATGGGGGCCCCTAAAGGGCATCCTGGACTACACTGAGGATCAGGTTTTTTCCTGTGCTTTTAACAGAACACCCACTCCTCCACCTTCATTTGTGCGACTGGTATTGCCCTCAATGACCACTTTGTTAAGCTCATTTCCTGGTGTGACAATGAATTTGGCAATAGGGTGGTGGACCTTATTGTCCACTTCCCCTTCAAGGAGTAAGAGAATCTTGGATCACTAGTTGCAGTGAAAACACAAGATGAAAAGAGATTCCCTCAATGGCTGGGTGGAGGGGTCCTTTCCATTCCAGGTCAGCAGAACTGGTAGGCTGCATTCATCAATTTATCTCCCTCTTTTTCTCCCTGAGTTATTCATTTCTTCATTTCCTCTTCTTTTGTAAATAAACCGTTTATTAACTTTTTGTGTGTGCCTGCAGTTGAGTATTAATAAGTCCCTTTTAAGTGCACGGGTGAGGACCCACAGTCAGGCAACCCATTTCGTATAAGGGTTGCCCTGTAACACTTCCTGATGTGATATACTGAGAAAGACACAATATTTCTGTGGTATTCTTAACAGAAATGCACATCCAGTATCAAGTCATGAAGAAATATAAAACAAATCCAAACAAAGGGACAGTTTACTAAATATTTGGTTGTACTTTTCAAAAATGTCAATATTGAGGGAAAAAACAAAGAATTAGTTTCAATTTAAAAAAGACAAAAGAGACAGGAAAACTTAATGCCACATATCACCAGGGAGTTTCTTTTACTATAAAAAAAAAAATGACAATGTAAAAGCCTAAACAAAACCTGTAGATTAGAAAATACTCTCTTAATGTTGATCTCTTGATTGAAATCATTACACAGAGGATTTATACTAGAATATTCTTGTTTTAAAAGAAATCTGCAAGGGTGGGGTGAGTAGGTGCAATTTCAGTGATTGCCTTTCCAAATGGTTCAGAAAACAACTGGAAGGAGAAAGAACAAAAGAGCAAATGTGATAAAATGTTAATATTTAGAATTCAGGGAAGTGATATTCAGAAATAATTTCCATTATTTGTGCAACTTTTCTGTTAGTCAGAAATTATGTCAAAATAAGGAATTCAGAGGTTGAAAAAGAAAAAGGCTTGCTAAGTGAATACACGTGTAAATCTTTTTCTAGGTACTCCATCCGCTTCAGTTTCTGGATTTAGATGTTAGGTCTTAGAAAAATTAAACAGAGAAAATGTAAAGTCTTTTAATGGTTATGATTACATTCTTATATTGCATCAATAATACATGCTACAAGTGCTTCCAAAATGTACCTATGCTTGTAATATTTATTTAACAGATCTTTTGACCCAGCAATTGAGGTTTTCATTACATGAACTCCAAATAATTTTATTTCTACTTTGATGTGAGGGAAAGGGGATTGATTGCCTGCTTCTAAGTCTGAACATGGAGTAATTATAAAACTATTTTTGCAGGAATGTTGAAAGACACTTGAGTCAAATCTTAGTTCTTTGGCCATCAGGGGTTAGCACAGTTGGTAGGAAAGGATAACACAGCCTGCTCAATTGGAGGAGGTTCTGGATGACAAAGAAAGGGGGTAGGGCCCGGTATCAGTGATTCTTCATTCCATTTCTCTGGTCTGAAAGTGCATGGCGAGTGGCTTGACTGCTCTGAGGTTAAAAAAAAAATCCTGGACCTTCTAGGATTGGCTGAAATGTGTCTGATTAAAAGCCTAGTCCTTGTATAATTAGAAGCAGATCTTGGGAGTGAGCGAAGAGTTTTTTGTTGTTCTTTTTTTTTTTTTAAACGGAAAAAACAAACAAACAAAAAAAAACACCACCACACTCTCGGTCTTAACATTTCAATTCTGCTAAAGAAGGCTGGCCTGCCTCCCTCTAGCGGTCCTAAGTAGGATGGCCATGGCCCGAGGAGCCATTGCGTTTCTGAGTATAGCTTCCCTGTTCAAGAAAGGGTTCTCCATTTAAAAGCCCAGACCCTAAAAAATTAGTCAATCTAACCTGGGCTAAGGAGAGCAAAGTAAGAGGTTAAAGAACTCTTTCAGGAGCACAGCAAAGTAAGGGCAAAACCAGGACAGAAACATCAGTGAACTGCCCCCACCCTTCCTTCCCCTAAAATACTTGGCCTCCTGCAGACCCTTACATATTCCACCCAACTCATTTCCTAAGACTCCCACTCCCAAGTCCCAGGCTCCATGGTCTTCTACTCCCTACTTTCTTTTTAATATGGACCCTGCATGGCATTAGATTGTATCTGTTCACTGTCTTCCAGCTAAACTACAAGTTCCCTAAAGGCTGTTATATCTTCATTGCTATCTCTCCAACACCTGTCACATGGTGAGTAACTGTACTAGATTCCCAAGGCTGCTGTGACAAATTACCACAAAGTTGGTGACTTAAAGCAACATAAATTTACTTTTTTACAGTTCTGCAGGCCAGAAGCCTGAAATTGGTTTCATGGTACCCAAATCAAGGCAGGGCCACAATCCCTCTGGGGCCCTGGAAGAGATACTGTTCTTTGTCGCTTACAGCATTCCTTAGCTTGTGGCTAGCTATATCAGTCCAATCTTCATCTTCAAATATCTTCAACATCTTTAAATATCTCTGCTCCATCTTCATAATGTCTTCTCTGCATGCCCCCTCTGTCTCTTATAAGAATGGCATTAGTACCCACCAGATAACCCAGGGTAATCCACTTGCAAATCAGGAAATTGAGGTCCATAAAAATTAAGTGACTGTCCATGGTCAAATGGGTAGGAGCTGTAGAGGCTGGTTGAACCCGACAAGTCTGACTCCAGGACCTTAATACCATCCTGTACAAGAGTCTGATAAGCACTTGTGGTTTGGTGGCTCATGCTTATAGATGAACCCAGTGAATTATCCTAAATTAAATTCTATTCTCAGCATGGTAGGGATCAAGGAGATCAAGGATCCACCCCTATCCTCCAGGATGTATCCATTTATTTGAGAAAAAAAGATGTAGAGTCAAATAGTGGTAACCATTGTGTTGAACAGTAACTGAAAGAGGACCTGAAAGCATTCCTGGGAACTTGTAATGTCATTTCTCCATTTCTCCATATGTGAAATGATTTGTAAAAATTCACTGGTGTATGCTTTTGATTTATGCACTTTTCTTTGTATATATTATATTTTGAAAAAGGCATAAAATAAGGACATAAAGTCAAGACTCTGGGAAATGTAAGGTCTGCAAGAGAGAACATAAAGCAGTCTTTGCCACAGCACTGGATGTCTGAGCTATTCCCCAGCCTTCTGACTAATTTTCTGACTAATGAAGAACTATGAGGTAGGAAAGTGAAGGATTGAAATTGTTCCAAGACCTTTCATATCAAAATTCCCAAGAAAAGCCCACCACAAACTCAGCATGATTGTAAAGCAGAGTTAAAAAACATTTTAAGGAGGCCTCCCTGGTGGCGCAGGCGGTTGAGCGCAGCACTGTAAAGCTGTACAAAGGCTCTGCAGTGCTGGTTCGATCCCAGCTGGCTGCGGAGCAACCCACATGGCATGGCAGACCTCTCCTGTCTTGCCCGCTGCTCCCCTCAGCAGTGTACTTCAGTCGGTCTGCCTGTTCTGCTCCCCACTCTGTCTCTGGTGAATCCTCTCACTCTCCCGCACATCTGGCCTGTACCCCGGTTCTTCAATAAATAAATAATAAAAATCTTTGAAAAAAATTGTAAGTAATATTCTAAAATGTTGCCGATATTGAATAACTCACCAAAAAATAAATCTATTATCACCTGAATTTGGAAAACTCTGGGCTAAACCAATTTAGATCCTTTATTTGATGCAAAACTTATCAGAGCCTTGAAAGTATTAGCTAGAACTATAAGTCTCCAAGAGGGAGATACAGTTTGCATTTTTATCAAATTAATTTTACTATGGAATACTTTGACACTTTTAGGATTTAAGGGAAGAATTTGGGGAAGTGCTATTATAGAAGTCTAATTTACAGATCCAGTTCACCCAAAGATCTTAGAGGCTGAAAATCATCTTTCAAAGCATTCATTTGGGTCTTTCTAGTTTACTCCCACTGTGTCTTGACAGCAGAGGTACCTGGTTCAGAAGATCAAACTGAAAATATTCCACAACTTAAATGTCAATGTTGGGGGTTAGAGGACAGTTAGGGAGCAGGCAGGGTTTGGAGTGCAAAGAGAAAAAAATATGACAAGCTCCAGATAATCCTGAAAAGTCCTAGTTAAGACTCTTGGTTATAATGAATTGGAACCACCAGAGTAGTTTGTTGGGGGAGAGGGGACACTGCTGTTCAGATCCAAGGATTTGTTGTATATGCATCTGTTCTTTCAATAACTTTCTAGTATGGGAGTTTCTAAAAATATTAAAAATAGATCTACCATATGACCCAGCATTATTACCCCTAGGTAGCTATCTGAAGAATAAAAAATAATAATAATTCCAAGGGATATATGCACTCCTATTTTCATTGAAGCACTATTTATAATCACCAAGTTATGGACACCACTCAAGGGTCCAAAGACAGATGAATGGAGAAAGAGGATGTGGTATAGATACACAATGGAATACTACTCAGCAATGAAAAGAAAAGATGTAGTCTTGTCATTTGCAACAACATAGACAGAACTGGAGGGGTGTATGCTAAGTGAAATAGAAAGACAAATGCCAGATTATTTCACTCATATGTGGAATATAAAGTAACAAAACGAAGAAACGGAGAAAACTAAACCAAAACAAACCGTAGAAATCTGACTGCAGACTTGAGTCTCTCAAAGCGGGAGGGAGGGAAACCAAACGGGCGGGGACTCCAATGGACTGTGGTCGAGGATTATGGGTGTTTTGGTGGTCTGAGTGGCGTGGTTACATGCATGTATAGAGGTGGTTACAATCATCTACAGTATCAGAAGTCAATGTTATTTCAATAAAAAATATGTAATTGAAACAAAAATAAAGAACTTTCTTGCCTGCTATGTACATAAAAAAATGCAATTTCTTGAGGAGTCAGTCACTCCCAGTGCTTCAGAATCACGATCCCACTTACCTTTACTGACCTGTCGCTGTGTCCTGCAGAGGGGACTCTGCGGACTGTGCTAGTCATGCCTGAAATCATTTTCTCCAAATAGCATGAGAGGTGCTTGCATTTTTAAAACATGATGATTCTTTCCCCTAAAATTTTAGTTCATGAAGGAAAAATTAGTTAATTAGCAATATTTGTTTTTGGAAACGTTATTTGAAGCTTCACTGGGCAGGATTTCAGTTGTTTTCAGCTATTACATCTTCCATTTTTAATGCCATCGTTTTGAAAATGGATTGACTTCAGAGGTTTTTTTTTTTCCCCCCTTTGGAGATTTTGCACATTGGCCCAAATGGGTTTTTATTTTCCATTTTAATTTATACAGTATAAATATGATGTTGGACTTCTTTGGAGTTAACAGTTTCACTGTGCAGATGTTTCATGAAAGCTTTTTCAATTCATAATGTTGGTTTAAAAAAAATTTTTTTATTAGGCTGGCTGCCGGCCAGAAAAAAAAATCACTATTCCATTTTGCATAGAACGGTAAAAAATTTCCCTTTGCCTGTTCTTTCCCCACCCCCAGCGAGCGACATGATTATCAGGATTAAGATGCCACAGTGACATCTTGTGGTCAACCACCAGAGAAACAGAAAAAAAATGATCGTGGTGGGAAGATCGCAGTGATTTAGTTCCTTCTCCCACAAGTATTTCTTGATTTACTTTATTTGCTTTTTATTTACCACTTGGCTCAGATTGCTATAGATTTCCAGGTTGTTTTGCTTTACGGAAAATATTCAACTTTGCCCTCCCAGAAAGGATAAACATGTTGTGTTCTGGAAAGGAAAGACATAACTCTTGTTTTTGGCTTTGCTTGAACTCCTCATAAAAATAGAGTTGCGCAAGTTTCAACGCTGAAAAATATTGAAATCTTTCTCCTAAAAAAAAAAAGGACAGGAAGCAATATACTAAAGGGCTTTCATTTATTGTTCTAAGTTCTCAGAAATTAATTGGTTTGTTTATTTTGCTTGTTAACATTTGAATGAAAATGCATAAATAATAACCCCCAGTCTTTATTTCTGTCCCTAGCTAATGTCAATGAAGATAAACTTGAATCATTCTTTTTTTTTTTTTAAGATTTATTTATTTATTTATTTATACAAGCACTGGGTACAGTGCGGGAGGGTGAGAGAATTCACCAGAGCCAGAGTGGGGAGCAGAACAGGCAGAAGGGCCGAAGTACACTGCTGAGGGAAGCAGCGGGCGGCAGGAGAGGTCTGCGCGCCATGTGGGACCCTCCTCCGGTGGCCGGGGAGCAACCGGGGATCGAACCGGCGCTCCAGAGGCCGCGGGCAGCTTGCAACCCAGAGCTCAACCGCTGCGCCACCGGGGAGGCCCTTGATCATTCTTGACTTTTAAAAGAAAAATGTGCCAAATATTATGCAGCCACAAAATGTTTACAAGAAAGATGACACAATGTTAAAAGAGAGAGACACCAAATTATATATGAGATCGGAACCTATACGCATATCAGTGTGAGTATCTCTATGGGAATATGTGTCTACACAAGTGTGGTTGTAAATGTCCACATCAAGTTTCATGTGCAGGGTGGTGTAGACACAGAAATAAACCCAGAAGGAAGTATACATACTAATAAATGTATTCTGTTCATTACATTATCACTAATAATTTTTTATTTTTTTCTATTTTTCATTTTTATTTAAATGAGCCCATATTAAATTCATAGTCAGAAAAATATTCAGAATTTTTTCATTAAAGATCAAGATTCTATTTGTTTATGTGTAAAATATCTCCATTTCAGGAGGACATTAAAGATCAAGATTCTATTTGTTTATGTGTAAAATATCTCCATTTCAGGAGGACATAGACACATGAAAATAAAAATTTCTGCAATTTGAGATGGCCAGCAATGCATTGAGCTGAGGGACCAGAGTGAATTCCAGTCACAGTCACTCCGGAAGAGTTCAAATGCTTTAGTTTCCAGAAACATATAAAGGTCAGCCTGTTTGTTAGGTGAGTTGTGGGGAATGGGGTCTTTCTCTGTATATGGGGCCACCCCCTGCAGGAAAGTTTTGCCCAGGCCTTTAGAGAAATTGTGAAGTAATCAAGATTTTTCACTGGTGCAAAATGTGCATATAACTATTTATTCAGTAGCTAATACATTGCAAGTGTTGTGCCAGAATTCCTGAGTTATATTAATTCTGATACTGACAATCTTATAAGGTATTTATAAAGATGAGAAAGGTAAGAATTGCAGATAAGTGCCCCAAATCACATGACACTGGCAGTGTTAAAGTTTAAATTCAGTTCTGCAGGGCTCTAAAACTCATGCTCTTTACACTGGCCCTGCCATTCCCTGACACTTTCAGCAGATGACACACCTTTAGTGTCCTAGACCTCCAGAAACACCAGGCCAGATGTCTTTAAAAGCCACTGACATACATCTGGAGAAGAAATCTCCAGCAGGTTCCACTGTTGTGGTGATCACTTTTATCCAGCTGTTTCTCATGTTTCCATGGAAAGGAGAGGTTTTCTCTCTATCCCCTAGGAAAAAGTGGTAAATACTCTGGTTGCCTCTCTTCCCCCTTACACATTCAACTCATGGGCAGAATAGAGCTGTGTGTGATGGGGTAATATTTATGAGAGCCTGTCATCCATGGGGCACAAGAACCAAGGGGACAGCACCTCTCCACTATAACGAAAATAAAAAACTAGCCATCAGTCCCCTCTATGTGACCCCAATAAATGTTACACAATGCCAATAAAATATTAATGTTGTTCACTAAGTTGATTCTAATATTTAAGTGGAAAAATGAACAAACAAAAGTGGCCAAGAGAATTCTGAGAAAGAATATCAGATTTTTTTGCATACCACAAATTAAAGCATATCATAAAAACTTGAAAATGTGTAGTGCTGATAAATAGAGGTCAATGAAAAATAATAAGAAGTCCAGGAATAGAGCTGGAGGCATATGTAAATTTAGTGATATTTAGTGGTGTGATAAAGGTTTATTATAGCTTAAAGAATAACATCTCAAGTCAATAAGAAATGATATATTAGTCAATAAAGGCTTTAGGATATTGAACAGGCATCTAAAAAATCAATGAAAGTTAGATCTCATAATTCACAACTTATACCAGGAAAAATTCCAATTAATACAAAAATTTAATGTAAAAAACATTGACAGTAATATAAGAAACCATGAGAATTCTTTAATAATTTCAATAGAAAGTACCTTTGTATTTTTGACACACTTAAAATACAGAAGCTACAAAGTTTTGCAGAAAAATATCAAAGACAAATGACATGACTGAAAGAAAAAAGTACTTGAGTGGACACTATACAAATTCCCCCAAATATGTAAAGAACCCCTAACAATCAACAAAGAGGGTACACAGCAATGACCCCACTAAAAAATAGACAACATGAACTAAATCTTCCCTGTAAAGAAAACTTAAGGTAGATGAAAAGGGACTCAATGGCTCACAATCAGAGAGATGCAATTTGTAACTCTCAGAAAGTATTATTTTTGCACCTAGTACATTGGCAGAAATCAAGCTTTGGAAGGAGACTGTTGGTGAGGGTGTAGGGAAATGGGGGTTCTCCTACATTGCTGGTGAAAGTGGAAATAAAAATGTCTTTGAAAGGCAATCTGCAAATGCTTATATCCTTTAACCCAACTATTTCACTTCCAGGAACTTATATAACAAAAAATGTTCCCACATGCATATGACTTACGTACACTGTCTTTCATTGCAGTCATGCTTACATAACAAATGCCTGAAAACATCCAAACAGAATCAAGAGTATACTGATTAAATAAATTATAACATATCTATTGTACATAAGGGGATACTGTGAAAAAGAAAAGGGGGGGCGGGTTGAGATGGAAGGATCTAGTGCAGCTTAAAAAAAAAAAAAAGGATGAAATGATATAGTTATGTAGGTACTCTCCAAGAGGCATTTTTAAAGTAAAAATCAGGATTTAAAACTGTGTAGAATGTGCTACCTACCATTTGTTTTACAAATAAATAATAAAACATCATATATATACAGATGTATGTGTGATCTATTACTAGTAAAATTGCTAACTTGGGGCCTCCCTAGTGACATAGTGCTTCATAAGCACTATGAAGCTGAGCCACTGCAGCAACAGTTCGATCCCTGGCCAGGGAGCTAACCCACATGGAGCAGCAGACTTCTCCTGTCTCCCGCTGCTCCCCTCAGCAGTGCTTTTGGTTTGTCTGCCTGTTCTGCTCCCCATTCTGTCTCTGGTGAATCCTCTCATCTCCCATACCTTGGCCTACACCCAGCTTTTGTATGCATAAATAAATAAAGTAAATCTTTTTAAAATATAATAATAAATAAAATTGCTAATAGTAGTTGTCTAACTGCTATCAATTGCTAACTGCTAACAACTATCCAGAAAAAAATGGCCTCTGAAAATCCCTCCTTTCAGAATGGTGTTACTTTCATGATGTTCAAAGCTGTGCTCTCCCCCCAAAGGCCAAGGGGCCCAAAGCACAATATGTGAATGGTACCCTCATGGAGGCCTGCCTCCCGCCTAAGTTGTCTTCTAAAAAAACAGGGGGGAAGGTCTTTTCAAAGTATAGGAACATTTTTTTCATAGCTGAACACTCCTGAAACTTACACATTATAAACCAATGTTACTTCAATTTTAAAAAGTATAAATTATCCATGTTTTATTTATATTTTAAATTTTGTGTTGAAGTACCATTGACTTACATCATTTTCATGGTTTAAATATTAGCAATAGGTGAAGTTGAGTGGAGATTTTTTTATACCCTTCTTGGAACTCTCTTGTAAATTTGAATTTTTTTAAAGTTTTTAAAAAGGTATCTCTGATGCATCATGTATATAACTGTTAAATTTAAAATATATCTTGTGATGGTGGAAATACAGTATGAAGCCTCTCTGGACCTTGATTTTTTGCATCTCTAAAATGGGACAATATTGTCCCTTCTGAAGCATCTCTTGTCATTTTCTAAGTTTTTATGGAACGGCATTATGTGTTTTATCCAAACAATAACAACTGACCAGAAAATAGGAAACAGTTGGTTTAAGATGACTAATGAGTAGTGTCATCCTTGAACACAAGGTTAATATAAGTCAAATAGGGTTACTAAGAGCCTACATTTAACCATTTTACTACCTAATATGTCAAAATAGGTGATTTGTACACATGTACCTCTGATTCTAGGACTTACTTCATGAATTATTAGGTGAGTGGATTTTGGATAATATACTATGAAGAAACTATGATAAGAGATGATATCGTTTCTGTTTTGTACAGGTCAAATCTTTACTCAAAGATTCAAAGAGAATATGTAAATTTATGCATGCATGATTCAGATGACAATTTAATTAATATAACTGAAAGAAATCTAAGAGAATTAAAATGACTTCATCTAAAAGGAAAATGTGACCTAGGAAAAAATAAATAAATAAATAAATAAAATATAAATTAGATACACCCCCCCCCAATAGTTTGAGCTTTCATTTTTCTCTTAATTAATTGATGTAAGTTTGGGATTCTAGTCAACAATTTATTTACATTAGTCTTAAGAAAAAATTAATGAGTTCTTTTTCCGCAAAGAGGAGACACATTATAGAGCTGAGGTCTCAGACACACAGAGGTACAGTGACTTCCTCCCGATTCTGGAGCAAGAGAGAAATCATTCAGGGTTCATATTCACATCTTCAACTCTCCACCCTGTTCTGCTTAATCTTTGCTCTTGAGTTCCAAATAATAAAAATAACTGATCTGTTGCACACTGGACACTTACTAAATGCTCACAGTCATCCTCGAACATGAAGATTCTTAGTCTTTTTTTTTTTTTCAGTGAGAAAACAGAGGCTCAAAGTGGTTAGATGACATTTCTAGTAAAGCTAAAGAGTTGAAAGGCTAAAATTCCACCACGGATTAATCAGACGTCAAGGTTATTTCTCCTGGATGGAGCAACTTCCTATTCCTCTGTACTATTCTTCAGTGCTCACTTAGGACTCCCTTTCTGTGTTTCTCTGTCTAATCATCCTTCCTGGTATATCGAATTTTGTGCTTTCCTTTGGCTTCAGTAACTACGAATTCTTTTCCTGCCTGCACAATAAAATTTCTTGGGAAGAACTTTAACATGCTTGTGCCCAAAACTTACAGAGACACTTTGTTTTAATTGTTCTGGGATGGATCTAAGAATCAGTGTTTTCAAACCCTGGCCTCTACTTTAAGAGTGTTTGAATCAATTTTGTATTCCCAGAGCATAGTAAGCACTCATTAAACATGTGTTAAGTAAATGAATGAACCAATGAACAAACACGAGGTTAAGACAGAAGTCACCATTATCTTTAGGCAATAAAAAAGAGGAATTTTGAAAGACTTAGGCTAGGTGAAAGCTTGAGATAAATGCAGCGTCATTTTGATTTCCTCTGGGACGCTGGAAAAGGAAGCTGCATCCCTGTAACCCTGTCCAGAGCCTGCACAATGGAAACCTATAAATAGTAGGCCTGCATCACATGAGCATTATGTAATATAAGTTCACCGAACTGGGCTCCCTTTATCACTCGGGCTTAAATTGCACTGAAATGGAAACTCAACTGATGCCCCGTGTATTTGTTTCTCCAAAAGATGAAAGCTCGGCATTCGCCTGGACTATCTGCTGGCCCAAATTTAAGGCAGGTTGCCAGGTCTTTCTTGCTAAGGAATCCCTGCTATCTTTCCAGATAACAAATAGGCAATTTCAGCAGAATTATTATTATTTGCCATGATAAGAGCAGAATTTCCCCCTGATCAAGTGAAAAGGCAGTGCACGTCAGCTTTTCAGACCTCTGGGAAAACTGGATCGTGGGCCCCAAGAAAGAGAAAGATACGCCGCACTCGTATGCACAGTTCCAGAGAGGTCATCCTGCTTGTTCCCCCAGGAGAGATTTGCTGATCATCTGAAATCTTTGGTGCAACACCCAGATCTACTCTGCATTAACTCAATTGGAGGAGATTTGTTGTCCTCTGTAAAATGATAGGGCACCGGCCAGCCTGGCGGAGGGAGCACTGAGTTACCTCTGGATAGACGACTGATTCTGATTGGTAAAGGAACATTTTGAAATAAATTTTTTCCTTGATCCATAGGGTAAGCATGGGAGGCACAGGTTTGGTCACTCCTTTTATTTTTTAATAATTCTATTCTTTTTTAAAAAAAAAAATTTATTTATTTATTTATACAAGCACTGGGTATAGTCAGAAGCGCGGGAGGGTGAGAGAATTCACCAGAGCCAGAGCGGGGAGCAGAGCAGGCAGAAGGACCGTAGTACACTGCTGGGGGGAGCAGCGGGCGGCAGGAGAGGTCTGCGCGCCATGTGGGACCCTCCTCCGGTGGCCGGGGAGCAGCCGGGGATGGAACCGGCGCTGCAGAGGCTGCGCTCAACCACTGCGCCACCGGGGAGGCCCTGGTCACTCCTTTTTTTTCTTTAACACAGTCACTCCTCCTTCCCAGCCTTGCCTGCAGCTGCCGGTGTGGCCACGTTCTAGGCAATAAACAACGAGCAGCTGTGAGGTATAGACATGCCCAGATCTGATCATGCCCATTTCTTTTTTTTTAAGATTTATTTATTTATGCACGCAAGAACTGGGCTGTAAGCCAGAAGTGTGGGAGGTAAGAGGGCTCACCAGACAGTGGGGAGCAGAACAGGCAGATTTACTAAAATACACTGCTGAGGGGAGCAGCAGGTGAGGCAGGAGAAGTCTGCTGGGCCATGTAGGTTAGCTCCCTGGCTGGCATCAAACTCATGCTGCAGTGGCTGGTGATAGCTTGATAGCGCTGTCTTTAACCCCTATGCCCCCAGGGAGGCCCTGGTCATGCACATTTCTCCACTGCATTTATCTGCCTCCTGGGTGATGGAGGTGCCTCTTACAGCAATTCTGGAAGTCATGGACTTAGGATGCTAGAACATTTCCCTGAATGAATCTGCTAAATTTTTCATTACCAAGTGCCGTCATAATAGGAAGAAATGTCTCTTGTAAGATCTATTTCTTAGAACAGTAGGCTCCTATATCTAAGTGTATATATACTTGTATATATATTTATAATACTCACATGGAATTACACTTTAACATTAAGGACCAGATCTCTTATTTGCTTTGGAAGAAAAGATCACCCAAAATAGATTAGCCAAAAACCTTTATGCCAACCTGCCTTTGCTCCCAAGAAGTTCTGAGAATTGACAAGCTCATAATTCTTATTTGAAGCCATAAGTAAGCTTGTGCAAAGATCACCTGCTGTATCTCTAATGTAGATGAGCAATTTTTCCAAATTTTATCTTAAAACAGACACCCCAAACAAGGACTTTATTAAAGGCTTGGATTGAAGGGAAGAGATACTTCAAGTAAAATTCACATTATGCTATAGATGGGTTTCTAGAACAGTTGATCAAAATTTAAATTTTTACCTATCTGGTAAGTTTCATACAACAAAATATGTCAAGAAGATGAAAAACAATTCATCTTCAAAGATCTTTTTGCAGTTCAAATAATAACATTCTCTAGGAAAGTGTTTTCTGAATTATCACAGACTAGAAATTCTCTAAGTGAAACACAACCTATATTTTTCAGGAGCCATCAAATATTTCAATGATATCACTGAAGTGTAAACAAAGACAGATGGAGAAAAAGAAAATAAAACACTTGGATGAAAGGAAAAAAATAATCTTCAATCCAGAAATGCACTGTGGTAGAAAGGAAAGGATTTCTGGGCAAGGAATAGGCAGAGTTTCAATGCACAGAACTGGATGAAGAAGAACTTATATTCGTTAGTGAAGTTGGTAGAATGCTCTGGAATGGGCAAATTGGAGCTTTGTGAGACATATATTACCAAATGTAAATGGCAGTAGGAGAGATGAGAATTCAGGACCCCAACTGTTGCTCCTTTGAGTCTAGCTAGATGAGGAGCAAGGAGTAAATGAGGTTGATAAAGTATGGAGCTTATTTGGAAAAAGGTAACTCTGGAGGAGACATCCAGCAACAAATAAAAATAAAATGGATTCTCTGGGTATGAGGGAGAGGAACTAAGCTCTTAAAAATCAGAGTCCTGACAGGAAGGAAGCTAAAAAGACATCCATCATTCCTCTGTCCATAGAAAGATTATTTGGCACATTCTGTAGGACCTTACATAAGGTCCTAGAAATCTTGTATAATCTTCTCCTCAGCCATTAGGTTAAATGTCAACCCAATAGACTCTGGAAAATTTCCCAAATGAGTCTTTCAGCTGAGTTTTATATGCTGTTCAGAAAGGAGAGGCATTGTAGGTATGAGTAGGGAACCCCAAATTCTTAATTGCCCACACTATCAATAAAATATTACTAAGAACAAAACATAATGCATGTTACTAATTAACTCAAAAAGCATATATATACATTACTGTATTTAATTCTCACACATTACATATACATTACATATACATAAAACATTCCCAATAAAATAAATTTTATAAGAACACATCAATTATTTTCTTCCTGAGTCCCTTCTGGGTTGTCTTGTCCACCTCATGTTGAACACCTTCGATCTTGGTCCTAGAATGAGACCCTGTCTTCACAAGAGTGATTGTGGTATCAAAGAGATGAAAAACTCTTGTCTTGTGGTTTAGTTAAGTAGTAGCTTTACAGAACTATCCTCTAATTGTGTCTAGGTTAAAAGTGTGAATTGCACATTATCTAATAATGCTGCACTAGAAATCTGTTGCCTGAGTAACTAGAAGAATGATGTGGATCTAGAGCTTAAGGGATAACTCGTAAGTAAAATATGTAAAACAACTCATATTTTACATGTGAGTTATATATGTTATCCCTCTGGAATTAGCAGGGTACACTAGGACACTGAAGGCTTGATGGGTTTTCCATGATGCTTGTTTAATTCAAATTTGAATGAATAGATGGTTAAACAATAGAATCAATGCATGAAGACATCTCAAGTAACAAGGAAAATGCAATTAAGGTATAATTCTCACTTGTCAATAAAAATTCTCTACTGCTGGAGGAATGCTCATATTCGACCTTGACTACAATCTGGAACTCACAGGACCAGGACTCAGCCAGAGTTCTAACTTCTCTTCAAGAGCTCTTCTTCAAAGACCTAAAAGATCTAAGCAGATGCCTCAGATGCCTGAAGACCAAGAAAGGCAACAGAAAGGTGGGCTAGAAACCAGCTAAACAGCATGCTTGAGGTCTGATGAGGGTGGCCATTGTAACCCATGAACTGTTTTCTGCTTTCTGGGTTTGTGATGGTTTTGTGATTTGACTCATCAGCTACACTATAAACTTAAAGAGGCCTGGGATACAGATTGTGTCTTTTCTTCTGTCCCCACCATGCTCTGCTGAAATGAGAAGTAGACATTGGAGCCAAACCAATAACTCTTTACTTAACAAGCTACATTAGGCAAGGCATTTAATCCCTATGACCCTCAGGTTCTTCATCCATCTAATTAGAATGGTGTGAGCTATCTCAATGGAACACTCAGAAGAACAAACAAGACTTTTGTGAACTGTGCTACTATATACAAAAGTAAGAAATTAAAGTAGTGAATAAAAACCTGTTGAAATGCACTGAATAGAAGAAGTGATGCATTTCTTTACACTAGGCACAGAATCAACATTGCCTCTATTTAAGACTCCTTTAAAAAATAAGAGTATATAGAAAAAGTTTAAAATAGAGAGCAAGTTCACACATATATCAACACGTCACATTGTTGTCAACGAGCTTGGAAATTTGGAACATTCATGTCTTTATGGATAAATAAACAAATATAGATTAATGTTTTGCCATTTCACAGTTTAAATATATGTTGTGTGTGTGTGTTATTGGGAAAAGTAATACACCTATTATAAAATACTGGAGTCCTAAATACCACTGTGGTCATCACTGGGATATTTGTAAGCAGAATTACTCTCAAATTTTATTTTTCTTCTTTGTGCCTTTTGCTTTTCTCTGAGTTTCCTTCAATAAGTATCTTTTTTTTCTGATTCTGAAATTTTAAAAAAGAAAAAAAAAATCACCTTATTTATATCCGACATCTGCCTTGGATTAGTGGTTGAACATAGTCATTTTTTTTAAAAGATTTATTTATTTATTTATACAAGAACTGGGGTACAGGGCCTCCCTGGTGGCGCAGCGGTTGAGCGCTGGGTTGCGAAGCTGCCCGCGGCCTCTGTGGCGCCAGTTCGATCCCCGGCTGCTCCCCGGCCACCGGAGGAGGGTCCCACGTGGCGCGCAGACCTCTCCTGCCGCCCGCTGCTCCCCTCAGCAGTGTACTTCGGTCCTTCTGCCTGCTCTGCTCCCTGCTCTGGCTCTGGTGAATTCTCTCACCCTCCCGCGCTTCTGACTGTACCCAGTGCATGTATAAAACAAAAACAAACAAATAAATAAATAAAACATGCCTCTATTAAAAAAAAAAAGTTTTTAAAAAAAAAAAAAAAGAACTGGGGTACAGGCCAGGTTCGTGGGAGGGTGAGAGGATTCACCAGAGACAGAGTGGGGAACAGAACAGGCAGACTGACTGAAATACACTGCTGAGGGGAGCAGCAGGTGAGACAGGAGACGTCTGCCGCGCCATGTGGGACCCTTGCTGGCTAGCTGGGATCAAACTGGTGCTGCAGGCTGAGGACAGCTTCACACCGTGGTACTCAACTGCCTGGGCCACCAGGGGAGGCCCAAACATAGTCATTTTTAAGAAAAAATCTACATTATGTTAGGGGACAAGAGTGAAATGACAGAGTCCATAGGAAATATCTAATTGAGTCAAAACCTGACTTAAAATTCTTGATCAAACATCTCCTAGACCTATAGTTTAAAAAATATGTATATAATACTCTTATAAAAACAGGAATATATACAACATACAACCGTATTTGCTTGAATTTGTATTCAAAAACGTTATGGTGGGAAAGGGAGTGAGGAGTAAGAGGTAGGAACCAGATGATGGAGACAAGAAGCAAGATTTGTGTACTTTTTCTTGTATTTGAATTTTTAAATATCATTTGCAAGTAATAACTATTCTAAATTGCAAGCATTTTAAGAGCTCCTAGGCTTTGTTCTGGAGGGTGAGTCGTCACGGTGGGTTTGTGCTAGAAGCTGCCATTGCCAGTGGAGATATGGGCGGCCGTGGAAATGCCAGCCTGATCCTGAGCTCATTCCCCTCAACCTGCTGAGCAGTCATGCTTGGATTTATCTGCTGCTTTGAGGCAGCACTAGGCGCTCCTCGCTCACCCCTATGTGTTCTCTGCTCTGTGTTCTCTCCAATCCAGCCTTGTTCTTGGTTGCCAGTTGGCCACATTCAATAGAACTGGTTTCATTTCAGGGACTCGCCCTGTCCAATAAACTTTCCAAGTCAGGCTCAGAATAAACTGATTAAAAAAAATTCCCATTATAGGCTTAAATTCAGATGAGTGTGAAGTACAATTGGGCTGGAAATGCCTGGAGGTGTCCTCACTGAAGCCATGAACCCTACACAATCCCAACTAGGAAGGGCAGCAAATGGAATCTGATACTTCCTTCCTTGAGCCATTCAGCTACACCAGTGGGAAATGCTGAGTTGGGGCTCCATGTTTGGCCAGTTGAGTCACTCCTCGCATTTTCCAGGCAATCAAGGCAGCAAATGTCACCTCAAAGCGATACTCAGAAGAATAAACAAGACTTTTGCAAACTGGTACTGTAGACAAATGAAAGGAATGGGAAGGCAAGGGAGGGCACCTGGGGCCCACTAGTGTGACTCCACCAACCAACAACACAGGAGGATAAGCTGGGAATGAACCAGCCACTGTCCACTGCTCTCAAGCCCAGGAAAGGGCTCTTGAGACCCTCTGGTCAGACTGAAAAAAGGACTCCACGGACACCAGTGAGGGCAGGCAAGGAGGCAACATTTGTTCATTGGCCAAAAAGCAGGGCAGAGAGCTCCAGGGAGTCCTCTCTGGGCATGAGAGACTCCCTAAGTTGCCATGGGTAGGGGTCTGTATTGGTTTTAGGACTGCGGTTAGAGAATAAAGGAATTAAACTTTATTGGCCAAGAAAGCAAGGAGAGTGGACTTGGCTCAAATCCATTGTTGCTAGCTGTAGACACCAATCAGCTGAGACTCGGTGGCTGTGCAGGGCTGGTGACCATCTCCAAGGTGATCTTCTCATCGAGGCTGTGTGCCAGCAGCTCCAATTTGAACTGTTCTGGTCTCAAGGTCTGTAACTCTCTTCTTCTGGGTCTGTAATGCCTCATTTTTTCCATAGCAGCCAACTTGATAAGCTATGGAGAGATAGCTCAGGAATGCCCAGACTAGAGAAAATTTCTAATAAAAATAATGGACCACGGAAATTTATGGCAGCAGGTGTTCAGGCCTAGAATCATCAAGTTTTTAACCTCTTGTTTATCAGCCTGTGGGATCAGCAAAATTTTATCCTTGAGTCCTGTTCTGTCCTTGTTTCAGACCCTTCTGTTTAAGAAGTATGTCAGTGCAGGTGGTCTGGGTCCTACAACTCAGTTCAAGATTGGTGGACCCTGTCTTATCATCAATGTTCCATGCAACTCAGGGAAATATGAAAGCTATGTGAGAACTACATTGAAATTAAGTATTGAAAAGGCAAGTATTGAAACTGAGGAAATTTAATGTAAGAAATTAGTTACTTAGGAATCGGAAGAGCTGAGAAGTCAAGGAGCAGTTAGTGAGGCAACCAGGGACTCACCACTTCTGGTCCCACCAGCACCCTAACATATAGAGACAGGAGAGTGGGGCTAGAGGTGACCCAGAGTTAGGTTGTCAGCAGAAGTTAGTCTCCAGAGTGGACCTGTGTGATGAGTACTAGACCTGCAGAAGTGACTCCATCTGAGCATAAGGGAGACAAGCCCTTTGACCTCTCTCTTCCCTTTCTGCCCACTTTCTCGCCACTGCCTCCCATGGGGGCTAAACCTAGAAGCCAACCAGGTGACACAGGAGTCTGGGAAATGCAATCTATGAGGTCAGGTCTAGGAGTTAAAGAGTTGAGCAGGGGACGGACAAGGAATAGATCTGAAACAAAATACCTTTGCAAACGAACAAAGACAGTCATATATAATAAAACTTATAGCAGCATTGCCTATAAAAGCGAAACATGAGAGGGCCTCCCCTGGTGGCGCAGCAGTTGAGCGCTGGGCTGTGAAGCTGCCCGCAGCCTCTGCAGCACCGGTTCGATCCCCGGCCGCCGGCAAGGGTCCCACATGGCGCACAGACCTCTCCTGCCATGTCTGCTGCTCCTCTCAGCAGTGTATTTCATCAGTCTACCTGTTCTGCTCCCTGCTCTGGCTCTGGTGAATTCTCTCACCCTCCTGTGCTTCTGACTGTACCCAGTGCTTGTATAAATAAATAAATAAATCTTTAAAAAAAAAAAGTGAAACATGGGAAATAAATGTCAATTAATAGAAAAGATTAATAAATTATACTACACACAATAGAATACTCCACAGCAGTGAAAGCAAACGAACTACATGCATTTATCAACATAAATTATTCTCATAAAGCCAAATAAAATACATTTTAGAATCCTTAATATAGGGCCTCCCGGTGGCGCAGTGGGTTGAGCACTTTGCTGTGAAGCTGTCCGCAGCCTCGACAGTGAGGGTTCGATCCCGGCTGGCCAGCGAGAATCCCACATAGTGTGGCAGACCTCTCCTGTCGTGCCAGCTGCTCCCCTCAGCAGTGTATTTCTGTCGTCTGCCTGTTCCGCTCCCCACTCTGTCTCTAGTGAATCCTCTCACCCTCCTGCGCCTCTGGCCTGTACCCCAGCTCTTGTATAAAAATAAATAAATCTTTAAAAAAAAAAAGAATCCTTAATATAATTTAGGTAAAGCATAAAGGCGTGCAAGATGACTACGATGATGACAAAGTTAGATCTGGAGTGAGAGAGAGGAAGAAAAACAGACATGTACAATTTTAAAGAAGTTGAAAAATTTTAAAGAAATGCATGGGGGCAGGGAGATGTGATCAGGACGAGATGCAGTGAGGGTTTCAAACAAAATGACACTGAGTGAACGATACATGGGGGCAATATGTATTGCTATTTATAGTTTATATAAAAATTCACAATACATTAACTTTTAATTTTGCAAAGAGCTTGAAGGTATGAGTGATGTGGGTCTGGCTATTCTAAATGGCAGGAACAGACTCCATTATATTAGTTTTTGACACAGGGCTTGATGCCATTGGCAAGTGTAGACTGGGCCAAGAGATCCTCTCCCAGCTCCCCTTCCCTCAGGGACTCAGTTCAGTTAGGCAAACCATCAACTCTTGCCCCAGTAAGCTCTAAACACATGGATCTCATCACTATGGTGTTTTCCTGGCTGTCTTGTAGACACGGTGGGTAGGAGTTACACTCCTGATAACAGACTGCTTTAGTTTTCTCAAACCTCAAGCAGGCAGCTGCTCTGTGTCTCACAATGGTGCGAAGCACATTTCAGACCCCTTCAAGGGTCCCATTGGTCTACTTCCCCTTTAGACTTGGTCAGAGGGTAATGTTCTCAAAGTGTGGCCACAGCGCTGCATAAAAAGGTTGCTATTCTTAAATCACCATGCCAGAAACCTCTCCTCTCCACTCTAAGCCTTTACTTTTTAAAGATTTATTTATTTATGCATACAAGAGCTGGGGTACAGGCCAGAGGTGTGGGGTGGTGAGAGGATTCACCAGAGACAGAGTGGGGAACAGAACAGGTAGATTGACTGAAATACACTGCTGAGGGGAGCAGCCTGGGAGCCAGGAGAGGTCTGCTGTCCCATCTGGGCTGCTCCCTGGCCTGCGGGTGAGAAGGGATCAAACTCGTGCGGCAGAGGCTGGGGACATCTTCATAGGTTGAGTCTTAATCCCTTGTGCCAACAGGGAGGCCCCCTAAGCCTTTACTTTTCTTTTTTCTTTTTTTTTTTTTTAAGATTTATTTATGTATTTATGCAAGAACCGGGGTACAGGCCAGATTCTCAGGAGGGTGAGAGGACTCACCAGAGACAGAGCCGGGAACAGAACAGGCAGATTGACGAACGGAATACACTGCTGAGGGGAGCAGCGGGAGAGACAGGAGAGGTCTGTCGTGCCATGTGGGTCGCTCGCCAGCTGGCCGGGATCGAGCCAGCACTGCAGAGGCTGCGGACATGTTCACGGCGCCGCGCTCAACCGCCTGCGCCACCAGGAGAGGCCCCTTTACTTTTCTTAAGTTAAAGGAGTCTAAAGGAGGCCGGCTTCATGGGTATTCGACCTGAGCAGTCACATAGGTCCTTCACTTTCAATGGACTTGTGCTTGGTTTAATCTCTACTGTTACCCTCTGCAATTTCTTAATTTTCATACAAGAGGTCTCATATATTCATTTTGCACTAGGCACTGGAAATTGTGTATCTTTTCTTGGACCTAACAGTTTCTTAAGAGTCATTTCCTTATAAATCTACATATCAGATATGGAATTCTGATCCCTACTGATTGCAGTTAACTAATTCATGTTGTAAGTCAAAGCAGGCGGGGAGAGTCCCATTTTAACATATTACATTTATTTACTTGCTTATAATGTGTTCCCTACACAGGAGGAGACCACCAAGGTAAAACCATCAGTCTGCTTAGTTCAACACTGTTCAACACTGCCTAGCACAATATCTAGCTCATAAAAGGTGTTTAATAAATATTTGTTGCATGAGCAAACCTTCGCAGAATCATTAAACTTATGACTGACCCAGAATTGTTTTGTAATAACTGTTTATATAAAATTCACGTACCAGATTTAATCCAGAGGAATATTCTTAAAGAACATGCAAAACTCAGTACTGATTTTTGTCATAGAAAAAAGTATAAAGTAGGGACATGCTCCCTCAAAATCTCCAACTATTGTACATTTTTGCTTTAACAGTGCTTTTTTTATTTTCTCAAGATCACCACTAACATTTTATGGAGTACTGGCTTTAAGTGCACCGTGGGAGTTGTTCGTTTGGCTTTCTTGGAGACACTAAAGCACATCTAAAGTTCATTATAAAATGCCTAATCTTCAGGTGTATTTTCCCACAATGGCATTGTTGCTCTCATTTAATGACCCTCAGATGAGAATACTTTGGAATATAAAAATATTTCAAACTGTAAAACAGGAGGTGTTAAAATAAGTGCAAAGTCTTCACCCCAGGCACCTGCAGGAGTTCTGATTCAGGGAAATCACAGCCTGGTTCACCCAAAACTCACAAAGGGCTGCAGGTTATTTCTGTTTTACCAGCCACGGTGCTGAGTGGCAATGGCATAAACCAGTTTGACGGTTTGCTCAGCTTGCTAACTTTAAAATGAGTTTTGCCAAAAATTAGAGGTATTTTTTTGCACTGTTTCAAATTCTACCTGAGACAATACCCAAACTTTATATTATTTGACATTTGGATAATTTGACATTTGGATAATGTAATTCAAATACATTCCATATGTCACTAGGTTATCTCTGTTTCGATGTGTCCATAAACACACTGCTTTATAATGAACACACTATTGGAATGTGAATAAGCAGAGGCAATAGCTTTGTGCTGTGCCCAGTGACCTAAAGTGATTTTGGCAGCAAAATTAAACAAGAAATACTTAAGTCCATTTTGTTCCACATGGCAAATGATGGAAGTGAAATATCTAACTAATACCTAATATTTAAATCCTAGACAAAACATTTCAGTGCAAATAGGGAAGTGCTGTATTTACTCTGATTCAAGTCAAAGGTAGCAGGATAATTAGTTTTCTTTAAACAACATTCAGCTTTGCTGACATCTCATTTTCCAAAAGCAGCTGTTAGCCAAATATAGTATTGTTTATTCACTCCCTGGAAGGCTGTTTTTAAAAAGCGCTTCTTCTGGTAAAAATGTTGCATCACATAATTGGAGATAACAGGAAAAGTAGGAGTTGCTGTTTGTATTTAAATAAACATCTGCTCAAAAGTCCAGCTTTCTGTTTGTGAATAATTCTTTCATTTTTTGCCATTCGGCACACTGAAAATTGTTTATTCCTGGCTTTTTGACCATGGGAGGAAATATTCCAAACATGGTAACACAGGAGATGTTTGTTTCTCTTGAAGGACAAAAAAGATGAAGTTGGGCTCTTTGCTTTTTCCCTTTATTCCAGTTCCAGAGACCTGAGGAATAGGTAACATATAACTATCACAACATATTACTTGAGAATACTTTTAAATTGCCCTTGCATAGTTTACTTTTTGCTACTTCTTTTTAGAAAATTCCTGTAGCATCTGAGTTAATTCCCAGATTACCATCTAAAGGGAAATAGAGGGTAAAGAACACACCTAATTCTTGCAAAGAAAATACCTATCATTTACACGTGCTCCTCACATTGTTGGTTATTTCAGTTTTAATTTCTAGAAACTAAAAATCCATCTAACTTTCTTTGATTTGACTTCTATTTTCTCCTCATGGTCATTTGGGTCTCCTGCCTGAATGTTTTATCCTTAAAACATATGCATTTTTTTTTTTTTACTCCAACTTCTTGACCACAGCCAATCTAAAACAGAACAGAAATCTCTTTAAACTGCAAGTCAGAAAACCAAGATTCTATTTCTTAGTGTTGCTGAAATCCACTGGCTCCTCCTTGGGGACAAAATTGGATGATGTCCAAGATCCCATCCAATTCTAAAGCTTTATGATTTCACTAACTTAGAAATGAGATTTACTGCTAAAAGTGGGTGCATCACAGTGTCAAAATCTGGGGCGAGAGCCGGGAGATGTTTGTTCATTGGGGTTGTCTTAAGCTCTTATGACCTCTATTAGCACAGGTAATTATAGGCTCCCAATATAAATAACATATTTGTCATCCAGCTCGTGGGGCTTCATATTGATGCAGGCTGGTCAAAACGTTTTGTGCTCACCGGTGAAATTGCAATCTTTTTATGTTCTGAGCCATTTTTTATGTGTATGAGAACTACTTCAAACAAGAAGCCAAAAAGCATTTATAAAACTATGTTCAAATTCTAGTAAGATTTAAGATGGAGCAAAAGCTGTCTCCCTTTTGGATCCTAGGAGCAAATAACATGACAAAGACATTTATATTCTTTTGCACATAAATACATTTGTCATGATACCAGAACCATTGAGACAAATGGTTATGTTCTGTTGGGAAATGTATCTTTTCTGTTACAAAGAATGTGTTATGGTATTATTATGCTTGTGGTTTTATAGTTTAGGGCATTTTTATTAGGGTAGAAGCTTCTGTCTATTAAGTAGCATATGTGACTTAATTACTACAAAGCTCTTTACAAATATAAAGAACTACTACTGCTCATTAGCAAGTAAATTCTCCAAATACATTCTGCGTTTGTTCTTGAATTGTTTCCTAAATAGAGAAGCATAGCATAATTTTGAAATTCTATTTCAAGGGAAGGAATGATTGCCTATGGGAAATGTTTTACAGATTTCTACTGCTGACAGGTAAAATGTAGGTACCCATATATAAACATTACTCAAGTTTGTGGGTTCTTTGAAAGATCACTAGGCATAAATACATTTATCAGTTATTATTCTATACAACCAATATTAAAAGTTGTAGTTGAAACAAGGCTATGACCAAGAAGAGCCTTCAGAGTAGAAAAATATTTAATTTTGCAGATATCTACAAGGGTGCTTAAAATTGAATACTCCTTTAAAATTATTCAGTTCTCTTGATATTGATAACTGCATTCATCAGGACTCTTTAAGGTTTGAAGGACAAAATTCCAACTCAAACTTCATGGAAAATATCCACATCTAAGAGGGATACCAGGTAGCTTACAAATTTTAATATAGTACTGCAGGAACCAAGGACATCAAGCTTACAAGAATTTTTCTCCTTCACTTTCTCACCTGGTTCCAGCGTAGGGGCGATGCCTCACACTTCTAGTCAATTCATCGCAGTTTAGCAAAATAGCAGATTGTGAGGGTCTCTCCAAGTGTTTATAGCAAAAAGGACCTTGATGGATCTTGTTTAGGACATTTGTAACCCCTTGGGCCAACTGTTGCTTATGGTTTGTGGTATATCATGATTGATCCAGTCTCAGATATCCTTACGAGCAAGAAGTAAAGAGTCAGAATTAAGAACCCAGTATAACTGAAGTGAGGTGCCTCTACCTTTGAGCAAAGGCAGTAGACTCAAGGCTGTGAGGATATAAGAGCAAGATAGGGTACTCACCCTCATTGGACATATATGTAAGGGAGAAAATGAAAGTGCTCTAAGAGGCAATATATGAAGTACTGAAGTTTCAACAGGGAAATAAATTAACTTGTGCCAGAACTTTTACCTACTCTACAACTAATGCTGCCATTTCAAGAGTTTAGGCACTTATTTCTACAGCAGGAAAATAGTTCTGCCTAATTTTTGTAATTAACAAAACAAAAAAAAAGAATATTTAGGGCACCTTGGCAAAAAAAGGACATGTACTTTAAATGCAGGATACCTGGCACTCTCTCCACACCTCACGACACTACAAAGTAGGTAGTTATTATTACCGTTGTAAACTTGAGGAAATTCGTCCTCCATTATAGTCGAAGACACCTATTCAAAGCCACAGACAAAAATGACATAACTGAGAATTAAGCCCTAACGCTGGCTACAAAGTCCAGAATTTTACTTTTGTCAACAATGAAAATAGATTTCAGCTCTAATTCCAGCTTGACCTCTACTTATATGCCTGACTTTACTTATTTGTTTGTTTGTTTATACAAGCACTGGGTACAGTCAGAAACGCGGGAGGGTGAGAGAATTCACCAGAGCCAGAGCAGGGAGCAGAGCAGGCAGAAGGACCGAAGTACACTGCTGAGGGGAGCAGCGGGCTGCCCGAGAGGTCTGTGAGCCATGTGGGACCCTCCTCCGGTGGCCTGGGAGCAGCTGGGGATCGAACCGGCGCTGCAGAGGCTGCAGGCAGCTTCGCAATCCAGCGCTCAACTGCTGCGCCACCAGGGAGGCCCTATGCCTGACTTTAATTCTGTCTGTACCTCTACGCTTTCTCTATAAACCAAACAAGCTGATCAAATAGTTCAATTTCTATCCAATTCTCTAGAACACTGTGCCCATGTAAGTGTTTCTTAAAGTATAGTCCCTGAACCATCAGCAGAACTTGCTAGAAAAATATATCCATGGCCACAACAGAACTACTGAATCAACGTCTGGGAATAGACAACAAATCTGTTTAAGAGGTTTTCCAGGGAACTTTGAAAACCACAGACTTTTCAGCATTTTAAAGGAATGCTACTATTTTGATGCTTCTTTTTCTCAACAACCAAGTCTAAGATTCTCAATACATTTCTTCAGCTTTTAGTTGTCTTACAACTTGGCATTTACATTACGGCATGTCTTGCTTGTCCAAATCACTAAATGTCGCTCCTCTCTCCAAAGGGACTAACGTTACAATCCTGTCAATACCATTATCATCCCATCTCCAAGATGCTATATTTATGTTGGAAATAGCTGTTCCTTTACAGGGTCTTTTATTTATCCCTCCATCTCCATCCGTCACTTCCCTTTAGTCATTCAATACTCTAGTAATCTTATCCCAAATCTATTTAAACAATGCCCATTACTCCCTTCACTCCACACTCCACAAACTCTCATTACCTTTACTCTGCCCACAATGCAAGATAATTCTATCTTATGGGACCTCACTAACTCCAGTTTGAATATGGCAACTATTTAAACAAGGAGAGATAACTAAAGTCCTACTATGAACAAAGGCTTGCTAAGGAAACTGATATAAGAAAGTTTGTTCCATCCAATAGAGAATTCAAGGCTCCTCAAACACTAGAAAAATTAGTATTTTACTAATTAAAAACTATTTTAGACTTTTTATACAGGCCCACAAAGTTTCTATTGGGTCATTAACTCAACTCTAAAACACTATTACTTTTTCAAAGTATTTAATTCATATGTCATGTGCCCATAAATAAGATTTTACTGTAAATTATGTATAGATGTCTGTATTATTACTGTTTATGTATTTAATTTTAAAAAATCCTCAAGATTAGGACAATGTTTACAGCAATTGTCACAGCACTATGCTCAAGTAGATGAAACTATCAAATTGATGATGAAATATACAGCCTTCTACTCTCACAGAAATTGAACAATTTAAAGATACTGCACAATGCTATGAACTTTTAATACAACTGAAAGTAAATCTAAGTCCAAAGTTATTAAACTCACCAACAGTTGATAACTGGCTGTATAAGTTTCATGGGATACAATCCAAAATTGATCAAGGGTAGGACCAGAGTGAGGCCCCAGTATATCTAACACACAACAGATTTAAAAACTAATGGTGGACTGCTTTTCAATATAATACTGGAAGTCCTAGCCAGAGCAATAAGACAAGAGAAAGACATACAAGGAATCCAAATAGGAAAAGAAGAAGTCAAACTATCACTATCTGCAGATGATAGGATAATATACATAGAGAACCCCAAAAACTCCACAGAAAAACTAATTCAACTAATCAATCAGTTCAGCAAAGTGGCAGGATACAAAATCAACACGCAAAAGTCAGTAGCCTTCCTATACACAAACAATGAATCTGAAGAAGAAATCAAAAAAAACCATCCCTTTTATTATTGAAACAAAACAAATCAAATATTTGGGAATAAATCTAACAAAAGAGGTAAAGGACCTATACAAAGAAAACTATAAAACACTGTTAAAAGAAATAGAAGAAGACACAAAGAAATGGAAAGACATCCCCTGCTCATGGATTGGAAGAATAAACATTATTAAAATGGCCATCCTACCAAAAGCAATATACAGATTCAATGCTATTCCAATCAAAATTTCAATGTCATTCAAAGAAATAGAACAATTATTGATGAAATTCATATGGAATCACAAAAAAACCCGAATAGCCAAAGCTCTCCTGAAAAAAAAAGAAGGGAATGGAGGCATCACACTCCCAGACTTCAAACTATACTACAAAGCCATAATCATCAAAACTGCATGGTATTGGAACAAGAACAGACATACAGACCAATGGAATCGAATAGAAAATCCAGAAATAAACCCACAGATTTATGGTCAACTCATCTTTGACAAAGGAGCAAAGACTATGCATTGGAGCAAAGAAAGTTTGTTCAATAAATGCTGCTGGGAAAACTGGGTTGCTACATGCAAAAGAATGAAGCTTGACCACTACCTCACACCATACACAAAAATCAACTCAAAATGGATCAAAGAACTAGACATAAGACCTGAAACCATAAAATATATAGAAGGAAATATAGGCGAAACACTACGTGATTTGCACATCAAAGACATCTTTACAGACACATCACCCAAAGCAGTGATAGTGAAGGCAAAGATAAACAGCTGGGACTACATCAAATTAAAGAGCTTTTGCACAGCAAAAGAGACAATAACAAAAACAAAGAGAAAACCCACCAACTGGGAGAACATTTTTGCACCCAACACTAATGATAAAGGACTGATCACAAAAATCTGCAAAGAGCTGATGAGACTCAACAACAACAAAGAAAATAATCCAGTCAAAAAATGGGCAGAAGAGCTAAAAAGAAACTTCTCTGAAGAGGAAATGCAAATGGCCAACAGGCATATGAAAAAATGTTCAACATCACTTGTCATCAGGGAAATGCAAATCAAAACTACCATGAGATACCATCTTACACCAGTGAGAATGGCACATATTAAAAAAACTAGCAACAACAAATGTTGGCGAGGGTGTGGAGAAAAAGGAACTCTTCTGCACTGTTGGTGGGAGTGCAAACTGGTCCAACCACTATGGAGAGCTGTGTGGAGATTTCTGGACCTACTAAACATAGAGCTTCCATATGATCCAGCAATTCCACTCCTAGGTATTTACCCAAAGGACACAGAAACAATTCCAAAGAACACCTGCACCCCTATGTTTATAGCAGCACTATTTACAATAGCTAAGCTTTGGAAACAACCCAAATGCCCAAAAATAGATGACTGGATCAAGAAGATGTGGTACATATATACCATGGAATATTACTCAGCATTCAAAAAAGATAAACACATGCAATTTGCAGCAACATGGATGGCGCTGGAAGGGATCATGCTCAGTGAAATAAGCCAAAAAGAAAAAGAAAAATACCGGATGCTCTCACTCATAGCAGGAATCTAGAAAACTTAAATAAGGGACCAGGAAAATGAATAACTATAAGAAAGTGAAAATCAAAATCAACAAAAAACTATGAACCAGAGACACTTTTTGCGGGGTGGGGGGGGAGGGGAGGGATTGGGGTCAGAATGGGGGGGTTGCAATTGTATGGGGAATATAAAAGTAAAATTTATTATTTAAAAAAAAAATAAAAATAAAAACTAATGGTGGGCCTCCAGGGTGGCGCGGCGGTGGAACGCTGGGTTGTGAAGCTGCCTGCAGCCTCTGCAGCACCGGTTCGATCCCCAGCAGCCGGGTGAGGGACCCACATGGTGCACAGACCTCTCCTGCCGCCCGCTGCTCCCCTCAGCAGTGTACTTCATCACTCTGCCTGTTCTACTCTCCGCTCTGGCTCTGGTGAATTCTCTCACCTTCCTGCGCCTCTGACTGTATCCGGCGCTTGTATAAATAAATAAATAAATAAATCTTTAAAAAAAAAAAAAAAAACTAATGGCACACAGACATGTCTGTTTTAAAATTGATCAGATGCAGCACAATTGGCACAAGCCAATTTAAAAATATGCAAGAGAAAAAGACCCAACTCAATGGTTTTTCATCCAGTCACTGACACTAACACTTTATACAGGACTACACGAAATGTGAAGCAGTATGAAAAGCAGGTCACTCATTCACTCAGTATAGCAATTGAGTGCTCTACCACCTCATTTCCCTGGTTCATCAGTTAGCTTCTAAACTGATAAATTGTTAACTTTTCAAATATTGTAAGCGCTTCTTTCAAAATCACAAAGCCTCAAACATTGGTAATATCCATACATGTATATATTGCTAGAACTATATGTAAAATACACAGGTAATTTCTATTCTAAGTGGGAGGATGAGGGAGACAAGTGATTAAATGATAGTTCTGAATCAATAAAGGGTTGCAATTCATCATCTGAAAGACAGATTTCAGACCAATACTTAACTTCAATTGAAAAAATACATGTCTAAAGATGAAATTTCATCATCTCAATTAAATCTGGGGTCTCCCCAGTGCCTTAGCGGTTGAGCGATGGGTTGCGAAGCTGCCCGCAGCCTCTGCAGTGCCAGTTAGATCCCGGGCTGCTGGGCGAGGGTCCCACATGGCTCACAGACCTCTCCTGCCATGCCTGCTGCTCCCCTCAGCAGTGTACTTCGTCAGTCTGCCTGTTCTGTTCCCCTCTCTGGCTCTAGTGAATTCTCTCTCACTCTCCCACGCTTCTGACTGGGTACAGTGCTTGTATAAATAAACAAATAAATCTTTTAATAAATTTTTTAAAAAAGCCATTTATCAATTATATCTGTTATCCCCTTTCATTTATCTTATTCCCTCCAAGAAATCTTAATAACTCTCCACAATATGACCCCAAAGAACTTCTTCGGACACTGTGTTACTATTGATGGCTTCCACGAAAGGATCTAGAACAAGTCCACCAAACTCTCATCTCACAAAGTCTCACTGTCAAACAGTGACTATACTTTCTCTTACAGAGTGCAAAAAATCCAAGGTAACAGATTATGTAGACCAGTCATTATATAACCAAACAAATTGGGTATAAGAATCAATAACAGGGCCTCCCCGGTGGCGCAGCGGTTGAGCGCTGGGTTGCGAGGCTGCCCGCGGCCCCTGCGGCGCCGGTTCGATCCCCGGCTGCTCCCCGGCCACCGGAGGAGGGTCCCACATGGCGTGCAGACTTCTCCTGCCGCCCGCTGCTCCCCTCAGCAGTGTACTTCGGTCCTTCTGCCTGCTCTGCTCCCCGCTCTGGCTCTGGTGAATTCTCTCACCCTCCCGCGCTTCTGACTGTACCCAGTGCATGTATAAACAAAACAAACAAACAAGCAGACAAATAAATAAATGGAACATGCCTCTATTAAAAATAAAAAAAAAAAAAAAGAATCAATAACAGGGGCCTCCCTGGTGGCGCAGCCTATGAAGCAGTCCGCAGCCTCGCCAGCTCCCCGGCCGGCCAGGGAGCAATACACATGGTACAGCAGACCTTTCCTGCCTCGCTCGCTGCTCCCCTTAGCAGTGTGCTTCGTTCAGTCTGCCTGTTCTGTTCCCCACTCTGTCTCTGGTGAATCCTCTCACCCTTTGCATCTCTGGCCTGTACCCCAGCTCTTTTATGCATAAATACTTAAAAAAAAAAGAGTAACACAAGGATGCCTGTTTTAGTTACAAGTAACAGGAGGAAAAACAGAGGGTCTATGGTCATAGCACAGATGTACACTAAAAATGATAAAACTATTTTTACATATATTTCTCTTGATTATAACAACTCAGGCTTCACATAGGTAAGAATCACAAAGAGCAGCATTATTCATTAAACAATTTAATTCCCAAAGCTAGTGATTTTAGGTAAATACTTATACATTAGAACCTTCTAAGAAAACTGCTAATAAACAACATCATGCCAAAAATTGCACATAGTGTTTTTAGTCAGAATTGAAAGCCAAGATAAGCAATTCCTTTGTTATTATTTTTGATCAAGGCTTAAGAATTCACAAAGACAAATAGCTTTTATACCCGACCTAAAAATAAGATGGTTCATAAATTTTCTGAACTGATATTCTCTGCTCTGGACAATCCTTTATTTTGACTGTAAACTTTAGCAAACCTTGGCGTGCTTTAATATTAGTGTTGTAAATTTCTGAAAACCTCTATAAATTCAGCACTTTTTCTGAAATTTGGATAGTTTTTTTATCCTGCATGCTTAAATATTAAGGTCACAAATTGAAGTATCAGTAGAAAAATATAAATCCTTAGGGCAAGAAATGACAAGAAAATTTAAGGAGTCAGAGCATAAAAACTTAGCATATTTTCCTAAATTTTAGTGGTTCCAACTATAGGAAAACCAAACTGCTATATGGGCTTGAAATGATTTAAGCTAACAATTTTTCCCAATTCTTGACACTAATAGATTTATAGTTTTATTATAGTAACAAATAGTTGTTTCAGTGAGATCTACACACATATACAGATTATATTTAAATTCATATAGAACAATATTTACATATTTAAGTTATACTTTTGAAATTAGAAGATGAAGTAGTTAAGTTTTACAACAAAGAAAAGAAAAATACACAAGACAAAAATAGAGTTAACAGTAAAAATGTAACTGTCTGCTCTTGATACAACATGTGGAAACTCTTTGTCAGAAAACTATATCTTCTTAATCTGATTGTCCAAATCATTAAAATATGGATGATTCAGGGCCATTTTGCCAGAAATTCGTTTGGCTGGATCATAGACTAACATTTTCTGGAGGGAAAAGACAAAAAGAGGGTTTTAATTTATTTAAGAAGTGAAACAAAAATTTTTAAAATCTTAACCTTTTTTACCAATCATAAGTTAATAATCCTAATGAAAACCATAACTATCTCATCCTCACCCAATAAAAAACCAAATCAACAAGCAGACTAGATACATTTAATATTCAGTTGCCATGTGAACACTTACTATGTAGCACTATATTAAGTGCTTTGAACTTATTACTTATCTCTCACAATAAAAGACAGGTACTAATCCCAATTTACAAGTGAAAACACTGAGGCTCAAAAAGGTTAATAACTTGCTCAAGTTCACAAAGTTAAGGAGTGGTAAGGCTAAAATATGAAACAAGATTTATGATTTACAGAAGTGGTTCTCAACTGGGCGAGATTTTTCCACTGAGGGGACAATTAAGCAGTATCTGGGACTTTTGAGTTGTCACAATTGGGTGGAATGTGATATGAGGCTCTCTAAGGTAGAGGAATGAGATGCAATTAAGTGTCTCTTAATGTACAAGACAGTCTCCTGAAAGATCCAGTCCAGATGTCAATAGTAACTATACTAACAAACTCTAACTTAACAGTATTTGACCTTTGTCTCCTTAACTGAAGTGAACTTCTTTGTTTGAGTATAACAGGAGTCAAAAGACAGATTGTGCTCATAAATTGAAAGACCTTTTAAGTCTTACCAACAATATTTATATATAAACTACCTGAATGGCAACTGGCAGACTGTAAACTAACTGGCAGATAAGGACTTTGGAGCACACGGTAAGCAGCTGAAAAATCTGAGCTGAATTAGGTGGCATAATGAACACTTATAAACTGAACATCCAGTAAGATCTACATAATGATAATAGCAATAGACTTTGTTTTCTTCATTTAGTAACATGAGAAATCCTTTCCCCCCCCTGGAATCACATCATGTGAGTCATCAAAATCAGTTCTCTTTTAGAACTCTCCTGCACTGTTGGTGGGAGTGCAAACTGGTCCAACCACTATGGAGAGCTGTGTGGAGATTTCTGGACCTACTAAACATAAAGCTTCCATATGATCCAGCAATTCCACTCCTAGGTATTTACCAAAGGACACAGAAACATCAATTCCAAGAATACCTGCACTCCTATGTTTATAGCAGCACTATTTACAATAGCTAAGCTTTGGAAACATCCCAAATGCCCAAAAATAGATGACTGGATCAAGAAGATGTGGTACATATACACCATGGAATATTACTCAGCATTCAAAAAAGATAAAACACATGCAATTTGCAGCAACATGGATGGCACTGGAAGGGATCATGCTCAGCGAAATAAGCCAAAAAGAAAAAGAAAAATACCGGATGGTCTCACTCATAGCAGGAATCTAGAAAACTTAAATAAGGGACCAGGAAAATGAATAACTATAAGAAAGTGAAAATCAAAATCAACAAAAAACTATGAACCAGAGACACTTTTTGGGGGGTGAGGGGGGGGGGCGGGAGGGGAGGGATTGGGGTCAGAATGGGGGGGTTGCAATTGTATGGGGAATATAAAAATAAAATTTATTATCTTAAAAAAAAAAATCGGTTCTCTTTTAAAAGCTCAATTTTTAAATACCGTTGCAAAAAAAAAAAAAAAAAAAAAAAAAAAAACACTTCCTAAAGCAGCTCTAAGACTTTTTTATCCTTATGGGTTTGGGGATTTTTTTTTTGGGGGGGGGGGGTTGTCTTATTTTTGAAGAAATAGTTGGGAACAGCAATAAAAAGAAAGGGAATTTTAAGAACTATACCAGCCTTTCTTCTTGTGATGTAGAAAGAAAGGCGAAAAATGAGAGTTCATTTCACGCAGTAAAAGGATTTAGTCACCAAAAACATCAAACAATAAAGAAAACAGCTATGTCTAGGAAGAACTACAGAGATAAAAATGCCAGAAAGGAAGGTCACTACAAGTCAGCAACTGAAAATAACAACAAAGGTATATTAACCCTGGTCTCTCTTTCAGAATATCTATAGCTATCAGATTAAAACCAAAACAAAACTAATGCTAAATTTTCCTCTCACAAATCACTGATGTTTCTTGGTTTTATTAAAATTAATGGAACTAGTCATACATTAAACATAAGAGATATAATAGTCATGAGTCTTGCTTGATAAACATTGTCTTTTCTTCCCTATTCTAGTAAAAAAAGTTAATTATGTTCAGAACCATCAGTAATGTCAGTTAGTATGAAGGGCATCCCTTACCGAGAGCAGATCCAACCCATTTTCATCCAAGTTTTTGACATGGGATGCTAGGCTTCCTGGTTTCCATTTAGGGAACGTATTCTTGTAGTCTTGTAAAGATTCCACTTCTGGCCACACTTCATTATTGGGCGTGCCCAAAGCTCTAAAATTCATTAAAAAATTGAAAATTGTTAAAACATAAAAATAATCTTGCTACGGGTCTCCCCTGGTGGCGCAGCGGTTGAGAGCTGGGCTGTAAAGCTGCCTGCAGCCTCTGTAGCACCGGTTCAATTCCTGGCCACAGGGCGAGGGTCCCACAGGGCACGCAGACCCCTCCTGCCACGCCCGCTGCTCCCCTCAGCAGTGTACTTCGTCAGTCCACCAGTTCTGTTCCCCACTCTAGCTCTGGTGAATCCTCTTACCCTCCCACGCTTCTGACTGTACCTAGTGCTTGCATAAATAAAGAAACATATAAATAAATAAATCTTTAAAAAATCTTGTTACATACAGATCCATTATCATTTAACTTGAAAGTCCTTAACGTTTAAATATAAAACAAAAAATACCTGAAAATTCTGAAGAGTTGATCAATCTCTGAATCCCCATGGAAAAGTGGCTTCTTAGTTGCTAATTCTGCAAATATGGTGCCTATGCTCCAAATATCAACTGGAGTTGAATAGCGAGCTGACCCCAGCAGTACTTCTGGAGATCTATACCAGAGTGTCACTACCTAATACAAAGCAAATTTTCACAAGGAGTAAGTGTGACACATTAATACTTTTATTTCATTAGCACTGTTGTGCAAAAGGTTTTTATATTTTTATTATCAGGTTGCCTCTGATATTACTATTTAAACATCAACTATACACAAAATATCAAATGGAAGATAAATATTTCATTTTTAAGTTCTATTCATATGAGGGGAGGAACAGATAAGTAAACCAAGTATTTTCTTGCTGTTCAAACAATTAAAGTGAAAGGCTTAGAACCCAAATTCAGATAGCCTTTACTTAAAAATAAAGCACATTGATAAGGGGCAGTGAGTGTGTTTGTTTTTGTCTGACATACACAAAATACACGTACTGCTTCAATGCTAAAGACTGCAATGAATAAATCATTTAAGTCTATTAGTAGTGGTCCAGAGATAATTTATTTTAGTATATAATTTATCACACAATAAAACATAACATTTAATATAAAGTCAATAGCATCTGTTTTAGACAATGGGTAACAAGTAATCTTTATTTAATAACAAATATATATAATTTTAATTTCCTCTAGACAATATATGATTAGCTCATTATCTTTTTTAAAAATTTTTTATTTTTGTAAGAACTAGGGTGTAGGCCAGAGGTACGGGGTTGGGGGGGGGTGATAAGTTCACCAGAAACAGAGTGGGGAGCAGAACGGATGGATCTGCTGAAATATACTGCTAAGGGGAACAGCAGGCAAGACAGGAGAGGTCTACTGTGCCATGTGGGTTGGCTCCCTGGCTGGGGATCGAACTCAAGCTGCAGCGGTAACAGCACTGAGACTTAACCCCATCAGGGAGGCCCCAAATATATTTATTACTTAATAAATAATTTTAAAAAGCCAACACATTTAACCAAATGAGCATGGTTGTAAATTTTGATCTGGAGACAGTCTGGGTGTAAGGGTAAATAATGCCACATAAAACACAATAATCCTTTACTACACAATTCAACATTCCCTTTCCTTCCAGAAATACCAATGAAATGCAAAATAATAAATATAACAATGACAACACATGATTATATTTAGTGCTTTCTAAATGAATATGAATCAGTATATCTTAAACAACAAAATCTGTCTTTTAACCAATTTGTGTATCAGAGAGGATCCAAAGAGGATACAGAAACCGTAGTGCTTTAAATGGGGATATTTTCATATTAAGAAATATTTAGCTATTTAACAGGGAATTGGAATGAGATCGATTAATAAGAAACAATGAAAACTAAATGCCTCTCTAGCATCTTCTACTGACAAAGCTTTATATCACATAAGATGGCAAAGGAAAAGTATCTAAAGGTTCCAGTTCCATTTTCAAATAGCAAGCAATTAAGGGTGAATTTAAAGCTGAGATGCGGGCTTCCCTGGTGGTACAGCGGTTGAGCGCTGGGTTGCAAAGCTGCCCACAGCCTCTATAGCGCCAGTTCGATCCCCGGCTGCTCCCTGGCCACTGGAGGAGGGTCCCGCATGGCGCGCAGACCTCTCCTGCCGCCCGCTGCTCCCCTCAGCAGTGTACTTTGGTCCTTTTGCCTCTTCTGCTATCAGCTCTGGCTCTGGTTGAATTCTCTCACCCTCCTGCGCTTCTGACTGTACCCAGTGCTTGTATAAATAAATAAATCTTTAAAAAAAATAAAGCTGAGATGCAGTAAGCTGAAACTGGCACAGAATGGAATTATTTTTGAGTTATTTTTCTCTTGACTTGAAGAATAAATACAGAAGGCAATCCAGCATATTCAAAAGCACTAAAAAAAAATTATTATACATACCTCATGTGTATACACTCTAATAGGTATTCCAAAAGCTCTGGCAAGGCCAAAATCAGCCAATTTAATTGTTCCTTTGTCATCAATCAATAGATTTTGAGGTTTTAAGTCTCTGTGTAGAACTCTTCTAGAGTGACAAAACACAATCCCTTGTAGGATTTGGTACAAATAACTCTGGAAGAAGGAAATATGTTAGAAAAGTAACCATAGCATATAATGATTTTCTAAGTATTTGTGATAGATTTGCTTCAAAAATATAAGAAATGATGATGCAGGGAAATGTTTAACTACCCAAAAAGCTATCAGGACACTTGAGAACACCAAGAAGCATTTGGGGGCAGGAAGTTCCATTTACACACACCATCATGTTTTTATACCTAAAACAAAGGTAATCATTTACCTTATGTAAACTTCTATATCCAAAAGAATACACTTATTTTGGGGGGCCATGATTAACTCACAATTTAGCTTACTATACATAAACTTTCTTAAATTTGTATGTATGTATTTAGAACAATTTCTAAATTGTAAGGTTGGTAGTAAGGTTGGTCTTTTTCATCTCTGCCTTTTATGTTTACATATGTATTTCCTCTTTGGAAACATTGGTCACAGATCCCAAAGAAACGACTAACAAGATATTAGTTGCTTATATGTTCAGAAAAGTATTTTACAAAGCACTTATTGCCAAGACAATGTAATGAAGCAAAAAAGATATTACAAAAATAGTTAACAGAATTAACATACAAAGTTTAAAGTTATAAAACATTAAAAAACAAACAAACTACCTATTGGAACTGGTTAGCCATTTAGGGAAAACATTAACCATAGTTCTTACACCAAAATTATCTGGTCCATCCTGAATCTAAGAGACAAAAAGGCCAAGGAAGGGATAACCAACTAAAACTATTCCAAAAAATACTGTCATGTATTATCTAAAACATATGATCTTTGAGTTAGGAATAAAGAAACAAGACCTAAAAATCAAAATGCCTTCTCACATAATAGATTGCTAAGATATTGAAAAGATTATTAGAGGACAACTAGCCCTATCAAGATTTTAAAAGTAAACAAACATCTCCAACCCATGAATTCCAGCTATAAGAATTTATTCTAAAAATTAGCATATGAAGGTAAACCTATGTCACTGCAATATCTTTCTTAAAAGAATGACCCACCAAGCACAAAAACAACTAAATGTTCATCAATACGGAACTGGTTTTAAGAAGTTTATCAAAAATTTAGACAAATAGGTAGACCTACTTGTCCAAGTTTTAAAGAGAAAAAGAGAAAGGGGTATACACACACACATATACCTAACACACACATTCAGAAATAATCCTTTTTTATAAAATATGTTCACAAATGGACACAGCCAACAAAAAAGCACTTGTAAGACCGTAATCAACTAACAACTACCTCTGAGGAGTGGGTTGGGAAAGTTCCCAACACACAGTACATTCTTAAAAACAGTCCATGAGCAATTGAAATATCATCTAGTAATAAAATGGCTGACCGTGATATGAAAAGAAATATTCTTCCTTGTTCTATTTTCCAACTTCTTTTTCCAAACTTATTTCCATAAAACACAGGGACTTCAACAGAGTAGATCCATAATAGTCACAGTGGAAAAACATTAATGGAATTAGATATGTTTCTTACCTTAACAAGTGAAGAATCCATGAACTGACCAGGAGGGATAGAATCCAAGTATTTTTTGAGATCCATGGAAAGAAATTCAAAGATGAGATATAACCTGGAGTCCTGCATAAGCACATCTTGAAGACTGAAGAAAACAATTACATGAAAAACAAAATAATCTAGCAAAGATTTTTTTTTCCTACACCTCTCTCACAAAAAGAAACTACTTCCATTTTCACAGCAATTATCACAAAAAGTGGGTTATAAACATTTTTCTATAAAAATTACATGCTGTTTTTGGGAAAGAAGACATGGTAGCTTCCCCAGTTGTCAAAATCTTAGCATACTAAACTAAAATTTGAAAGGAATCTCAAGGCAGCAACTGATACTTAAGTCACATTATACATGAGCTAGTAACTGTCAAACCACTTTTTATTCCAAAAGAACACTTTTTTCCCCTTTATTTATTTTATATACTTTTTACATCATTTTTCATTTTTGCGCAGTGTATGCATTTTCATCTTGGTTATATTCCCCATACAATTCCCACCTCCCTTATTTTGGCCCTAATCCCTCCCCCCTACCACCCCCCATCCCCGTAGTATGCCTCAGGTTTATAGTTGCTTGTTTACTTTTATTTTTACTTTATTATAATTAATCGTTTCCCTGGTCCCTTATTTAGGTTTTCTAAATTCCTGCTATGAGTGAGACCATTCTTTTTCTTCATGGCTTATTTAGCTGAGCATGATCCCTTCCAGCTCCATCTATGTTGCTGCAAATTGCATGAGTTTATCTTTTTTGATTGCTGAGTAATATTCCATTGTGTATATGTACCACATCTTCTTGATCCAGTCATCTATTTTTGGGCATTTGGGTTGTTTCCAAAGCTTAGCTATTATAAATAGTGCTGTTATAAACATAGGGGTGCAGGCGCTCTTTGAAATTAATGTTTCTGTGCCCCCAAAAGAACATTTTTAAAGTTGACTGCCTGTTGTTCAGAACTTGTCTTTCCATTGAGATAAATTATAAAAAAGTATTAGCTGACCTTAATAGTTACTCATTATCTTCAGCACCAGAAAAATACAACGAAATCCTATCTTTGACTGTAAGGAAGACAACCTCTCGGTTCAAATGAAAAGAAAGAAAAAACTTTCTCATCTGTGCCAACTACCTATCTTAGGACTAGAAGGGGCCCTTAAGGAAGTGAGAGTTACAAAGCTCTGTGTAAAGGCCTTTTCTCCATGGCCAGTTTACCTTGATTTCCCAGGCCCAATACTCATCTCTTTTACGAAGCTTTGTGAACCATGTTCCTGCTTCAATCTATTTTTTTTCTGTGCCCAGCATTGTCAATTAACAAAAATAGGAATCTGTTCCTCTCAATAAGCTTAGGACAGAATTTGCAAATGTAAAAATTACTATATTGAAATTCACTTTTGAAACAGTTTGTGCAAAAGTTTAAATTTAGATATCATAACATACCTGACTATATTTGGATGACGAAGTTCTTTTAATAGGGAAATTTCCCGAATTGCAGTACTAGGAACCCCTTCCTCTTCACTTTCTAGTCTGATTTTCTTCATTGCTACCACTTGGCCTGTAGTTTTGTGCCTACCCTTATACACAACTCCATAGGTACCTGAAATACACAAAATAAATGTCTACTATGGACAGAAATTATTTTACTGATAATAATCTCATCATTTCTAAAAAGAATTTGAGGGTAAAATACAACCTATCATGTCAGTAGTTGAGAAATAAAATTCATGTAGTTGTCACAATTTTCCCAAATACTTAATTATCGGTGATTTCCCATCACATTAGAGAACAAAATAGATCCTTTGCAAATTGGAATATATCTCCTGTGAAATACCCTATAATAAAGTTAGGCATACAGTGTAATGATTTGGGTCCAGAAAACAAAGGCACGACATTTTCAGAAAACTCTGTATGTATATCAGAGTGCTTTATGCATTGAGATATAGAGCCAACAGTTCTCCAGAAAAGATGGAGATAAAAATAGTTCATTAATTACTGAGTAAGTCTAATAAAATTCACATTATCTATTAAATTGTAGGGAATCCTTATACTTATCCAGAAGTTGTTATGCCCTTCAGATATGAGTAATAATGTCAATATAAAGGTGGGATCTTTGGTAGAAGTGGGGAGAGGGATAGATACAGAGAATGGAAATGGCAATAAAGGAGATGGACTATTTAGCTAAAACAAGTCCAGATACATGATATACCTAATCCTCCAGATAAATGATTTTTGAAGTGGGGGTAGAAAATTTAGGGAAGTCTTGAATGCCTTAACTATAAGTGAAATATATATATAAAATAGCTTTTGCTATTTTTTCTATGACATCAGTAAATTTCAAGTGACCAGAGAGCATCTTTCTAAGGAGATCTATTCTAGCTTTCATCAGTTTCTACAAAGGTAGCCATGTTTCAGAAAAGGTTAATAAGAACCACTAATAGAATATCTACTTTCTTAATTATAACTGTCAGTAGCAAATTGATATATATATATGAAATTATTCTCATTTCTTTTAATACAGAAATTCTATATACTTTATATCTTCCTAGATACTGGTGTCATCTTTTTTTTAAGATTGATTTTATTTAAGTGGGGTGTAGGCCAGAAGTGCAGGGTGTGAGAGGATTCACCAGAGACAGAGTGGGGAGCAGAATAGGTGGATCTACTAAAATACACAGTGGGAGAGACAGGAGAGATCTGCTGCACTATGTGTTAGCTCCCTGCCCGGGGATTGAACTCAAGCAATAGTGGCTGGCGATAGCTTGATAGCACTGAGACTTTAATCCCTGCGCCACCAGGGAAGCCCTTGGTGTCATTTTAAAGTTACAATCTGACATAACATCCATTTTGTTAATTTGATTAAATTTTGTACTTTTGGAAAACCAAAATTATTCCATTAAAGAACTGCTTTTATTTAAACTTCACAACACCTTTAAAAAAAAGTAGGTAAACTCCTATACACTTAAAACCTGTACATTTCATTATCACAAAAGTAGGTAAGGCATGTAGCACACTCATAAGCAGACTGAAGATTAAATTACTCATTTGCATAACATAGTCAAATAAGTAGTCAATGGGAAATTCAGACTTTTTCCCCCTAGTCTGTCTTCTCTCTCTAGTGTATAACCTCATCTTGCCCTGCAGTGTACTCATAACATTGATTAATTAGAGTCAACACTCAAAATGAAGAAATGTTAGATGTGGTCAGATTATGGAGACCTCGTCATAAGCAAAACAATCTAATCAACACTGTGCCTCCTAAATATTAAATAAGGTTTCATAGTTACTCTCTATGATCTCAACACTCAAGATTTTTGTAATTCAGAAGAAGGCAGAGTACAACTTTGTAATATTTGAAGTATAGATGCACTTAAGAAATTGAGTTGGCAAAAAACTCAATTATCAAAGAGGAAAAGGCAGAGAAACTATTCTATTAAGATATTAACCACAAAACGAAATGCATGGTATCTTGGCTAGACCTCCAAAAAAAGTATTTATTTATTTTTTTAAAGATTTATTTATTTATTCATTCAAGACCTGTGGTACAGGCCATAGGTGTGTGTGGCGGGGTGAGAGGATTCACCAGAGACAGAGCGGGGAACAGAAAAGGCAGATTGACTGAAATACACTGCTGAGGGGAGCAACGGGCGAGTCAGGAGAGGTCTGCTGCGACATGTGGGTTGCTCCCTGGCTGGCTGGGGATTGAACTCATGGTGCAGTGGTTGTGGCTAGCTTCATAGGTTGCATCTTAAACCCCTGAGCCACCAGGGAGGCCCCTTTATTTATTTATTTTAAAAGATTTTATTTATTTATGTATAGGAGAACTGGGGTACAGGTGGGGGGGGGGTGGGCAGAGGGAAGAGGATTCACTGAGACAGAGTGGGAAGCAGAACAGAATTGACTGAAATACACTGCTCAGGGGAGCAGAGTGCGAAACAGGACAGGTCTGCTGCACCATGTGGGTCACCTCCCTGGCCGGGGATCGAACTCGAGCTGCAGTAGCTGTAGATTGCTTCATAGTGCTGATGCTTAACCCTTATCACTACCAGGGAGGCCCATGTCCACAAGTATTTAGAAGTATTTCCTGACAACTGACTCTAAATGGATTAAAAGAAAACTAAAATGGTAAAACACGCATAGATAATAAAGTAAGGTGCCAAAACACTAACATCTTGACAAAATGTATTACAGGTTTACTGCATATCAACTTCTCTGAAGGTCTGGAAATATTCAAAATAAAAAGTAGAGAGATCAAATATAACATTTAAAAGACAGTATTTTGTTAGAATTTGACCAGGCACCACCTGGCAAAAACAAAAAAGAAAATACTGCGTGGAAGGTGTCATCTAGGCCTTAAATTACTTCTGAAAGTTATTTTTTCAAAACAGTGTCTAGCACACAATCCAAACCAGGCAGGCACAGGAACAATCAAGATAATACAAGGCAGAAAAAGAACAGATTTCAGAAAATGAGACAAGGCAAAACATATAATACTATCAAATAAAATATGTAAGTATCACCTGAACCTTACTGCCAGACACTGCGAACAAGACAAAATCCCAACCCTCCTGTAGCTTACAGTGCAGAAAAAATAAAGGACATTAAGAATAATGAAAAGGTGGGCCTCCCTGGTGGCGCAGTGGTTGAGTGCTGGGTTGTGAAGCTGCCCACAGCCTCTGCAGCGCTGGTTCGATCCCTGGCTGCTCCCCGGCCACCAGAGGAGGGTCCCACATGGCGCACAGACCTCTCCTGTGGCCCGCTGCTCCCCTCAGCAGTGTACTTCGGTCTTCTGCCTGGCTCTGGTGAATTCTCTCACCCTCCCACACTTCTGACTGTACCCAGTGCTTGTATAAATAAATAAAAATAAATCTTAAAAAAAAAAAAAGAATAATGAAAAGGAACAAAATGACTTGGACTAGAATGAGGGGGCTGGAAAGTAGATCCATTAGAGAATAGTTTCCAGGGAGAAAGAACAACCACTGCCAAAGGCCCAGAGGTCAAAGAGCAAGGCATATTTGAGGACCTGGAAGAAATCTAAATTACAGTTGAGTGGCATTAGATGAGGCTGGCTAACTGGGCTACCGTGATGATAGTTGTGAGATGAGTGGTCCTAGTAATAGCAAGTAGTTAATGTGATGGTTTTTTGAGTTAAAGCATTCAAATAATGCTTTCCATGCATTATTCCATTGCATATCATAAATTTTGTAGTAAGCAGTATTCCCATTTGTTGAGATCCAGAAGTTAAAGGTTTATGATTGTCCCATTTGTAGACATCAAACTGGGTCATGTGACTATGTGTGTAATATACATTTGAAAGTGTATTTTTAACAGCTTCTATTTATAATAACAGTTAGAGTACATTTCACGAGTCAAATCTGTCATCTCCTATATGTCTACAACTCCACAATTTTTAAGGAAAAATACATTTACACTTAAGAATTTCCACACTTTTTCGGTGCCAAACTAGAATCAACGTTAAATTTTCTGGGAACTCAAGAACAGCATTAGACTTAGACACGCAAATCAAACTCATTTTTAACTCAATAGCAATATCTGTTTAGGTAAATGAATGCAATAAAATATTTAAGCAAATTTATTAAGAAAAAAGTCATAAAATCCAAGTTTACACACACACACACGTGTGTATCTCCAATCCAACTAGTGCCCAAACTTTTTATTTCCTCCCTGGTCTTTTTAATATTCTTTGTATAAGTAACATTCTGGAACACACTAAAAATACAGCACATATTCCTCAAACATAACTTTCATAAATTGGATTTTTATAAATTATGCTGCATAAGTTTTAACATTTGTTCCTGGAGAGTTTACAATGTTAATGTCAAGATGACTATATAGAAACTTAGATATTCTGTTGAAGGAAAAAAAAAAAAAAAAAAAAGCAAAAGAATATTTTAACCCCGCATTATGTCATAGTCAGCAGGACCCCAATAATGATTATATCATTATAAAGTTGATGAGGAAAAAAAAAAAATCCCCAGATGCTGAACTGCTGCAAAACAAGGTAAACGGAAAAACGAATTTTCTTAAAGAACCTATCAAGGACTAACTGTAGATATAAACATTGTTTAAAACTTTAATACAGAAAGGTAATGAATGATTATATAAGAAAATTATTGGTTTTAGAATAACTTAAAACATGTACAGTAGACAGGGCATTTAAACCTAAAGTAACTAAATGGAAATTTTTTAAATGACTTTAATAGTAATGCCTCTATTATTTAACAATAACCCTATATTTTGCCACTTTAGAAAATTTAGGTAATTTTAAAATAACTGTATAAGACTAAAAGTGTATTTTGAAATTAACATAATTCTACTGCCCTAACCTATACCCTCAATACATATATAAGCTACCAATCATGTTTATAAAATAGAATATTGCTTTGAAGTATTTAGTATTACAGAAGTATAAGATCATTGAAGTGAAGTGTTGTCAGGGAGACTATCCGCATAATTTCAGTTCTCTTGAAATGTGAAAATTCTGTGTTTACTATGAGAGACTACATATATTAATATAAATTAATACTACAGGAAACCATAAAGGGTGAACTTTAATAATTATTTACATGTCTTCATGTCAGAGACAAAGCATTGCCAAATCATCTAAAACATTAAAATCACTCACCTTCTCCAATTTTTTCTATTTTGGTATAGTCTTCCATAATTAATCAATGGATGTGGTAGATCCTAAAATGGAAGAAAAACTGACTTGATTATATGCAATTTACTCAAAGGATGGTTTTAAAAATTAATGATATTACATGTATTTTTCCATAATGCCAAGAGTTCAGTATTAATTTTCCATAAATGTTATATTAAAACAATGCTTACAAGAGAAAGGACTTGTGCAGTAAAACATTTCTACCTTTCTTAGCTCCTAAAACATTGCAAATACGTGTATATTCTCCACCAGTGTAATGTGCAGCTTCCAATCAAACCAGGCACCAGCTTATGTATCCTTGCCAAACAAAAGCCAGATGGTCTTTTTATGTAACTCTAAGGAGCAACGTGTACCAGAGTCATACTCAAATACGTCAACAAATGTTATTTGACAGAACTTGCGCTACTATATATTTTAGTAAAGATAACTCAAAAGAATCAATTTTTAAATACATGAGTAGGAAGCTAAAATGTGGACACATTGGAAACTGTTCAAAGCAGCAAATGGATGTAAGTAAAGTTGTGCAAGTGACAGTTCCAATCTTCTGCTTTTTGCAGTCACCTACACAAACATGATCAAGGCTTTCAAGGCACTGTTTGCAAGAGCAAGAGATATTACTAAGGAGCCTAAAAGAAAAGGTGCATTTCCACAGACAAAGGTCCCCGAGGAACTAACCCCTTATTAAGTTCCACTCTCATATTCACCTTCCCAAAAAAAAAAAAAAAAAACACACTTCAGAAGTAGAGATAAATCTTTTTTAAACGGACAAATTGTACTATACTCGCCATTATGAATGGCAGTGAACAATTAAGGACAATTATCCTTTTCTCAACAACCAGCAAGATTTCACATGCCTGATGCTACTAATAGGCGCTCACTTTGAACAAAGAAGTAAAAAAACTAACTTGATTTCAAAAGTCAGTTTCAATTCCTCCCCTCCATTTTCCAGTTCTATTTTAAGATGCAGCTTTAGAAGGCCTTTGAATGCCTCCGGGTGCTTCTGCATCCTGCAGGATGTAAACTATCACCTTACACTCCGAACCCTGCAGGCCTCTAGAGGAAGCACAACGCGCACAATAATCATTTCAGCATCAACCACGAATGGACGACATTAAAACACACGTTTGACCTCTCGGCAGAGCTTAGCTTCCCACTTTCTGCCAATTCCATAAGAACCACCCAGCATTAAGATAAAAACGAAAAAAGCCATTTTCGCCCGGGCTCTACGACTTAGCTAAGTGCTCAAGGGCCGGGGGCGCAGAGGCCAGCCCAGCAGGCCACAGGTGAGTCCACGGGATCGGTTTTTCGAGCCCGCCTGGGTTTAGTGCTGAGGGAGGCACCCGGGTGAGGCCTCGCTTCCCGCGCCCGGCGCCCGAGGGCCGAGCCTGGCGCCCCGCGGGGCTGCACCGGTGCGCGCATCTGCCGTCTACCCTGGCACGAGAGCCCCCTCACGAGCGGGTCGGCGGCCTCTGACAGAAAACAAGCCAACTCCGACCCCCGGCTGCCCGCCGGGGCCAGGCCCCTCACGCGAGGGACCCCGTCAGGACTCGGCCCCCCCTGTTCTCCCACCAAAGCCGGGGCCCAGCGTCGCTCGCACAACCAGGTCCCGGGCGTGAGGTGGAGGCCTGGCTTTCCAGCCCGGGCTCCCGAATATCCCCCGGCTCCTCACCACTCCGCCCCTGAGCCTCTCCCCCGCCGCCCGAGCGGGCCCTGCAGAGCCCACGTCCCCTAGGTCTGAACAGACCCCGGCAACTCCACCTGGCTGGTTCTCCCGCGGCGAGAGCGGCGGCCACAACCACGTTGGCGTAGCTCTTCCCTCGGCTTCCCAGAGCCAGCTTTGAAACTAAGTGCGAGCAGTTTCAAACTCACCGCGCTAAAGGGTCCAGGATCCACCAATCAGAGAGCCCGTAGACTTTCAAAGGAGCCAATCAGAGCCTAACTACGTTTAGGTTGGGCTTTCCGGGTCGCTAGAGCGCGAAAGCCCGAGGAAACGGCGGCTGGAAAAAAAGCAGAAGGGCGGGCGCCAACTGAGTCTTGACGCATGCGCAGTCTTCCATCCCAGGAGTTTGTCGTCCTACTGTTTCTAGTCAACAGGAATCTACTGCTCACAATAGGTTGCCCCCCCCATGATGGCACAATAAAAATTTATTGTATTCAAAACAGCTCATCGCAAAAGTGATAGGCGATGTTAGGGCTGGACCGAAGAATGCATTTGGGTTACTTTAAGAAAGAGATAATGGAAAACTCAAAGACAGTCTCAAAGGTGTACATACAAATTTCCAAGTTCATACTAGATTATTGGAATATGTTATATTATTGGGGATTGTTTATATAATTGGAAATGTTTATGTGTGTGCTTTTGTCTCCGTGTTGCGTGCTTTGCTTTTTACCTTTCTTTAAAATTTTTATTTAAAATTTTACACTTGATCTTAGCCAAAGGCCAAGAAGCGATTATTTAAAATTTTAAAAAAAATTTTTACATAAATTTTAAATTTTAAAATATTTCCACATCAGAATATTAGTAGTTCTTTTTTAAAAAAATATTTATTTTATTTTATGCATACAAGAAGTGGGATACAGGCCGGAGATGCAGAGGGTGAGAGGATCCACCAGAGACAGAGTGAGGAGCAGAACAGGCAGACTGACTGAGATTCGCTGCTGAGTGGGGCAGCTGGCCAGCCAGGAGAGGTCTGCTGCCCCACGTGGGTCACCTCCCCGGCCAGGGATCGAACTCTAGTGCTGCAGTGCCTGCGTCTCAACCCCCTGCGCCACCAGAGAGTCCCCAGTTTTAGAAGTTCTTCAAAACAAAATTCACATCCGATGAGGGAAGAAAAATAGATTTAAAGATTTAAATGATACTATAAATAATCCAATGTAAAAAACTCTTTCATTGTCCTCCATTATATTCTTGAGAGATTCCTGAACTAGTACATCATTCTTAAGTCTTCAAGGAAAAAAAAAAAAAAAAAAGAGTAAAATAAAACCGGGAATAACAAGATTCCCTTCGTAAGGATTTCTCTTTGCAATGACCTTAATGGGATGTGGAGGAAAGATTGGATACCATGACTTCCACAAATATGTATTATGAGACCCAGATTAGGATAAGGAATAGAACTAGTATATCACATGCCTATGAGTATTTAAAACCTTTTTACACACAAACAGCATCTGTGATCTAGCCCCATGTGACACACTCAGTCTTGAAAACTTTACAGCCCTAGTGACAGCAGCAGAACATGGATCTGATAACTTTTTTTTTTTTCAGATCAATTTTTCTTAATACAAGAGCTGGGGTACAGGCCAGAGTCGCCGGAGGGTGAGAGGGTTCAGAGCAGGGAACAGGACAGGCAGACAGAACAAAAGCACTGCTGAGTGGAGCAGCAGGCGAGATAGGAGAGGTCTGCTCGCCATGTGGGATTCTCCCTGGCCTGCCGGGAATCAAACCGGTGCTGAGGAGGCTGTGGTCGGCTTCACAGCGCTGTGCTCAACCCACTGTGCCACCGGGGAGGCCCTGGATCTGATAACTTTTAAAATTTACTTTTAAAAAAAAAATTTTTAATTTACTTTTAAAATCCTAAATTCACATTTTAATGACTCCAACTACCTCAGAGAAGTGCCTTAGGGTAGAAGACTCTCTGCTAGTGGAGGGTACTGATAGTAATAGGTAAACATATATCTTCCTCTGTAGGAGGTCTCAGCAAGGAATCCAATTTATATCATTAAAAAAAAACGGAATAGAAGAGATGGAATTTTCCATAGGTTAGCTTCTTCTCTATTATCCACTAACTGATTAGTTCAGATAAAATCTCTGACCCCATTTCATCATTTCTAAATGCCAGGGAAGCCAGTAAAATGTGTAGAAGGAGTATTAGGAGTATTTCTGAAAGTCATTCCTAGGTTAGAGCTGCTGGCAATAACTTTGAATTGGGGTGGATAAATAACTAGACACCCCTCATCCCAAACAAATGTATCTTCCGAGTCTTTGTGTTCAGCTTTCCCCGTGCTGATCCCAGCAATGTTCATGGTCCTGCCAAAGCCATTGGACAGGTGGGAAAGTATGACAGATGGAGAGTTGAAGGGGAGAGAAACATCAGCCTTTCCATATTTTTGTTAAAATATTTTATGCAGTTTACAAAAATATATGATGTTGTGAACACTCTTCTTTGAGCCATGGGAGAAGCCTGTGAAAAGGCAGCATGAATGCTGACACTTCAGCTTTGTCAGATTCACAGTGAATCTAACTCTGAAACTTCAAACAATTTCACACATATTTGGAGTTGGGAGAAATGATCAGGGCTGTTATTTTAGTTGACTGTCTGAAATATTTTATATATATATATATATATATACCCACACATGTATATATATTATAGATTCCAAATGTCCCCTAAACTTGGCCCAATACAGCTTTTGTCAGAACTAAACATTTACAGTGAGAAGTAATTATTTATGTCTTTGTTTTTGTAAAGCCAACCCAATGTACCAGGATAATAGATTATGACGAGATCTCTAATCAGAAGTTAATGAATTGATATAGAAGTTAATTTTCTAATGATGTTAAACAATGAAATTCTAATTTAACACAATAAACTGTTACCTGGAATGATACAGGCCTGGGATTTTACATTACGAATAGTCTTCATTTTAAATACGTGTGATAATTGACAAATACCAAAGGGCAAAACTATAACATCCTCATGCTGCTTATACAATAGAACATAATTTACTCTTTCCTCAAAAAGGAGGCAAGCACGTCAAAATCGTGTGGCCCCTGATTGTCTCCTTATGAGCATCAATAATCTGACTCTGTGATGTGCATTATTTTATACTAGTGATGTGATACTGAAGTGCCTGAGAAAATTAAAACTGTGTGTTTCACTCATCAAATATTTTGGGTGTCTTTCATATACCTGGCATTCTTTGGGGGCAGATTAAGATACAAATATGATTTAGACTACCTGATGTCATTAAACTTCAGAGGAGGGTAGAGATAAGAAAGATACAACAAATGATTATACTCCTTTTATGCCAATTCATTAAATACCATCTTGCAGCTGATGTTTTAAAGCAAGCATTATGGAATACAAAGTATAGTGATAGAATATCCAGATAAGACATCTACTGCTTCAACATTTCATAACATTATGAATCCCTTGTTATATCCCAAACAAGGGTAGGATGCAAGCCTGCCCTCCAAAGTTTCAGAGTTCTTATGGGTAATTGTAAAAATTTCCGAGGAGACCCTCCCTTGTGGCCCAAGGGGTTAAGACACAACCTATGAAGCTATCCACAGCCACTGCAGCACGAATTCAATCCCTGGCCAGGGAGATACCCACATGGTACAGCAGACCTCTCCTGACTCGCCCGCTGCTCCCCTCAGCAGTGTATTTCAATCTGCCTGTTCTGTTCCCCACTCTGTCTCTGGTGAGTCCTCTCACCCCCCACATCTCTGGCCTGTACCCCAGTTCTTGTATGCATAAATAAATAAATCTTTAAAACAAATTTTTTTTTCCAGAGGAAATTCAACAATACCCAAATTTCTCCTTACCCCGAGAATCATATTTGAGTCTTTCCATTGCCAATCCCAGACCACAGACTCAAAATGAGAGACAGGCAGAGAGGCACTCAGGTGGTGCTATCCTGACAAAGAATCCAACTGGAGAGGATGTGCCATCATCATTGTCCAGGCTCCAGACTGCCTGGGTGCAAATCCTTTTCAATTCTGGTTTCTGACCTTAACTTATCTGTGGCAAGTCACTTTATTACTCTGTGCTTCAGTTATTCAAATGAAGATAACATAGTACCCAACTGGGTTGTTTTGAACATAAAATGAGATAATTCATACAACATTTACTTAAATTCATGCCTGGCTTGCAACAGTGCGTCACACGTAAGATTTATTTTTCCTAATGGCAGTGATCATTATCTATGGCTCACAGAATTAGCTCTGGTGGTGGGTACTGAAATGAGACTTTGACAAATTGTTATGGGGTCAGAGGAAAAGAGGAAAAAAAAACTTCTGAGGAAGTAGATAAGGTTTCATTAGCTATGTTAAACTGGAAAGGAAAGCCCAGCTTAATTGGGAATTAGAGGAGAGAAGGTTGGGTAGAACATCCAGGCAATAGGTATGGCATATGCAACAGACAGCTTGAAACCTGGGGCCCCTCAGCATGTGAGTTGTGGAGCAAGAAATTTTCCTTTTTATAATTTTGTGCCTGATCAGTGAATGGATCGATAGATGCAAACAAAACAAATCAATTATGTTCACCAGCTAATTAGTTAATTACTCAGCACTAAAAGGGCTGATTGGTCCTAAAATGGACCAATCAACTACTTAGAATTGAAAATGGTCCAGTCTGGCAGGCAGGGCGAGAGAGTCTGACAGAGGATATAAGGCAGTGCAAGAGCCAACTTAAGATACTCTGTTCTGGCCTCCGAAGAAAGAAGAAGAATTCTACTCCTGGCCTCAATGAAGAAAGAAGAAGAATTAGCAGCCACCCTCCAAAGGAAAAAGAGACTGTGTCCGGGTCACTTTTAAGAGCTGTTAACTGGGCCTCCCTAGTGGCTGAGGGTTTAAGTCTCAGCACTACCACCGCAAAGGCCCCCTCTGATGGCCTGAGCTTGGTCCCTGGCCAGGGAGCTAACCCATATGGCACAGCAGACCTCTCTTTTCTCACCCGCTGCTCCCCTCAGCAGTGTATTTCAGTAGAGCTGCCTGTTCTGCTCCCCACTCTGTCTCTCTAGAATCCTCTCACCACCACCCCCGCACTCCACACCCAGTTCTTCTATGCAAAAATAAATAAATAAATAATATAAAGAAAAAAAAAAACTTTAAAAAAAGAGAGCTATTAACTGCTCTGATCATTCCCATGCGGATGCCTCCATTGCCATCTAGTCCAGCAACTGGTGCTGTCCATTCCAACCTTCAGACTGTTGCTGTGATGACATCTCAGAGGCCTCATCTATGAGCACCTCCGGCTGCCACCATGAGTTGGATCCTCACTTGCTGCTTGCCAGCATGCCAATAGCTCCAGGCCCTCATTGGTGGGAACGTGCCTTCTTGGATGAGTGGGACTTTTGGGGGGAACTTCTGGACACTGTGGACAATATCTGGGGTGAGATAGGCAGCCACTTGTGGCCAGAGAAACTCTTTGTTTCCCTGTTTGTTAGGTAAATCCCATTGTTACTGTTTCTTGAGCCTTAGTGGTCTTGCAATTCTGCACATGGGTAAAAACCCAAAGACAGTGACTTGTCCTCTATTTGACACTGTTCTTTGACCTGCTGTAGCATCCCTGTTTTAATTGGCAACCATGAAGGAACTGGACACCTATGGTTGATCAGCCCAAGTTTCCTCTCCATGCATTGGTCACTGTAAAGTGTAGAGCAACTGCAAGACACTTGGCAAGATTGGATTTGGGGGAAAAATTGAAATTAGTTATGGATTCAACCATCAGCCTATGTGGTTCTGCTTCTCTCCCACTGCTCCTTCTACTTCTTCTGTCATAAGTCCTAGGTTGACAGATATTATAAAGTTTGGCATCAACAAAGTAATGTTTATGTTGTTGGAGGTTATGTGGGCATATAGTTGGAATCCATTCACCAGTACAAATTTTGTATTTATATTTATGGGAGTCCTCTTGGATATGTTGCTATGCATCTATTTGATCTTAAAGGAGATAAAAGTTTTATTGAAAGCTGCAAGATCAGGTACAGAAACTACAAGAGCAGATACAAGTTGCCCTCCAGAAATTGGATTTAGGGGAAAGTAAAGCACATTTAATGGCACAAAGGAAATGGTACCAACCAACCCCTTTCCTGTGAGAACACTTTGAGTGACTTCTCCTTCTCAGATCACAGGAGGTGCCCAATATATATGGCCACGGGAGTTGCTCTTCATCAATATCCAATGGGGATTGAATGAATGGGGTCAGCCTGCTGGGTTATCAGTGGTCTTATAATCCCTTTTCCCCCAGGGATCTCTTAAATTGGAAAAGTTCTATCCTTTCATATCCATAGGACCCCCAGAACTGACAGAACTGTTTGCATCTATTTTTGCTGCCATCAACCTAATTAGGCAGGCATGCAGTCTGTGCTGACCACATTCCTTACATGTGATGAATGGAGAATAGTTTTGAGAAAGGCTAAGGAAGAAGATGGACCTCTCCACCTGGAGGATATGGACAGTCCAGAATGGAGGACGCAGTCCCTGTGGTAGGCCCTAACTGGGATCACAGTAATAGAGCTATGCAAATGTTAGAGCACTACCAAGTACTTGTTAGTAAGCCTAAAGTAGGAGATACCAAAACAGAAACATTTAAACAAGGCCCTAGATATTCATCAAAGGGCCAATGAAGATCCTTCAGAATTTTCAGAAAAAATAAACCAGGTCATACATTGATATAGACCCTGAAGCTCCAGAGAATGCTAGAATGTTTAATTCTAGAATGTTTAATTCTAGAATGTGATATTCATGACACAGTATGCTCCCAATATAAGAAGAAAGTTGAATAAGATTGATGCTACTTTGTAAATGACTCCTTCCCAACTAGTGGACATAGCCTTAAGGGTCTGTAATGGAAGAGAGGAAAGGAGACCTAGGCTTGTAACAGTATTTGTAGAAAGGGAAGACAGGACAGGCTTCAAAAGAAAGAAAGAAGGGACAATAAGAAAACCTCTAAAGAGGGGCCTCCCCTGGTGTCACAGAGGTTGAGTGTCTGGCTGTGAAGCTGCCTGCAGCCTCTGCAGCGCCGGTTCCATCTCTGGCCGCCGGCGAGGGTCCCACATGGCGCGCAGACCTCTCCTGCCGCCCGCTGCTCCCCTCAGCAGTGTATTTCTTCATCAGTCTGCCTGTTCTGTTCCCCACCCTGGCTCTGGTGAATTCTCTCACCCTCCTGCACTTCTGACTGTACCCAGCGCTTGTATAAATAAATAAATAAATCTAAATAACTAACTAACTAAATAAATAAATAAAAAGAGAACCTCTAAAGAGAAAGCAATGTGCTTTCTTTAGAGAGGAAGGCCACTAGAAGTATTGGTGTCCTTGGTTAGAAACAACAAACTGCAATAGGAATTAAAATGTAGAAATTAAAAGAAGTCCATGAAAACTCAGAATGGGGGTACATGTAATCATTGCAGGGCTGAAAATGGTCAAAGGGCAGGAAATGAAGTACCAATGAGGAAATAGACAAGGCAATAATTCAATTACTTTGCTCAAGCCCTTGACTGACAGCTGGAGAGCTTGAACCTGATTGGTCCATTTATAATCCTGGCTCCAGATGTAAAAGGGAAAAGCCCACCCCCTGCCCAGACTGACCTGCACTGAAGCCAGGGCAAACTCATGGACCATAGGGCCTAGTTTCAGTATCCGTTCCATTTGAATAAAATCATGGGACAGGTTTGGAGCTCATCAATAGAGGAATTTGGCTGCAGGGTAGGATGGGTATAGGAATAAAGGAACAGAGGAGTGAAAAGAAGGCTTGGATTTATATTGTGAAGAGGTTTGAAATTTACCCCTGAATTTCAGTCAAATAGGAATAACTAAAGGTTTTTTCCTTTAGTTGAGTAGAGGAGTGATAGGATCACATTTTTCCTTTAAACTGATTAATCTGGCAGTACTTTTCCAAAGAGTCATGTTGCAAGAGACCAAGTAAGAATAACAATTTAAAGGTAATTCCCTATAAGATTTCATATCTAGACTGGGACCTACTGTTTAAATGAAATTCATACACCTCTGTATGAGTGTGCGTGTGTGCATGCATGTGTGCATGCTTGTGTGCATGTGTGCATGCATGCTTAATCTGAAAGCAATGCTCTAAGAATATTATGACTATGATTCCACTAGAGGGTAGTAGAGACAAATTGGTAAGATAAATGGACTTGCTATCTCTACCTGCTACAAACCACGCATTTATCTTCTTGGCTTTATTTTGTAATATTTGCAATTTTAATTAAGTTATCCCATATGTAAGAAAAATATGACAAGTATATTTAGTAGATTGTATCTATAGAGAAGTTAGTAATGCAAGACACACATTTTTAGAAGGCAATGAAACTGGATTGGCAAGACTAGAAAGCTGGTTGGCATTTAATCTTTTTACAGTAATTATGTAATAATTATGACTTTGAATGAAAATTCTTCTCTTAAACTGAATTCTGAACTTTATGTCCAAGTTTCTTATTGATTATAGTAAAAAGAAGACAGAAGGAGGAGTACGAGGTGGAGAAGATGGAAGAGAAGGAAAAGGAGAAGAAAGAAGTTGAAAGATTGGTAATTGTCATGTACTCTTGATTTGAGTTGAGTTGACAAAAACATACCTTTAATATATTGATTTACAAATCATGTCTTAAATATATATTGTTGTATTATATATATTGTATTATATACACATATACAAACATACCCTTTTGGAAAGTAATACAATAACTATTATGATGAGACTGCTTGTTTTTTTAACTTAGTATTCCCTCTAACATTATTTTACTATAAAGAAAAATTCTATTATCTCTTATTTAGAGCCAAGCTATCAATAGAAGACTGATAGGGAAATGGTTAAATAAATTATGGTACTTCTCTTAATCAAAATCATATGCTCAGACATATACACATATACACAATTATAAATAATTGCAAATTTATAAAAGCATAAACTTTTATTAGAAGTAAATAGACACATAATTGTTCTCTTAGTGTGATGGGATGTGTAGTTATTTAAAAAACATTTCCATCCAACTAGTTTTGTTGTTTTACATTGACCACATACCAAGAGGGAATTAGCTGCCATTTGCCACTAACATTTTACTTACAATTTCAAGGTATTACTATTTGATTAACTCTTTTAAAGGCTTCACAGCACAAAAACCAGTCATGTATTAAACCTTTTGTCAGAATGTCTCTCTTCAATTACCTAATATTGTTTAAGAAAGAAGGAAGGAAGGGAAAGAGGAAGAGAGAGACTGAATTGTGACTCCTTGTCTCAGCATCTGCTAATGTGTCTACCTGTTGCAGGGCAGGGAGAGGGGCACCCCAGACCCCACAAACCTGCCTGCTCTAAATAGGTTCTGCCATCTGCTGCATCAACACAAAACCTATGAGACATTAATGGGAAGGAACTTTGATACAATTAGGAAAAATTACAGGAAAGGCAAAGAATATAGTTTCTAAATCAAGCACCCAAAGTTACCTGTCCCCTTATGGGTAAAAGTCCACCCAAGCAGGATTGGCCCAAAACAAGACCCCAAAGCCTGTCACAAGTCTAAAGCATCTTCCAGTGGGGACCCACAGAAAAGGATCAGAAACAACCAGACAAATCTGGAAGGAAAAGAGCAAAATCAAAATCAAGACAAAAACCGCCATTGTCACTTCCCCACAGGTCATCACCCACATCTGGTTCACCCAGTCCACAACCAAAAGGCAAGTGTAGTTTCTTTTCATGTCTCTCAGCTCCATGTGCCTCCTCCAGGTCCCCTTCTGGCTCTCCATCCTTTTTCCTTCCTTCCTCAGTCTCCTCTGCAGCTTCTACTCCGCCCTCCTTGTGTGTGGGGCAGGAAACCTCGAACCTCCCCCTTTCCTGGGGACCACCCTGTTACATACCTATAAGCAAAATACCTCTGGAATGAAATATACTATTTTAAAACATTCATAAATATCATCCTCAGTTTCTTGAGAAAGGAAATGCAAAGAGCACAGCAGGGCAAACAGAAATCCAAAATGGAATCTATCTATATTCCAATAGTACTATGTTATTAGTTATCAAATCGGCATATTATAGTGTAAGAAATGAAAAGCTTTGTGAACTTATTCATTCATGAAAACATCTGTTTAAATTTGAAAATCGTCTTCCATCTTTAAAAAACATAACAAAGCTCCAAAACTAAAAATAAACTCCACTTCAATGGCTTCTAATACTTACAGAGGCAATAAAAAGAATTTATAGAATAATAAAATATTAGGGCCAGTGAAAACTTAGAGCTTATTAATAAGAAATGAAGAGTCTAAGGAAATTGTTTACATTTCCCCCATTTTCAGAGCATCTCATACTTATTTGTTTTGTTACTTAAATTCCTACATGCAGTATAATTTTCTCAGTAGGTAGCAAATATATATATTATATATTACTACTATATATATAAATATATGTATGTGTGGCTACGAAAAACAAATCAGCAGGGTAATAAAAGCTAGCTAGCTCTAGGGGGCCTCCCTGCTGGGGCAAGGGGTTAAGATGCCTGGCCAGAGAGCTTCCCACATGGCACAGCAGACCTCTCCTGACTGCTCTCCTCAGCAGTGTGTTTCAGTAGATCTGCCTGTTCTGCTCCTCACTTTCTCTGGTGAATCCTGTCACCCCTGCACCTCTGGCCTGTACTCCAGTTCTTGTATGCATAAATAAATAAATCTTTATTTAAAAAAAAAAAAGCTAGCTAGCTCTTATAGGATTCAGACTTCATGGATGTACTGTGCTAAGTACTCATTGATACAGATTCAGCTTCAGATGAGGAAACACATAAAATTATTTGCCTAACATCAGGAAACTATTAGGTAAAATGGAGACTTGAACTAGGGTTTTCTGTCTCCAATGTCCAGCTTCTCTAATACCAGGTGAACTTTCATTTATGTACAATAAAAAAAAAGACACTCTCAGATTATAAATTTTTGAAAATACTATTAATACTACTTTTGATAAGTAGAAATTATATATGTAGTCCTCTTATACTGTGTTATAATGATGATTTCATTTTCACTAGTCTCTCCTTTTTTTAAAAAGATTTATTTATGCATACAGGAACCAGGGTACAGGCAAGAGGTGTGGGGGGTGAGAGGATCCACCAGATAGAGTGGGGAGCAGAACAGGCAGACCTACTGAAACACAATGCTGAGGGGAGCAGCGGGCAAGACAGGATAGGTCTGCTGTGCCATGTGGGCAGCTCCCTGGCCAGCCGGGGATCAAACTTGCGCTTCAGAGACTGCGGACAGCTTCACAATACTGTGCTCAACCCCATAAGCCACCAGGGAGGCCCCTCACAAGACTCTCCTTAAAGAACAGTAGAAGTGTATCATTTTCTTTAAATAAGAATGTGATTAAACAAGGTTGAAACATTGGTTAAGAGTAGAGTATTTAAAATAGTTGTTCATTATTCTTGGAATACCACAATTATTAGCATCAGATGAAAGGGATAAAAAAATTAAGAGCTCAAAAAAAAATTAAGAGCTCATTCTCAAATAGCTATACGTCCAGCTTTTCTCCCATCACTAGACTTTTCTGCTCAAAGTATCTGACTATTTTCAGTTTTCATGTGATTAGTTTCTGGCAATATATTAGGAACACATAAGTGGATTAATGGTCTTTGGTTCATGACACACTTCTCATTGGTGCACTTATCTCTATCTTCATTCATATTAATATTAATTTATAGTTATAATGTAATAAGCATCCATGCAGTCATAACCGAACATTAGAACTGGGACCTTAACAACAGCTTACATTTGTGTGATCCTCTTTGCACCATTTCATTCTTCCACCATCCTAGCACTAGATAGTTGCCATCCTGAGTCACCATTATTTTGCTAACATTTTACTTAGTTTTGTCTTATCTGTAAATTCTTAAAACATTTGTATTTCTATTTTCCCTCAACTTTTTTTTTAAATTTTATTTATTTATTTATACAAGCACTAGGTACAGTCAGAAGTGCAGGAGGGTGAGCGAATTCACCAGCCACAGAGGGCAGAGCAGAACAGGCAGACCAAGTACACTGCTGAGGGGAGCAGCGGGTGGCAGGAGAGGTCTGCGTGCCACGTGGGACCCTCACCCAGCGGCCAGAGATCGAACCAGCGCTGCAGAGGCTGCCGGCAGCTTCACAACACAGCGCTCAACCTCTGAGCCACCGGGGAGGCCCTCCCTCAACTTTTTATTTAAAAATTTTATGGTACAAAATACTTCGAGTAACAATAAAACCCATAAAACCTTCACCCTAGATTCATCCATTGTTACAATTTTGCCAAATCTGCTTTCTCTTCTCTTCTTCCTCCTTCCCCCCTTCTTCCTCCCTTTCTCTTCCCAAGTCAACTGCATACATCACAATTTTACCCCAAATGCTTCATTATGTATCTCTTAAGAATGACATTCTTCCGGGCCTCCCTGGTGGTGCAAGGGTTAAAGACACAGCACTATCAAGCTATTGCCAGCCTCTGCAGCACAAGTTCTGTCAAGCCAACCCACATGGTCCAGCAGACCTCTCCTGATTCGCCTGCTGCTCCCCTCAGCAGTGCTCCCCTCAGATCAATTTCAGTAGATCTATCTGTTCTGTTCCCCACTCTGTCTCTGGTGAATCCTCACCCCCCCTCACCTCGCACCTCTGCCCTACACCCCAGTTCTTGCACACATAAATAAATAAATCTTTTAAAAAAGAGAATGACATTTTCCCATATATCCAAAACACCATTATGATACCTAGGGAAATTAGTACTAATTCCAAAATACAGTCAAACAAAACACTATTCTTGTTCAAATGTCCATAATTTTCCCCAAAATGTCTTTTTAGATTAAAAAACCAGAATCTTAGGTAAAGTCAATTTGTCCTGGTTATACCTATTTAGTACATTTTAACAGTCCTCTATTTTTTGTTTTATTTTGTTTTTCATGCTATTATTTTTAAGCCAATAGTCCTGAGACAGTTTCAATATGATAACTCTGTTTCCTCATGTTGTTATTTACCTTATTCCAATAGCCCCTGTATTGTATATAATGTTTTCTGCAAACTGGAGTGTAGGTCTAGAGACTTGATAAAATTCCGGTTAAATGTTTTTGGCAAGGATATGTCATAGTGAGGTTGTGCATTTCATATTGCATTCTGTCAAAAGGGACATGATGTTGAGTGTCTATTTTAAGTGCTAACCTGCAACTCTTTCTACTTTATTTATTTTTAAAGATTTATTTATTTTTCTTTATACAAGAGCTGGGGTACAGGCCAGATGCACGGGAGGGCGAGAGGATTCACCAGAGACAAAGTGGTGAACAGGACAGGCAGACTGAAGAAATACACATGGCTGAGGGGAGCAGCGGGCGCGACAGCGGAGGTCTGCTGCGCCATGTGGGCCCCTCGCCAGCCGGCTGGGATCCAACCCATGCTGCGAAGGCTGTGGACAGCTTCACAACGCTGCGCTCAGCTGCCTACGCCACCAGGGGAGGCCCTCTTTCTACTTTAAAGATTGTTGGGTTGCAACTTCCTTGGGATCTCCTGATGTAATCTGAAATCAGACCTCCATACAAAGAAGAAGCACAGAAAAAGGCAGACTGCTTCAGATTGGTCGGTGGTGCTTGGTAAGATTAAAGGAATTTATAAGGCTTGTCGTGGGTGGCTGCAACATGAGTAGTTTTCTGCACAGCCCCCACCTTACCCACTGATGAATCTCAAAAGTTTTATAATGACCTTAACTGGGTCCAGTCATATGGTTTAGATAAGCTCAATAACACATTCCTTTCCTCAATGGTGTGCCCTTGATGTAGCTTCTGAGAACAAGGAAAGTAACAGGAACATATATTTCATGGGAAATTGCCTGGGTCCAGTTTGAAGGTCAGCAGGTGGTCAGGTTCTCTCGATTGCCTTCTCTACAAAGATATATCCACAAATTCTTTGATCCTCTTCTTCATGAAAGGTTATTTTCTCTTCCTCAGTTGCCATACATGGAACACTTAGGCCCTGGATGGAACTAAGTCTCCCCTCAAAAGTCATCAGTGAACTAGTCCCACTCATGGGTGAACTTGTGTGCGGATCCTCTGCCAGAATTTAGTCCTAAGTTATATTTTTCAAAGAGTTTGTCCACTGGCTCCAAATTTCCAAATTGTAGCATCCAGGTGACAACAGTAGTCTCATATAAATTTTATGTCTCTAGTATTTCTGTAGGTTGCTTTAATTCATAACACTATTCATTTGTAGTTATTCTCTTATCATGCCATCTTGCCCTAAGTTTGTTTATTTTGTTTTTTTTAAACTGATAATTTGGCTTTGATAACTTTCTCTATTTTTGCTTTAACTTTCTCTATTAATTTATTTTTGTATTACTTCTTTCTGCACATAAATATTTCATATCTGTCCTTTCCTGATATAAAAATTAATGTAAAAAGTGTCACTTAAGGAGCCTCCATAGTGGCACAGGGGTTAAAGACACAGCACTATCAAGTTATTACCAGCCACTGCAGCACTAGTTCGATCCCTGGCTGGCCAGGGAACTAACCCACATGGCATGGCAGTCCTCGCCTGTCTTGCCCACTGCTCCCCTAAGCAGTGTGTTTTGGTAGATCTGTCTGTTCTGCTCGCCGCTCTGACTCTGGTGAATCCTCTCACCCCCTGCACCTCTGGCCTACACCCCAGTTCTTGTATGCATAAATAAATATTTTTTTAAAAGTGTCACTTAAATTATCAGTGTTGCTATAGCCTATAAGCTTTAATATATATAGTGTGTTAACTTTCTGGCATGTAGAAATACAGCAAAAATAACTGTTTAAATATCATTGTCTGCTAATTCTAGTATCTGTGCGAGTTCCACTCTGTTTTTAGTTGACTTTTTTTTTCTATTATTGGTTATATTTTCCTGGTTCATTGCATATCTGGTAATCTTCTACTGTGTTAGACATGAATTTTACCTTGCGGGCACTGATGCGTTCCGATGAATATTTCTGAGCTTTGTTTTGAGATGCAGAAAAGTTCCTTGGAAACAGTTTGATCTTTTCCAGTCCTGACCTTTTGATTTTTTCGGCAGGACCAGACCAGTATTTAGTCTAGGACTCATTATTCATCACTATTGAGGCAAGACTGTTCTGAGTACTTTTCCTGTTGTCCCAGAAATTACAAGGTTTTCTATTCTGGTAGATGGAAGTGGACACTATTCCTGGCCCTGGGTGAGCACTAGGTATTATTCATTCCCTTAAAATCTTTTGGGTGGTTGTTAGTCAGGGTTCTCCAGTTAATATATTTTAGTGTGTATGTATTTTTTTTTTAATTTATAGAGGCATGTTTTTATTTATTTATTTGTTTGTTTGTTTTGTTTATACATGCACTGGGTACAGTCAGAAGCGCGGGAGGGTGAGAGAATTCACCAGAGCCAGAGCGGGGAGCAGAGCAGGCAGAAGGACCGAAGTACACTGCTGAGGGGAGCAGTGGGCGGCAGGAGAGGTCTGCACGCCATGTGGGACCCTCTTTCTGGTGGCCGGGGAGCAGCTGGGGATCGAACCGCTGCGCTGCAGAGGTCGCCGGCAGCTTCGCAACCCAGCACTCAACCGCTGCGCCACCGGGGAGGCCCCCAGTTAATATATTTTATAAGCTAGTAAAATATTATCCCCAAAATAATGTTTGAATGAATATCTGAGTATTCCCATCGCAGTAATTTGATGCACAAGTATGTATATAATACTTATATATATCATTATACACAACAATAAGACAATAAAATAATATACATTAATAATAGAACCAACAAGGGCCTCCCCTGGTAGCGCAGCAGTTGAGCGCTAGGCTGCGAAGCTGCCCGCAGCCTCTGCAGTGCCGTTTCAATCCCTGGCCACTGGTGAGCGTCCCACATGGTGCGCAGATCTCTCCTGCTGCACTGAATGCTCCCCTCAGCAATGTATTTCATCAGTTTGCCTGTTCTGTTCCCCGCTCTGGCTCTGGTGAATTCTCTCACCCTCCCTCACTTCTGACTGTACCCAGTGCTTGTGTGGATAAATAAATAAGTCTTAAAAAAAAATAATAATAATTGAACCAACAAGATGAACATATGTGATATTATACATATGTCACAAAGAATCAAAATACAGTCATAATTATTTTGCTATAATTTAAATAATTTTATTGTTATAGTAATTATATAATTTTGTTATTATTACATAACTTCTTAGCCTCTCATATGATCATGGAGGCTAAGAAGTTTCAAGATCTGCATTTAGCAAGCTGAAGACCCATGAGAACTGATGGTGTTAGTTTTAGTCTTGGGACCCAAAAAGAGCCAATGTTTCCATCTGAGTTTAAAGGCAAAAATCTGTGTCCCAGCTTGAAAACAGTCGGACAAAAGTAATTCCCTCTTTGGGTGGAGCAGCAGCCTTTTTGTTCTATTCAGGCCTTCAAGTTGTTGTGTGATGCCCATTAAGGAGGGCAATCTATTTATCTGGTCTACCAATTCAGACGTTAATCTCACAGAGTGGGGAACAGAACAGGCAGACTGATTGAAATATACTGTTGAGGGGAGCAGCAGGCAAGACAGGAGAGGTCTGCTGCACCATGTAGGTTGCTCCCTGGCTGGCCAGGGATCGAACTCGTGCTGCAGAGGCTGCTGATTTCTTCATAGTGTGGTGCTTAACCACTTGTGCCACCAGGGGAAGCCCAACCATATTTTCTTAACAATGTTTTTATACTTCAAGTCTGATTAAGGGTCTCCCTGGTGGCTCAAGGGTTTAAGACCCAACCTATGAAGCTGTCTGCAGCCTCTCCAACACAAGTTCGATTCACCAGCCTGCAGCCTCACCTATTCCCCGGACAGCCAGGGAACAGCTGCCAACATGGCGCAGCAGACCTCTCCTGACTGGCCCGCTGATCCCCTCAGCAGTGTACTTCAGTCAATCTGCCTGTTCTGTTCCCCACTCTGTCTCTGGTGAATCCTCTCACCCCCCACACCTCTGGCCTAAATTCCAGCTCTTGTATGCATAAATAAATCTTTAAAAAAATGAAATAAAATAAAGTCTGATTAGGTGTCCTTAATGGCTGTAAAAGTAGAAGGATTCAGAGTCAGCCAGAGGAAACTGGGACTATCTGGAAGAGTGGTTAGAAGATTCTCTTGCTGGATTTGAAGGTAGAGGAAAGCACCTGCAGCCAATGAACCAAGTAGCAGCCTCCAGAAACTGCCAAAGACAAATAGATTCTCCCCTACAGCTTCTAGGTAGCAATGCAGCCCCACCTACAGAACTGTAAGGTAATATATTTGTGTTGTTTTAAGTCATTGTATTGTAATGTATTTGTGTTGTTTTAAGTCACTGTATTGTACTTATTTGTTACAGTAACATAGGCCACTAATACAGATATTTTAAGGTAAACAAACTTTACTAAGTATTTGAAGATCTTTACTTCTAAACATTTTCTGAGGGTGAACCCTAATGTCTGTAACTTTCCAAGATCCTCTATACCTAAAAATATTTTTACCATGTCCTCATATTTCAGTTATATCAACTTTCTAGATCATGAATCTTTTTCTTTTTAAAGAACATATCCACTCTTTCTGCGATACTTCAGAATTTCATTTTGATTTGAAACTCTAAAATTTCACTAAAGAAATTCAGATGAAGTATTTTTTTCCTTTGGTTCTTCTTTTTTAGGGTTTATGAGTCTTCATTTTAGATTGTTTATCTTTCTATAATTTGAGAATTTTGTCTCCATTATTTCTTCAAATATTTATTCTTCCTTATTTTTTTTTCTCTCTTTTGATGACCCTTTTTACTCAGGTATAAAATTATAATTCTTTATTTCAGTTAGGTTAATTTTTATATTATCATTTTATTTTTTCTTTCCTTCTTTTGTTGAGAAATCCTCAACCTGATCTTCCAGTAAATGATATCCTCAGTGGATCCTCATTGTTTACCCAACATGTTTGTGTTATTTACCTATTATATTTTTCATAACAAATTTTGAGCTTGTTTACCTGTTTAAAAAGTCATTTTTATACTGTTTATATATTTTTCTTTCTCTTTCAGTTTGTGCTATAGTTTTGCTTTAAATTCTTTGTCAGCAGTTCTAACACTGCTTCTGAAAGAGTCTGTAATCACATATTTTTTTCTTTTTTTCCCCAAATAGGTTTGTAGATAAATAGCATGGGGAAGCCCAAGTCCATCCCTGACTGGGGGCTGAGGAAGTGGGATAACCCCCAGGCACCCAACAACAACAATTATTATTCCTCCCTCCAGGGATACAGGGTGAAGCTGCCCTCCAGGGAAGATCTTGGAGGGGTTAATTACACCCAGGAGTGCTCGTGGGGAGCAGTGGGGAGCCCCTGAGCAGGACTGCTCTAGACCAGTGGGTCCCCCAGCTGTTTTCTCTGTCCTTCACCTACAGCTCCTCTGTGCTGCCCTCTCTCTGCTCCAGCATTTTCCTCAGCCTCCTTGTGATGTCTAATTGTTTAGCGTAAGATGACAGGAATGAAAACTATGTGGGTCTGGAGACAGAGCCTGTTTATCTTTGCGTTTTCAGGGACCAAGACAGGGTCCAGCACATGACTAGGGTCTAATAAATGATAAATTGGATGTGGTGACATAAGAATGATATTTATATATTGCTTACAAATATATATTGGCTATTTAGCAAAGATTGAACTTGAGGCATTCAATACTGCTTTTTCTTTTCTTTTGAAATTATGTATAAAAAGATGCCTCCTTCCAATACCCACCGGACTCTCTTGTGGTTTCTTTTTACCACTGGTTTCTGCTTCCAGTCTCTTTCACTGGCAGATTTCTTTTCTCTCCATCCTGGTTCCCTAGGGTTCATCCTGGGCACTCCTCTCACTCTGTTCTCTTTCTTTGCAGGTTCTCATTGAACCTCAAAGTTGCTGCTACCACCTATGTAATGATGAGGGCTAAATGCATGCCTACAATTCCCTCCTCTCCTCCGAGCTCTGGCTGACTGCCACTAAGCACCTCCTGGAGCTCCTTCCCGCTTCTGCCATCATTCCCCCCCCCCCTTTTTTTTTTCCTTTGCATAGAAGAACTGGGATGTAGACCAGATGTGTGTGGGGGGAGTGGGGGGGAAGGGTTCGAGAGCATTCACCAGAGACAGATTTGGGGGCAGAACAGGCAGATTTACTTAAATATACTGCTAAAAGGAGCAGTGGGTGAGACAGGGGAGGTCTGCTGTGCCATATGTGGGTTAGCTTCCTGTTTGGGGATGGTACTCAGGCCATAGGGGTGACAGCACTGAGACTTTAACCCCTAGGCCACCAGGGAGATACCTTCTGGCATCTTAACCTCAGATATCTTCCCCACCCAACTCAGACTCCCTATTTCCACCCACTCCAGAAGTTCAGTGTTGTTCTTGACTGACTATTTTCCTTCCAGTTATACCTGTTGTGTCCAGCGTCGACCAGTGCAGCACCCAAGAACACACAGACAGCTGCTGCAAGAACATAAAGGAGTTTATTACGGGCTCGAGTCCGGGCCCACGACACGCACCCATGTAACGGCGGAGGTCGGGAGCCCTGAACAAAGGGAACAAGGATCTTATATAGGGTTACAAGCAGATCTCTAAAAATTAAATCATGTTGGCAAACATTCATTGGTTACACAGGTGCATTTCCTAACAACAGTGGGTGCACAGTTTCAGTTTTTGAGCTGATTGGTCACATCAAGATGCAGCTCTATTTTATGGATAGTTTGACCCTATTAGTGACCTGAATTGCTCAGCTCCACTGTGGGTAGCTGACTGAGATAAGACCAGAGTGGGGTGGGGTTGAACTCTGGAATGCAGTCTTTTCCCGGGACAGCAAGACCTGAAATTCTAAAATGGCAGTTACACACAAAATGACAAAGCAATGGCTAAGAATCCTTATGCTTGGTTCCACAATACCCAACTCCTCATGTATCCACTCTGCCTTATCCTTTATTTCCATTCTCACTACTCCTCTCTTACTTGTGACCTTCATCAATTCTTAAGCCTTTCAATAACTGCCCAGCTGGTTGTTCTCTCTCCAGTCTCTCCTTAATCTCCTTGAAATTATTCAGTAGCTCTCCACCACAGAAATAAAATAAAAAAAAAAAACTAAAAAACTAAATCTGTTGGCATATTCTTCTACTTTCTTCACAACATGGTCCCAGTCTATCTGGTCTATCATATCTGCTGATGCCTCCCATGCTTTACTCTGTGTGCACGTAATTCATACAAGTTATAATTCTTTGAACACATCATATCACATCTCTCTATGGGAAGGTCCATCTGCTTTCTCTGTACTTTGTTGAGTGTGATGTGTCCCAAAGATCTGACTATGAGGAGGAGAAAGCCTTTGGTTGAACTGGTAGAGATGGAAGCAATACATTCAGTAATTTCAAGGGAAATTGATGGGTCAGCCAGAACATGAGTAAGAAGGGCTTCAGAGAGTAAGAGGTAAAACACAGAGGGAATAGAACTACTAGTTTAAGTTTCATTGTCTATTATCCAATTCTTGTTGGCCTGGCAGTGGGACCATCATCTTAATGACACCATAATGAGAAAACAAAAAGCAAATGAAACAAACAATAATTATTAGGGATCTTAGACTAGTGAGCACCTCCTTGGAAGAAAGTCAGGGGATGGTTTTGGGAGGGCACTATGCTGTAAACAAAGAATGAAGTCATAAGGAGGGGAAGAAAACGGTTTATATAAATACAGGATTAATTTGATCCTGTGGTTGTTGCTATACACCTGTGTTTTCCCCACTGTTTTTGGTCAATAAGTGTAAGCTAATAAAGCATGTGGTTATAAATGTCTGTCATCATCTATTTAGATGTTTATGTTTGGAAGGAAGCCCCAGAAATCAAGAACTTAGACTTGTGAAATGATAGGTACTCACTGTGTACTGTGGTTTGGAACAATCAAAGCAGTTTGTTCATTGACTTGCTCTACCTGTCCTGGCCATTATGGAGTGAGGAGCAGATAGTAGGCTGGAGAGGGCAGAATTAAGTTTATCTAAACCTATCCTGGGCATTAAAGCAGGGAATCAATCTAGAATGAGCGTTTTTTGATGTGTTTCCTTGTTTGTTTTTCATTTTTAATTCAGCTAAGACAGAAGAGATAATGTATTGTGGAGAAGTTACATTCAGCCACAACTGAGAAAAGAACTGGCTCTGAATGTCATAGGTCCAGAGTAAAGGACTACAAGGAACTGTTTGCAAAGTTGCCATAGTGATCAGATGGTCATTGATGTTCTAGGTACACTGAAACTAGTTCTAGCCAGTACTGTATATTCCAACAATTTGTACCAATGTCCTTGGCCTCTGGCATCCCTTATTTCTGCTCCTGTGGTTTCTTCTTCTTCTTTTTTTTTTTTAAAGATTTATTTATGCATACAAGAACTGGAGTACAGGCTAGAGGTGTGGGAGGGTGAAAGAATTCACCAGAGACAGAAGGGGGAGCAGAACAGGCAGACTAACTGAAAACACTGCTCAGGGGTCTGCGCCTATGGTTTCCATGGGTGCGTGGGCTAGAGTTTTACTTGGACTTCTGCTTCACCTTTTGTTTGTATTTCAACCTACATATTTGTCTCTTCTTTCACTGGGGATATCCCCAAAATGTAATGTTAAAATAATATCAAAGTATGAAAGGGAGGTGGGTAAATATACTGTTAACTGAAAACAAAACAGTTTGTAGAACATGAATATAATATGCTGTTTTGTAAGAAATGGGAAAAATAGGAATATATACAGAGTACTTTTTTTTTGTATAACAACACAAAAAAGTTACATAGTATGCTAATTAAAATCATTTCCTTTGATGCAAAACAAGGTCAATGGAGACAGGGTATTATGATTTTTATATTGTGTTATTAGAAATTTGCAAATGCTATATCTATTGAAAAGAAACTAAAACTAAATTTAACTGTTATGTGTATTTGCTACCTTCGAGAAATAAATCACTAATTTTTATTAGGCAATTGGTAGAGAAAGATTAATTTTAGTGTTGATTCTGATTGAGCAAAGACAAATAACTCTAATGGCAATTAAACACAATATTATGCCATTATACAATAAACACATGGAATCATTAGGAGTTATGATGTAAACACATATTTATTGATAGTAATTGCAAAAATATGAGAATACAGGAGATTTTGGTTATCCTTTGTTTCCTAAAACGTTTAAGAAATGAGTTGATTTTTAAGGTATTAAACAAAGAATAGAAAAAGTACCACCTCTCACTGTCCCTTTCTCTACTCAAGTATATACTAAGTTATTCCATATTTTGTTCTATTAAACTAGTGCCATAATAGAAACACTAACATTTACTGAGTGTCCCTCCTAGGCATTGTTGTAAATACCTTGCAAAGATTATATAAGTTAATCTCAAAATGACAGTATTTGGTAGAAGTTAGTGTATTTCCATTTTAAGGGTAAGTCTCCCAAGGCTTAGTGGGGTTAAGGACCTAGCCTAGGTCACACTGATAATTATGAGGTGTAGGTAAGTGAAAATTATCAGGCTTTCTCACTTTCTCTCCATTAGCATTAATAATGGAGCCCTGCAGTCCTACATGCATGCCTGATGGTGGAGACCTGGAGTAGGGTGTGGGCATGCATAGGTGGGCACACCTGGACTGAGAGACTGGGCTTATAAGGTGTCATGGGGCTGCCCACAGAACAAGAGCAGTAGAACGAGAAAGAGCAACAGCAGAACAAGAGCAGAATGAGCAGAAGTGGAGCATAAAATGAGAAATAGAAACAGCAATAGCAGCGGTGGTAGGAGCAGGAAAGGAGAAACAAAGACCATGAGGAAACACAGAGAGCCCAGAAAGAGTGAAGATTTGCCTGGGGCTAGGAGGCCTGCCAACCTCCTGGTCCCCTGGGCCCCCTGCATGCCATGTACCTGGTTGTTGCACTAAAAATGATGTAAAAAGCTTAATAAAAGCCTGAAAAATCCACTACAGGCTCTAGGTCTCTCGTTTACCTGTCTGCCCAGATCATAGAGAACCTGCTCTGTGCCTTGCTGGCAATGTGTGAGGTGAGAGTCATCAACCTAAAGAGTTTGACTCTAGAATTTTATGATTCTTTTGCAACCATCCCAGGCTGGGTAGGTTCACAGTTGGTTCTAGCGATTTGATGGAGAATTTTGGAGCCCTTGGCATCATTTTCACAAGTTTTAATGGTAAGCAGGTGAAACAAGCCAGCAGGCTGTGAATCTCTATATGCTCTTTTCTCTGGGATTTCTGTGGCATTCTCTCATGGTCTCTTCCTCTCATAGCTGTGCAGACATATGCATCTCTGAGTAACGCCAGTCTTATATCCCTGACCGCTAGGCGCAGCTGTGCACACTTGCTCATGCGCACACATCCATGCTCAGGTGTCCATAGTGAGGCACATGTGCCCTATACCTACCTGCCCTCTCCTTTAACAAGGTCAAGACCACAGGTGATAGCCACAGAGGTCAATGACATAAACGCCTGACCAACTTCGTTTACCCAACCGTGACCTTATCACTGTGCTATTATATTTCATATCCTTGGACTCTTATCTCACATCTTACAAAAGCACACTCTTGGAACCCCTGTTTAATCTTCCCTGTAAATTCACTTAGCCTGACTTTTAACATACAACTAAATGTTTATTGGATGAACAAATGGATTTGTTTTAATTGGCATGGAAATGGTTCAGCTTTAGCGGCTGTACTTATTATCTAGTATGGCAGTTCCTAATCATATTGCTTGATTCCCTTCCAAGTTGCCTCTAAGGAATAGCTATTCAGACACATTACTGTGAATTGAATGCTTAAGACAGGCATACATTCCTATACTGTGTAAGTGAAAGTAATTTTTTATTCTATCACTAAGTCTGTCAAGGAAAATTTATTTATTTATTTTTAAAGATTTATTTATTTATGCATACAAGGGCTGAAGTACAGGCCAGAGATGTGGGGGGAGGGTGAGAGGATTTACCAGAGACAGAGTGGGGAACAGAACAGGCAGACCTACTGAAATTCACTGCTGAGGGGAGCAGCAGGCAAGACAGGAGAGGTCTGCTTTGCCATGTGGGTTTCTCCCTGGCCGGTCAGGGATCGAACTCGTGCCACAGAGGCTGCAGATTGCTTCATTTGTTGCGTCTTAACCCCTGCGCCACCAGGGAGGCCCTGTGAAGGAAAATTTATAAAACATTTATGGAGTAGCTAACATGTAGCAGACTCTGTCCCAGTCACCAGCTGTACAAAGAAAATAAAAAATCTCAGTTGTAAGGAAGCCGTAGACTGGGACAGGAAGCAGGGTAGGGGATGTTGTACCCACTCTTCACACCATTAAAGTAGAGATAGAGGAGTATACAAATCAGAGAGCCCTAGAGAGCCCAGAGGAAATCAGTTCCTTCATTTGGGAGAGGAGTGTCCTAGAAGACTTCCCAAAGAGGTGGCAATGCCTGGGTTGAGTTTTATTTATTTATTTTTAAAGATTTATTTATTTATAAAAGAACTGGGGTACAGGCCAGAGGCACAGGAGTATGAGAGAATTCACCAGAGACAGAGTGGGGAGCAGAACAGGCGTATGTACTGCAATACACTGCTGTGGGGAGTAGCTGGTGAGACAGGAGAGGTCTGCCGAGGGTAACTCCCTGGCCGGCTGGGAATCAAACCAATGCTGCAGAGGCTGCAGACAGCTTCACAGAGTTGTGCTCAACCCACTGTGCCACTAGGGAAGCCCTGGGTTGAGTTTTAAAGGATGAGTAAGAAAGGCTAATAAAAAGGGTGGACAAAAGGAGAATGAACTAGGCAATACTTTCAATAATAGGAATTAAATGTTAAAGCAAGCCCATTCACAGTTTGGAGAAAAGACTTCTCTGATCAGAATCCTAATAATTTATATGTGGATGGGTCAATTAAAGTAGTCAGGAGATTTAGAAATTGTGTGCAAAGAGAATTGTCTGTGTGTGTGTGTGTACAGGCAAGCCAGTGTTAGTGTGCAAGATCAGAGAAGAAAGGAGTTATGTTTGGTGGAAAAGTAAGCCTTGTTTCACATCACATCTGCCTTTCCTGACATTCTTAACAGTAATTGCAGTAATTGTGACTACGTTAGTCCCCTCTGCATTGGCTCAGGAACTTGAATTCCTTTCACTGACTCCAACACCCTTTGTACAGAATCAAAATAATTTCCTCATTATTACTCATGACCCAGTAATCAGAAAAAAATTAATAAGATTCCAAGTATATCTATTTTTTATCCAGAGGAAATTTTAGGCCTTGTGATTTTTTTATCAGATCAAACACGACTAAGTTTATTCATGGCGTTTCTTTGCAATTCTAAAAACTCCTCTGAACAAGGGAAGGGAGTAAGCAGTCTATCGTTCATGGTCTCCAGAAGCCCAGAGGCTAAAGGAAAATTTCTCCAGGGGTTCTAAGTGGTGAACAGGTGGGGACCTGCGGTGGGGAGGGAGACGGGGATAGAGAAGGGTAGGAGAATATCCTGAAAAAAGACTAAGGTTATCTGGTAAAATCACCTAATTAAAATCAAATCTACAACTTTTAATTTCAGTTTTATTTTTTATTTTTTTTTTTAAATAGAGGCATGTTTTATTTATTTATTTATTTATTTTGTTTATGCATGCACTGGGTACAGTCAGGAGCGCGGGAGGGTGAGAGAATTCACCAGAGCCAGAGTGGGGAGCAGAGCAGGCAGAAGGACCGAAGTACACTGCTGAGGGGAGCAGCGGGCGGCAGGAGAGGTCTGCGCGCCATGTGGGACCCTCCTCCGGTGGCCGGGGAGCAGCCGGGGATTGAACCGGCGCCGCAGAGGCCGCGGGCAGCTTCGCAACCCAACGCTCAACCGCTGCGCCACCAGGGAGGCCCCAGTTTTATTTTTAATAGTTCACTCTAAAGCGTATTTTTTAAAGATTTATTTATTTGTGCATACAAGAACTGGGGTACAAGCCAGAGGTGTGGGGGGTGAGAGGATTCACCAGAGACAGAGTGGGGAACAGAACCGGAAGACTGAAAATACACTGCTGAGAGGAGCAGCAGGCGAGTCAGGAGAGGTCTGCTGTGCCATGTGGGTATCTCCCTGGCTGTCCGGGGATCTAACTCGTGCTGCAGAGTCTGCAGATAGATTCATAGGTTGCATCTTAACTCCTTGCACCACCAGGGAGGTCCTAATTTCCGTTTTATATTGAAAACCATTTCCAAGAATTCTTGATCATTTTGCTTGTGAAGTAGAATAAGTGGATAAATTAATTGTAAGTTAATTAAATTCTGGGTAATTTAAATTAAGGTGTTACAAAACAATTAAGACAACCTTAGAGATGTTACATAACTCTAATGAGAAAAAGTTAATATCAACAAAATAATCCAATAGATTTATATTTTACTAGCAAATTTTTATATCATTGTCTAAGTACAACAAAAAAGGAGGTGATTTATCTTTAAGTATATTTTGGAGAAAGATACCAGAAATAGGTGAAATAAAATTTTTATTCCGTAATTTCAATGAGTCATATTCAAAACTCCCTTGAACATCTGGTAGCTTTGGGCAATTCTGGACAGGAAGTAGATTGATCTTAATGTTCACCTTAATACACAGTACATTTTAGCCACATATTAAGTGCAAAATAGTAGCCTCTTGGATCTCTCATCCCACAAGGTCATGGAGAAGTTCATTACAGGGCTTCTTTTGTAATGAATAGGTTTTACTTTCGCTAGTTAAATGATGAAACAGTACTGGTGATTCAGGATGGGTGTAATTTATATTTGATGAGAGTGGTTGGTTAAATAGTACATTTCCCATTCCAGAGCTATATGCATCCTCTGGTACCACCCTCTTGAAAGGCTGGAATTGCTGATGTGAAGACAACTATTGCCCACACACTGGGTAAGAGCGGAGAGAAAGTGACTGGATTTTAGGACACCAAGTTCCTCTAGACAGAGAAAACTGACCCCTTTATTTCTTCTTTGAATCCACTCATCAGTCTTTACCTCTGTCTCTTTCACTACCCAAGTCCCCCAACCCCTTATAATTTGACTCAGTATGAACACTCTGAGGTACAACATTCGCTGCCTGCAAACATGTTTTCACTGGGAACTCCAAAACCTGATATGTGGCTAAGATGGGTGTAGGGTAAAGAAAATGTCAGGCTTTTCCGCCCTCCCACCATCAGGATAGATGATGGATCCTTGTCCTGAATGCAAGCCTGATGGCGGGCACCTGGAATAGGGTGTGGGCATAGGTAGATGGGATTCACCTGGGCTAAGACTGTGCTTTTTAAGGATGGCATCATGGGGACGCCAGCAGCAGCAGAAGTCAAAGGAGAAGCCGAAGCAGAAGCCAAGAGAGAAGCAGAAGCAGAGAATGCCAGAGAGCCCAAATAGAGTGAGGATTTGCTGGGGGATGGGAGGCCTGCCAGCCTCCCGGCCCCCCAGCACCCCTGCCTGCCATATGCCTCGTGAACCCCAATAAAAGATCTGCAAAAACCCACTAAGGACTCTGACTCCTCCTTTACCCGGTCTGCATGGGATCAGAAAACCTGCACTGTGGTCCAGTCCTGGCCTTTACACAGGTGCAAGGAGGAATTTCTGCTTCCTGCTAAGTTGGGAGAGTGGTACATCATATCTCTGTTTCTAGTTCACACTTGACCTAAAAGGAGAAAGGAATCTTCTCCCACCACACTTTGCGCCATCGTGACTTAAATGAACTCAAGTCAGCTGTTAATAAAAGGCTCTAAATGGTTTTTTCACCAGTTGAACAAATTTCTTCTGCTAGTTTCAGCCAGTGAGTTGTCAGTTTCTCTTATAATGATTTGCCACTGGGAATCTATCTTCCTTTCTTTACGCTTTTGTTCAAAGACAGAACTTAAGCATTTTTCTCAGGTCTCTAGGTTAATGGAAAACAAGGCATTTTTTTCTATAAATTCTAAGTCTCCCTGTTATACTGGTTGAAGTTATTCTACTAGCTGTCACCCAAAACCACACTCTTGAATCCTTTCCTCATTATTATCCACACTGTTTTACCCTTTGTTAATTACTTTCATCCTGTCAGTCTCAGGATAGATCTGAGGTCTCCACCTGAACTCTCCTAAGAAAGCAGGTCCTTAACCATCATCATTTTCATGGCCATTCTCAACTTGGGAAGCAAGCCCTACTCTTGCTCTTTTCTCCTGCACATGTAGCCCTTAAATCTGGGGTTAGCTTAAGGAAATGACTCTCATACTTTAGCTTACATAAGGTTTACTTAGAGGGGCTGTTGAACACAGATTTCTGGGCCCCAATCTTTGACTTCTGATTCAGTCTGGGATGAGACCCAGTAATTTATAGAAAAAAATGTAATTACCCAAATATTGAACATCACTACAAAAATTATTAATTTCCACTATTTCAGTTAAGTATTTATAGGCATTAAAATTATGTTTATAGGGCCTCCCTGGTGGTGCAGGGGTTAAACTCTCAGTGCTATTAAGCTAGTGCCAGCCACTGTGGCATGAGTTCAATCCCAGGCCAGGGAGCTAACCCACATGGAAACAGCAGACCTCTCCTGTCTCACCCGCTGCTCCCCTCAGCAGTGTATTTCACTAGATCTGCCTGTTCTGCACCTTGCTTTGCCTCTAGTGAATCCTTCCACTCCCTGCACCTCTGGTCTAGACCCCAATTCTTGTATGCGTAAATAAATAAAATATTTAAAAATTATGTTTATGAAGCACTTTTAAGGTCTAAAATAGTCTTAAGTAAAAAAAAAAAAAGTGGAATTCTAACAATGTATAGAAAAAAAGACTAAAAGAAAATGAACCAAAATCTAAGTAATGGTTGTTTCTGGATGGTGGGATTATGGGGGACTTTATCATCTTCCCTACATTTTAAATTTCCCACAGTAGACATATATATGCTTATAATTAAAGAAGAAGAAAAATATCTGAGTGGCCTTGTGGCTCCATTGCTTGATTAGCTGAATGCCAGAGCTAATCGGGCTGGGAAGGGGGAATCATGTGGTTAAGCACGCAGGTGACCCTCTTGGACTTAGTTTTGCTGGCAAGGAGGCTCAGTTCTGAACAGCATGGGAACTGGCAGAAGGCTAACTAGCTGACTCAGGAGTCCAGGCTGCAGGCAGGCCAGGACACATGGATAGCTGTCCCCTCCCCCAGGTTTAGAAATGTCCCTGCCTTATAATTTGTATTTCTTTTTTTTAAAGATTTATTTATTTATGCATACAAGAGCTGGGGTGTAGGCCAGAGGTGCAGAGGTGAGAAGATTTACCAGAGACAGAGTGGGGAACAGAAGAGGCGGGTTGACTGAAATACACTATTGAGGGGAGCAGCGGGCGAGCCAGGAGAGGTCTGCTGCGCCATGTGAGTCACCTACCTCCCTGGCTGGGTTTGAACTTGTGCTGCAGTAGCTGCAGATTGCTTCATAGTGCTAACTTATAACCCTTTGCGCCACCAGGGAGGCCCTATAATTTGCATTTCTAACAAGTTTCAAGTGATGTTGATATTCTATTTGAGAATCACTGCCATGAGGTTAAATGGCATAATAAAAAGCCTTCCAGGTGAATTTGTTTGAGTTACTTAAGAGTGTAGAATCACTGGGTTAATTCCCCTTTTTTCCTAAATGGTCAATTTCTTCACAAGTTCCAGTCCACCAGCAAAGCCAGTTGAGCTTGAAAAAGTATATGAGAAAGCTTCCAGGATGAAAGGAAAAAAGGAGGTGGGTATAAACAAAAACATACAGCAGTATAACTACTTGGGTATGTCACCTTGGCATTACAGAAAATTGCTGTTATATGTGGAAACACCATAGGTATGTGTTCAGAAGAGAAAACATTAAAAAATATTATAAAGAAGGGACAGCCGTGGGCTGAAGACTGTGAGGGTTATTTCTCTATAGCTATTAATTTTTACTAAGTCACTGATCCTGAACTGTGGTTGTATCAATAAACAAAGAGTGGACAAGAATTTAGATAGTTCTTCAAAACTTTCAATGTGAAATTTAAGCAAGTTATACACTGTTCTTGAAAGAGTCGACAGGGGAAGAAGTGTGGCAAAACGAAATGGTCAGTTATAGGACATTCAAGTGACCAGAAATTTTTGGTACTCTTTGAGACTTTAGTCGGTTTGGGGGTAGTGTTGGGGAACTATGTTGTAATATTTCCATTTTCAGTGAATCTAATCTGTTTACTTTCTGGTTTGAATTTTATTTATTTAAGATTTATTTTATTTATTTATGCACACAAGAGCTGGGGTATAGGCCAGAGGTGCAGGGGGTGAGAGGATTCACCAGAGACAGAGTGGGGGGCAGAATAGGCAGACTGACTGAAATACACTGCTGAGGGGAGCAGCAGGCAAGACAGGAGAGGTCTGCTGTGCTATGTGGGTCACCTTCTTGGCCGGGGATTGAACGTGTGCTTCAGTGGCTGTTGATAGCTTCCTAGTACTGAGAATTAATCCCTTGCACTACCAGGGAGGCCCCTGGTTTGAATTTTAAACTTTGTGGTTTTTTTTTGATTTTTTTAAAAATAAATTTTATTTTTATATTCCCCATACAACTGCAACCCCCTTATTTTGACCCCAGTCCCATCCCTCCTGCCCTCTACCCCCCATAGAGTGTCTCTGGTTCATAGTTTTTTGTTGATTTTGATTTTCACTTTCTTATAGTTATTCATTTTTGAATTTTAAACTTTGAATTTGAAGTTTCAGATTGTATGTCACATTAGTGGTAAACAATTAGAATTCCTAGGTTCAGAAGTTCCACATCAGGCCACTAGAAACACAAAGACTGGAATAGGCAATTCTATTGGAGCTGGAAGTCAAGGCAGGTCAAGGAGCTTGATGATTATTTTTTCCCCTTTGATGAGGGCAAGATGGAAATATATATGAATTCAGATGTTCTGCCTTAGCAGCATCAGAATGCAGGAGAGTAAAGGCTGAAGCAAGAGAGAACTAAAAACAGTATGTGGAAAGGAAGAAAATGTTTTAATTGAAAGTCTTTTCCTCTTTATTCTCCCAAACCTTTTTCTCAGGATGTCACTTTCTTTTATTCCTTTTTACACATTCTACATGCCATGCCAACAAATAAACAATGTTTCACCATTTCTTTCTTCAACTCCCTCATTTAGAATTAATACAGTCATTACACTGGGAATTCAGAAAAAGGTAATAGGGAAAGGTTGCTTTTACTTATTAACAAGTAGCTAAAAGTTACCCATTTATTTCCAATTACTCTTAGTTTTGCTTCTATGTATTTTTGAGTATTGAAAATACTATCATTTATGTTACCGTGACTTTATATGTTTTTGAAAATCCAGATCAAAGTAAGAGAAATGACAAAAAGTTACTATAAACAAAATATGGAGATAAAGTAAGACTTAACTACACAGATCTTTTCTGTGACTCTACTATGACGTTTTTATTAATACGAGGTTTATTTTTACTATGAAGTTTCCTATCCCATTTCATAACCTACTTTGAAATTGAAAATTTAAATCAATCATTAGTTATCACAAATATATCGAGTCAGACAATTTCTCATTCCAAGGGAGATAACAAAATAATTTGTAGTTCCTTTTAAATGTTTAAGAAATTTAATGACTTAAGACAGGGAAATAGACACTAAAATAAGCTAGTTTGCCATATTCTATGTGGGATTGCAAAATTTACTCAATAAATAAACATTATGCTCTCATTCCAGTTGACCTTTATAAAAATATTGCTAGCTCTGATCTTTATTGTATATTTAGAAGCATGAGATTCTATCCAGTTGAGACCACAAATGGGGAAAAAGGCCAAAAACCGTAAGAGAGAAAACAGTTTAGTTCAACTTTGTGCTTGGTGAGTTGTTTCCCCTCATAAAATTTATAAATTAAGAACGGAATTTTATGAAAATCACTTTTCTCATAGGCAGTGGTAACCAAATATATATTTCTTTTATTTGAAAAATGCTTTCCTAGTACTTGATCATTTTATGAAAGAAACACACATTCACTAACCATAATCTCTTGTACTTCAAAAATTTCTTTTCTCACTGGCTAAACTTTCTGTATTAACTCTTGTTTCCTTGTTTATTGGATATTTTCATAGACACCATGTGAGAAGTCAACTTTCTCTCTTGTTAAAGGCAAGGTGGGAAAATCCTACTGTTTAAACATAATCATGAGTTAGAGTCTAATTATAGTAGAAAGTAATCTGGAATGGATAGGGTATCTATTAGAAGTTGTGGAGAATATTGTAAATGTAGAAGCAGAATGAGGAAAAGAGAGGAAAGTTTTTACAGTCCTCCTTTTCTGGTGTTCTTGAGATAATATTAAGTGACTTAGGGCAGGGCACTAAGTAATATTAAATCATACACTGAGTTATCTTTTTCAGTTCTTTTTTACTACTTCACATTAGGGAGAAAAGTGTACATCTAGTGCAAGTATTCACGCCCCTTTACACTTGTTGAGTTTCAAAAAACACTCATTAAGTTTCTTGTTTAGCAAAGAGAAATAAATTCATACAGAATGCAGAATAAAACAGAAATCAACACCATTTTGTTTTCATTATGTCTGTCTAGTACAGGTGAAAGTGATTTTACATTAAGATAGTAAGATAAAGTTTCTCTAAAAAGAAATTTGTGTAGGGCCTCCCCGGTGGCGCAGCTGTTGAGCGCTGGGTTGCAAAGCTGCCCGCAGCCTCCGCAGCGCTGGTTCGATCCCCGGCCAGCGGTGAGGGTCCCACATGGCGCGCAGACCTCTCCTGCCGCCCGTTGCTCCCCTCAGCAGTGTATTTCGTCGGTCTGCCTGTTCTGTTCCCCGCTCTGGCTCTGGTGAATTCTCTCACCCTCCCGTGCTTCTGACTATACCCCAGTGCTTGTATGTATAAATAAATAAATCTTTAAAAAAAAAAAAGAAATTTGTGTAGATGAAAAGCAAGTCAACTTCAATTAAAATAAGTAATACATGTGACATAAAATATGATAAATATTATGAAGTGACTGAGTTTGGAACTTGTTAGTAGGGACCTCTAAATAGAGACTAAATCATCTTTGTCTAGACTGCCATCATTCTTTTTACCTTTTCTTATTCCCTCTCCTTCTGTTCTTTTCTATCCATCATTCATCAAAAGGTATTGAGTTAATAATACAAAGTGCCTACATCTTGCTGGACAGTTTGAGCTCAGAAATACAAAGATTAATACACCACCATCTTTGTCCTCAACCTTACAGACTCACTGGAGATACAGATATACAAATAATTATTATACAGTGAGAAATCTGATGTGCATGCAAGGTCCACTGCAACCCAGAGGAGGGAGAGTCATGCAGGAAGCAAGGGGAGGTGTCAGGTTTCGACCTTGAAAGACAGTCCTATAAAATGCAGTCCAAGTTCATAAATACACCCTGAACTTATTCAGCAAACCTTTACTGAGTCAGGCCTCGGGTTAGCTATTGGTGGTTTGGATATGAAAAAGATACAGCTGAAACTTCAAGAAACTTTTGATTACAAGGGGAGTCAGACAAGGGAAGCAATGATAATATAGGTCTATGTCCCTTATGTTTTACAATTCTGAATTTTCAGCATATTCAGATTATATACAAACTATACATTACATAATACTTTTAAAACGGGGTTTGGGAAATACCCCCATTACTAAAATATATGAGTGTTCACACTAAATGGAATAAAGACTCTGAATAGTATCACATCAATTAGATGTGGATTATTGGTTTTTGTAGTTTTTAAGGTTTCAGAATTGCCAAAAGTGTGTATCTATTCATCAGAATAGCTAGTGGTGTACTGTAGGGTGTTCTGGAAGAGCAAAGAAAGAACAAAGAGCCAGGTTTTAGCAGAAAACAGGTAAGGGAAGATTTCTTAAAGATTTATTTTCTGAACAGAGTTTTATTGAGTAAATAGGACTAACCTGACAGGGAAGAAGGAGGAGGCTGAGGACTGGTGTAGGGGGTGAAGGGTTTTCTAAGCAGTAGAGACAGTCTGTAGAAAGACAATGGCATTGGTGTTTGAGGAAAACTGCAAAGTAACTCAGAATGGCATTGTGTGATAGAGATGGAGAAAGACATGGAGATGGAAATGTTGATGCAGAAAAGCTGAGATCAGATGGAAGCAGGGACAGGGACCCTTGCTAAGTTTAACCTTAAAAAATTACTAAGAAATTTTAAGAATCATGTGAAGAGATTTAAAATTATACGAAAATCCATAATACTGGCATGATAGAGCGAATACATCACAACATTAAGAGTCTATTGTAGGGGCCATCCTGGTGGTATGGGGGTAAAAGTTTCAGTGCTATCAAGCTATCACCAGCCACTGTGGCATGAGTTTGATCCCCAGCCAGAGAGCTAACCAACATGGCACAGCAGATCTCTCCTGTCTAGCCTGCTCCTCCCCTCAGTGTATTTCAGTGGATCTGCCTGTTCTGCTCCCCACTCTGTGTGTGGTGAATCTCTCACCTCCCTGTACCTGTGGCCCACACCCCAGTTCTTGCATGCATTAATTAATAAAAATAAATCTGTTTTTAAAAAGAATCTATTAGAATTGTCTAGGTGAGACATTATGAGAAAAATGCAAGTTAGCACAGTTTGGCTTACAGTAATTGTTCAATAAGTCATAGCATTTATAAGATCAGTCAGCGATGTAGTGAGAATATATGAGGAGATAATTTAGAAATATTTTAGGGGCTTATTTAGAGTTGAGTATTTTATTGTACCGAGAGGCAGGTGGGACAGGGCCTCATCCCCTCCAAGACCTTCAAGACTCCTCCCCTGGCTTCAAGACCTGTGTTACTTAACACTTCATTGAGACCTGATAAAATTTGGGTCTGGGACTCAGGGAAATTGTCTTAGCTGGATATGGGAGTAGTTACATGATAGCTAAAGCTTGAATGTGGTTGAGAGACACAGTACATGGCATGAGAAGTAAGGAAGACTAAAGTCAAAAATCCCAGATGATATTTAATAGGAAGGGAAGGGAAATGACAATCATGGTAAGTGCCCTTGAAAGATCAGCTGAGATAAGGTCTGGAAAAATCCTTAATGGATGTGGCAAATAGGAGGTCAATGGTGATTTGAGAAGAGTGGTTTCAATAGCTGATAAGGGGCAGAGGTCAAGATGGCTATGAATAAAGGAGCGTGCAAGTGAGAAAGTAGGGGGCCTGTGTCAAATATCATCCTTTTTTAGATACTTGTTTGTGAGGGGAAGGAAAGAGAGGACAGAGGGGCTGCATGGAAGTGTTTTTGCTTTAATTTTTAAGGTAGGAAAGATACTGTCACATTAATTCCAGTTACTTCCTGTAGTCAGGTTTTTTTTTGTTGTTGTTGTTGCAGCCTGTCTATGGAGAACTGTCTTTAACCTGAACACTAGTGTTTCTCAGAAACAGACAGGCCACATAAACAGACTGGACTGGAATAGCATTGCAGGAAAGTACAAATTTCTGGGCTCATCTCCCAGATGCTGCTTCTTATGCTAACTTCCTGTATAGTATTTGCACCTTTCTTCCTCTATTGTCTACCTGGTTGGCTGCTTGCCACTGATTTAAGAAGGTTCTTATGGAGTTTTAGTGCCAGGGAGATGACTTATGAAATACCTGTGTGTGCGCGCACAAGGATTTACCAAGGTGATGCTTTTCCCAAGTCACTCCTACCCCAACCTTGTAGCCTTGTCTGCTTCACACACTGGATTTAGCTCAACCATTTATTATGAGTGACTGCGAGAATAAAGCACCAGGCTAGGCACACCAGAGACATAAGAAAGTGCATTTGCCGCTGTGGCCTTCATAATCCGATTTGTGGGACTGTGTTGTAAATAATGATAACAGTGGCTCTTGAACTTTTGGGGGACATAGAAGTCTCTTTGAATAATGGATGAAAACGCTCTAACTTTTACCCATGAACAACACATAGCATTTAACCTAAAATTTCTGGGGGTTGTGGGCTTGCGGACTTTTGTGAAGTGGTTTTTATTTTATTATTAGTTAAAGATGTATTTTTATTTATGCATATAAGAACTGGGTGAAGGTCAGAGATGCGGGGGAGGGGGGTGAAAGGATTCACCAGAGAGAGTGGGGAGCAGAACAGGTGGATCAAGTGAAATACACTGCTAAGGGGAACAGTGGGCAAGACAGGAGAGGTCTGCTGTGCTATGTGGTGATTGGCTAGGGATTGAACTCAGGCCACAGTGGCTGATGATAGCTTGATAGCATTGATACTTTAACCCCTGTGCCACCAGGGAGGCCTGTGAAGTGGTTTTTAAGACACACTTATGAATTCCTAAACCGTACAGTCATTGGTGTTCTATTAGTTTGTGACCTCAGCTAAATTAACCTTTCTTTTTTTTTTTTAAAGATTTATTTATTTATGCATATAAGAGCTGGGGTACAGGCCAGAGGTGTGGGGATGAGAGGATTCACCAGAGACAGAGTGGGGAAGAAAACAGGAAAATTTACCAAAATACACTGCTGAGGGGAGCAGCGGGTAAGTCAGGAGAGGTCTGCTGTGCCACGTGGATAGCCCCCGGCTGGGGATCGAACTCCTGCTGCAGTGGCTGTGGATAGCTTCACAGGTTGTGTTTTCATAGGTTGCATCTAAACTCCTTGCACCACCAGGGAGGCCCATTAGTAGTCACTATGAAAGAAAACATTATTAGCAGTTTTCTATAATTCTGTAGTTTCCTACCTACCTTAGAATTTTTGCTTCATTTCAGTCCCATCTGAACTATTACTTTCTTTATATAAGCATTTTGAAACTTATTTATGCTTGCTTAAATAGAAAAGTTTGGATCCCTACCATATATAGAAAACCACTTTCACTTGCCAAAAATAGAGTAACAGAAACAATAAAGTTAAACAATGAAAACTTAGCTACACTATAAATTCTGTCAGATGGCAGTGCTTACTTAGAGTTTGCATCTGGGACTGGGTCTTTTGGTAGAAAGGGAGTTTGGAGAGTGTTGGAGAAAGAATGCTTTCCATAGTCAGAAGAATGAAAGATAATGGAAAAGGACTAACTTTTTCCCCACTAGATTTGCTGTCATTTATTGCCTTGGCCTTTCTAGAGTGCACTTACTATAGGCATCCCCCCCTCCAAGTGAGAGCCCCCTCTTTAGGAGACAACTTACAAGGGGCAGATACCTGAGTCCACGAATTGACCTGTAGTAAGTTCTGTGCGGCAGCCACCTAAATCCAACTGTTTCCTAGCCTGGCTAGGACAGAAGCTTGGCAAAACCATGTCATGTGAGCTGCTAGAAACAAGGACACTCAGAGGTCCTGTCCCCTATTTCTTTGCTGGATCAGACTCAGTACCTACCTCACACATCCTGAGGATTCCAGAGTTTTCATTTTTAATTGGCCAGATCGCTGAGGCCCTTTAGGTGTGGCTGGGACCTCTATGAGGTGGAAGGGAGGCCATGGACATTAGCATGAAGCTGTCTGCCTGGCAAGCATTGTTTCTACATAGATTGTATGCCATAGATAATAATCATTAAAAAGCAAGGCAAAATTGCCTAATGATGATTTTATCACCTATGCTAGAATAAGCATCATTAATCAAATAATCATAGGGTATTGTTATTCTTTGATATCTAACTGGAGGTGACTAAGGAAACTATTAGCAATCCACAGGGAAAAGGAATTTCCGTCCCTTCCTAGCCGGAGCTACCTTCGCTTCCCGCTCCCTCCCAGGTAAGGCCACCCAGCCCTCCCGGTGGCTCAGAACCCTGAGCACCGTCCCATTGGGCATGCTCGTGGGACCTGGCGGCCAGCGAAGATCGGGCAGCTCCCGCTGCAGCGCCTCTACCTGAGCCGGGCCCGCCCCTTGCCCCCCGCCCCGCAGCCGGGGGAGCACCTGGCGGGCGCAGCGGACACAGCAGGGGGAGGAGACGCTGCACGGGGCGGGCGCCGCGGGGCCTCGCTTGGTGTTGCAGAGTCGCAGCCGAACTTTTCCCCAAGAAGTCGCACATTTGGGGGCAGGAGAAGAGGGACGGAGAGACGAGAGCAGAGTTCCTGGAAGGAGCGGCAGCAGAAGCCCCACAACATGGCCTCCTCCACCTCCTCCTCTCCAGCTGGCGCCGAGAGCACCCCTCCTGCGCAGGTGAGCGCCGTGCCGCCCCCCTACCTGTGGCTTCCTTCCTGGCAGGGGTGCGCGGCATCTCAGTGCGCTGGAGGCCGGGGGTTGGGGTTCCTGGGGAAGGTGAGGGCTCAGGCGTGCTGCCTGGAGACCTAGCCTCCCGAGGGTGCCCGGCTGTGCCAGCGAGGCGAGTGGCGGGGCATCAAATTCCTGCGAGTTGGGGGTCTCACTGTGCTCGAGTTCGCGGTACTGAATTTGGGGTGCGGGGGGCAGAGGTTTGAGCTCGCTATCTTCTGGGGTGCAGGAGCATCACGAGGAAGGAGGGTCAGCCCAAGGTTCGTGGGGATTCTTGAAACATTTGTCTTTAAAGAAGAAAAGGCTGGCCCAGGGCTCCGGACACGCTCACCTCTGTGTCCCGACTTGAGGCTTCTTTATTCTTGGCTCGCCCCTCCAACTCAGTGTCAGATTGAACCCTTCCTAAGGACACAACCAACGTGTAGGCTGTACGTTGGGTGGGGAGGACTCACCTGGTTCTGAAAGTTACGTTCAGAGTTAGGTTTTTTATATTTTTTATTTCTTCAAGGTGAGTTGAGATACTTCATTTAACCCAGTGATAATGAAAATATGCTTTAAAGATTGGGGCACAAAAAAAGTGCAAAACAGTGCAGATACAGTGGTAATGCCAGAGGGTGGCCTGCTATGGGTTTACCTTCTCTCTGATCTTCAAGATCCTTGCAGAGGCATGCAAGCAAAACAGGGTGCTTGATGTGCAAAACCACAGTTTCTAGGAAGTATCCTTCCTCCCATGCCACCCCCACACCCCAACCCGCCTCTACTCCCGCCACCCCAGCAGATTGCTACCTTTAAGCCTGGAGGCTTTCAGTGCTATTTTGCAGCTGCCACTGTGTGCTGTGTGTATAATATAGGATAATTGTTTTAAAACACTCAAGTCTGTTTGCACGTGTTTAGAAAGTCTTGGGAAGGGGACTCTAGAAACAATAGTTGTCCTTGGGGTGAGCCCTGGGGGATGGGTGGAAGGCAGTGGTGGGAGACTGACTTTTTAACCTTCTGGGATTTTTAAAAGAAAACCATAATCTAGTTAGAAAAAAGAGAAAGACCACTTTTTCAAAAATGAGGCATATTTGAGAGTCTTAAAAGCAATAGTTTACCTACTTTCAAATTTTGTAAAGTTACCTTTGAATTATACAAATCTAGCCCATGCCATGTTTTTCCTTTAGTTGTTATCTCTAAAAATCCCCATGGATTCAAGGAAATGTCTTCAAAAGAAGACTTCTAAGTCCTTACAAAGTCAATTGGGTTTTATTATTGCCTTGATTCTGAGTTTTTTTTTTTAAAGATTTGTTTATTTACACATACAAGAGCTGGGGCACAGGCCAGAGATGGAGGGGTTAGAGGATCCACCAGAGACAGAGTGGAGAACAGAACAGGCAGACTGACTGAAACACATTGCTGAGGGGAGCAGTGGGCGGGACAGGAGAGGTCTGCCTCACCATGTGGGTTTCTTCCTGGTCGGCCAGGGATCAAACACGTGCTGCAGAGGCTGTGGACTGCTTCACAGTGCAGTATACAACCCCTTGCACCACCAGGGAGGCCCTTGATTCTGAGTTTTTATTTTGCTTGTTTGAGAATAAGTGTGCCTTGTCTAATTTTTGAAGAGGCACTTTTTGTTTAAAGCAAAGTCAGGAGTCATCCTGGAGTTATAGCATACCTTATTCTTGGAGGGCCACCTTAGAGAGGCTCTAGTAGGAAGATGAGAGGAAGACAGTCTCAAACTGGACTTGGATTACTGCCTTAGCAGTTCAGGCGTCCTTATAATCTGGTGAGTGGGTCTCAAACTAGTGCATCTTTAAGGAAGTACATTTTCAATACCGAAAGTGAATGTTATGTTAAAAACTACAGCTCTGAAACAAAAAACTGAAATAAACAAGCCATCTAATATCCTCAACTTAGGGCCTCCCTGGTGGCGCAGGCAGTTGAGCGCCGCTTGCGCCTGCACTGTGAAGCTGTCCGCAGACTGTGCAGCATGGGTTCGATCCCAGCCAGCCAGTGACAATCCCACATGGCGAAGCAGAACTCTCCTGTCTCACCCACTGCTCCCCTCCGCAGTGTATTTCCTCAGTCTGCCTGTTCTGTTCCCCGCTCTGTCTCTGGTGAATCCTCTCACCCTCTCGAGCATCTGGCCTGTACCCCGGTTCTTGTATAAATAAATAAATAAATAAACAAACACACACACAAATAAATAAATAAAAGATGTTGTCTGGCCTTAAAAAAAAAAATCCTCAACTTAGCTGCTAGTATCTGGAGGGCTGATTGAGAACATCATTGGAGGATGAATAAGTGAGTTGTGCATCTGGACAATATTTAGATGTTTATTTGTGATGGACCACCTATGACGAATGTCTGTTCTTTTTGCTAAAGCATCAATAACTATTTGTTTCGTAATCTGCAGGGTGATGTGTTAGGCTGCATAGCAGAAAATGTGGCTGATGTCCTTTAAACAGTATTAAGGCCACTGGTGTGTTTAGTAATCAAAGGCAACACTATGGATTCTGAATTTGTTTGCATTTTTGTGGTGGTGATTACATTAGAACTGTGGTTTTTCATTATTCTGTACTTAAAAAAAATCTTTCCTTTAGTGCTAATGGGTTTATGGAACAAGTGCGTGTGCTTAAATCTAGGATAATAATTTGGTAATTGAAAAGAATATAATTGTTCTGGGCGCTCAGTGGTTGTTTATAATGTGATTTCCAATCAGTAACTGCTTTATTTAAAAGTTTTCAATTTTTTATGCACAAAATTTTTGTATGTGTTACTACATTTATGATTCTTGGGAAATACCATATCGTCCAAACTGGAGATTATGTAAAATTCTAGCTTGTATAAATGACATTTTTACTTTTTGGAATAAACTACCTGAAATTGATGAGATAAACTACCTGACACTTTTACACAAGAACATTCAGTGCTAATGAATTTTAATTGGTATGCTTAGCCTTACTACAAAGTCTCCAAACTTATTAAAGTCCGCCCTTCTGAAAAGACCAAGGTTACTAATGATCTAATCAGATCTGAAGTAACCTTTCCTTGTGTAGGTTGACTAGATTGTTCACCTAACTTTACCCTTGGATCCTGCAAATGTGATTGCCAGTAAGATGTTAGGTTGTTGTATTAAGGTACCTGGAACAATAGGGTCATTTAATTACATTTTTTTCATTTTCATCCTTCATCAACATGTGAAAACTGCTTAAAATTATAAAGTTGCCTTCTATCCATGATGAAATTGATAGTTATTTTGATAATTGTCTACATTCTATTAAATGTTTTTTTAAGTAGTAAAAGTCCACTTGTGGCTAGTTATAAGTTGAAAGTTCTATTAAAATTAAGTGCCATATGTGGGTGTCTTTCTGAACTAAGATGTAACATCTTCAAAATCTCAGTCATGATGAAATGGACCCTAGATACTTTTCTTAGAGAGACCGAAAGTGGATAAACTTTATCTTCCAGTGGATTTGTCTATTTAAAAGGGCATAGATTTTTCCAGGAACCAATCAGGTTCCTATTTAGTCATTAAAATGAGGTCAGTAGCACCAAAATAGAATAAATCTTTGCTGTTTTATGAAAATTATTCCTAAATTTCTTTTCTTGGGAAGGTTCTATGTGGACTAATTAGCAGTATCTTATGTCACACAAAAAGAAAACTGTCGTGTGGTAGTTATATATTTTCAGGTCTTAGTCAATGGTAGTATTTTTCTCAAAATCAACTGTCTTTAGCACTTGATAATGCATATTGCTAAGCAGGTTAAATGAACTAGTGTTTGGATTTAGAGCTTTAAAATCTGAAAGGAATTATTTTGGCATTTATCAGATGCCATATTAATTTTTATTATTTTTAAAAGATTTATTTATTTATGCCTACTAGAGCTGGAGTGTAGGCCATCGGTGGGGGTGGGGGGGTGGAGGGAGGGGGTGAGAGGATTTACCAGAGACAGAGTGGAGAGCAGAACAGGCAGACTGGCTGAAATACACTCCTGAGGGAAGCAGCTGGCGAAACAGGAGAGATCTGCTGTGCCATGTTGGTTTGCTCCCTGGCTGGCCAGGGAATCTAACTAGGCTGGGGAATTGAACTAGGCCCAGGAATCGAACTCATGCTGCAGTGGCTGGCAATAGCTTGATAGTGCTGTCTTTTTTTTTTTTTTTTAAGATTTATTTATTTATACAAGAACTGAGTACAGTCAGAGAAGTGGGAGGATGAGAGAATTCACCTGAGACAGAGCGGGGAGCAGAACAGGCAGACAGACTGAAAACACTGCTGAGGGGAGCAGCAGGCAAGACAGGAGATGTCTGCCGTGCCATGTGGGTTTCTCCCTGGCCGGCTGACTGGGGAGGCTCAGATAGTGCTGTCTTTAACCTCTGTGCCACCAGGGAGTCCCAGATGCCATTTTTAGATAATATTAAGGAAAGGGAAATATTGAAAAATTGGCCTTAACATACATTTTGTTTTCTGGAGAGAACATGAGTATTTGGAACTGGCCTGGCAGAGGAAAGAGGGAGAATGGAAGTTAATTTATGCCTTTGTAGTATAGAGAACTGTGTGTTGTTGAATTGGAAAGGCTGTTCCCCAAAGTGTTTTTAAAGATAACTTGGTGATTCATTAGTAGCTATTTCCCTCCAGTTTCAAAGTACAGTTCTGCTCTGTAAAATTTCTCTGGGTAATGACAAGGCTTGATTCCAAAGATCTGCCATGTAAGTGTGGGGCTGCTTTTTTTCCTTGTCATGACTAGATATATGGAATCTGGCAAAAAGTAGCTCTGTGACTGCACTCTCTAGTGTCAAACACAGAGCGCAGCACCCAGTAGGCCATCAATTGTTTGTTGAATGATAATTCAATTGAATAAATATTGAGAATGGTCTGGCATTCAGATGAAGAATTAGCATTAGCAATTTGAACAATCAATACCTTTGAGCTTTTATTCTGTGAAAGGCACTTTCAGGTATATAGTGGGAGTCTTTGTTTTCACTCTTAAGAAGTTCGTAACTTGTTTCTTAGATTTTACATAGTATACAAGACTCATAGTCAGCACCAGAAATTTCTTGTATGCCTAGATCTTTGCTCCCATTTAATCATGTTCATTAAATGGAGATTGGGCTTTACCATGTAATCAAGAAGGGAAACTACAAATACCTAAGAATTTAATACCTAATTTAAGACCTAAGAATTTTAGGCTATAGCAGGGATAGAGAGATGTATACTTATTAATTTACACAGTAAAAAATGCCAGAGAATGTGCATATAAAAGGCACAAATTACTATCAGGAAAGGTTCTCTAATTTATTCCTTTTAATGGCTGTCTAGTATTCAGTATGTAGTTTATAATTGAATTAGTGTTTTACCTATTAGTAAACATTTACTTTGTTTCTAGTTTTTCTGGCCTCTATTGATAATGCTGCAAATAAATATTCTTCATCATTAAAAAGAATTCAAATTCAATTGGGTGGAAAGATATATACATCTTCAATAATAAGCAACATGATTTCTTGTGCCACTCCATGTTGTTACTCACCCCATTTTATACAGAAAACCGAACTTCAGAAAGGCTATGCAAGTTGAAAATTGGTAAGGAATGAAAATGCGTTCATTTTCAAGGGAACCCCTCCTCTTGAATAATGGTGAGAGAACCAGTGCTGAAATCAGGAGGCCAGAAATGGAGTCCCTATTCGCCAGCTAACTAGCTTTGTAACCTCAGATTCTTATCACTTCTTAGGGTTCAGTCTCTCCACAGGAGAAAGGGGGAAGTTGGAATAAACCCTTTCAAAGGCCTTTTCCAGCTTAGGTAGACAATGATTTAAAAGATTTTTTTAAAAAGATTTATTTATATATGTATACGAGAACTGTGGTACAGGCCAGAGGTGTGGGGTGGGGAGTGAGAGGATTCACCAGAGACAGAGTTGGGAGCAGAACAGGTGGACTGACTGAAATACACTGCTGAGGGGAGCAGTGGGCAAGGAGAGGTCTGCTGCACCATGTGAGTAGATTCCTGTCCGGGGATCGAACTCATGCTGCAGTGGCTGCATATAGCTCCATAGTGCTGCATCTTAACCCCTTGTGCCACCAGGAAGGCCCTAAAAGATTTTTAAATGTTAGAAGAAAAGTCTAGAAAACTAATAAAGTCTAATTTTAAAGAAATCATGCTTTTTGTAACTGATGACAGCTTGGAATACAGGAAATTTATTATTTCTGAGTGGCAATAGCAAGAGGACATCACAGTGAGTTTGGGCTGGTAACTGAGCATTCACCAAAGACAGAAGATTTATTTGAAGAAGGCATAAAGAATGAGGACACTTCACATAGTAGGTCAGAGCAGTTGGGACAACTGCTTGGTCTCCGAAGGTCCATGAGGTTTTCTTTCTGTTTAAGTTGAGATATGATCAGTGGCATGCTGATAAACTGACTCTCCAAAAAATAAAAGTCCTGATTTGTTTCATTTCCCCATTTCTGTAGTGCGCATACTTTCACCATAGCTGATTACAGGTTGCTAATGGGAAATGGGGACGAGATACACAGGCCTTACTTTCTTGCCAACTGGTATTAGCTAGTTCCGGCTTACCATGTATGTGTAGTGAAATGCACTGACATTTTTAGTTGATTCAATAATTTCTTTTATCCAAAATACATTTGGCACTTATAAAATAGTTGGCATGCATGAGGAAACATGAATAAATAAGAACTCATCTTGTATTTTCTATAATGTCATAGTTTCACTGGTTGTTAAAATGAACTTTTAAGTAAAGAAAGGACTTGTGCTAAGTGTGGACAATCTGGTGTCTTTTCCACTGAGAAAAAATAATACCAAGTAGATCCTCAGATATTTGAATTATAAACAAGGGAATGGAGGTCTATAACTGAATTACTAGTTGTTAGAATGGTGAAAAAAGATTTTTAAGAGCCTGCTTAAAATTAAGCCATAGATTTTCTTCCCCTTTTATATTGTGTTGGTTTGTGTGTACATGTTTATGGGTCACCTTTATTGAGCTATAATTTATAAACAATAAAACTCACCAAATTTAAGCGTATAATTCTAACAGTTTTACAACTGTTATCTAGACCTCATCAGGACAGAATATCATCCTAAGTAGTTCATTTCTGTTTTTTCCCAATTAAACTTCCTCCAGCCATTTAGTCAGCAACTGTTTGATTTCTTTCACTATAGATTAGTTTTGCCTGTATGTTATCTCTTGTTCCTGGCACCTCTCCCTCCACATAATGTCTATGCTTTTCATCTGTGTCTTTGTAGGCATTGGTAGACTACTCCTTTTCCTTGCTGAATAGTATTTCATTGTATGAGTAGTCTACAGTTTGCATCAATTCATCAGACATGTGAGTTGTTTTCAGCTTTTGTATATTATGAATTTTTTTTGTTTATAGTCTTGTTGATATCTTTATTTCTCACACTTACATACTTTTTTTTTCCTATTTGGTGTGGGTTAAATACTGAGGAGTAGCATTATCATAAAGTCAAATGTATGCTTAGCTGTATGTTTGGCTATACAAGAAACTCTAATAACTTACTTGATGTTTTTAGAGAATGAATGATCTCAAATCACAATGGGAGAATAAAGTCCATGGGGGAATTGTTTTGTTGGCTTGAACTCTCTCTCTCTGGTTCACTCACTCTCTCTCTCTCTCTCTCTCTCTATATATATATATATATATACACACACACACACACACAAATATGTATGTATTATGTATACATATGTGTGCATTATATATGTATATATATTGCACCTATTTAGTATTCAATACATGTTAGCATATTTATAGAGGTGGAAAGCCATTGCTACAATCTAAGTTTAGAACATTTTTATTACTCTCAAGAGAGTGCCCATTGATGACCAGAGAGCATGGTTTTAGAGTTAGGAAGACCTGCATTTTAGTCTGTGTTTTACTATTTAGTAACTGTGTGACTTTGGTAAACTAAATATGCTTCCAAAGCTTTGCAACAGAAATAAGGACACCTCTCAAAATATTTTATATGGATTTTAATGATGCACATAAAATACTTGGCACATAATAAACATTAAATAAATGGAACTGCTTATTGTTGACTTGTGTCTGCCTCTTTGTATTTTTTGCTATTTTGTTTATATCTTTATAGTGCTTATAATAGTCTGTCCTCTAATAAGTATATTTTTTAACATACCTTTCAAAAGGAAATGAGATCTGTAGAGGGAAGTTGGACTTTAGAATAACATACTGGGTTTTTGGCTCTTCCACTTATGATTCTGTTGGGCAGGTCACTTAATTGTGTTTCTTTCCTTATATGAGGAATTAGAGTAATAACATCTACCTTGCAGGAATGTTCTAAGGTTTTCTAGTTCTGTACATACACTTAAATGGGGAACTGTACATGACAATGCTGACATAATAGTTGCTCAAAAAAATGGGAGCTGTTATTCTATCAGAAGTTGCCATCTTTGAAGTAATTGCATTTAGAAACACAATTTATGTATAAAATTCAAGGTATAAATGGGACACTTACTTATGTATTATATGCACATTGGCTGTACAAATTTTTATTTTTTAGCTCTAGTAGAATGTACCATTCTCTTTTAATCACTCTTAATATTTAGGCGTTAGAAGAAAGTTTTGTTTTCTGAGTGTCAGACTTACTCTCCTCACATGGGCAGGGGACAAGATAATTAGAAATTATTATTATAAGAAAAATGACAATAATTGTTTATATTTGTAAAAAAATTATATATTTTTAGAGTAATTCCATGCTATGTTCTTAAATCTGTCTCAGAATAACCATGTCAAGCAAGTGGAATAGCCTCATTTCATTTCATTGAAAAAAAAATAAGGTTCAAGCAGAGTTGTTCATGATCCTTATGGAACTAATAAGAGGCAAAGCTGAATGAGGGAAGGAGGGAATGCATTGGAAACCATGTATGTAGCTGATGGGGGCTTAGACTGGGGCAGCTGCTCTGGAAAGTTTTCTGGTATTACTTAAGCAAATTGGCTAGTTATTTATACTGTGACCCAACAATTTAATACCTGCAGGTGGACGCAGGAATGTGCCCCACAAGTCCCCAAGAGAACATGCCCTAGGGTCATTCACTGCAGCGTTATTAGTTGTGGAGGGGAATGGAAGGTCTCTGGCAACCATTCGCTGGGAGGAGAGGCAGAATGGTAGATGCACATTCTGCAGTTGTTTGCAGCTGTAGAAGCTACAGATCAGATAAGAGCAACATGAATGGATTTTAAGAATATAGTGCTTAGTAAAAAACATGATTATGTGGTATATAAACAAATTGTTTATGGAGATTAAAATTCATACACATCGCACAGTTCACATTTTGTAAGAACACTTACATAAAACACTCATTAAACACATTAGAATGGGCACCTGGGGGGCCCAGTACATGGAAGGAAACTGTGGAGAGAAAAAAGGTTAAGTAAATAATAAAATAATGACAGTTTGCTATGAACCAGTAAATATGGCTTACCCAACCCTCTGAATGGTGACATTCAAAATAAATCAGTAGGTAGGACATGAAAGCACCCCAAATATCCATCAGTAGAAGACTGGATCAAGAAGATGTGGTATAGCCACATTATAGGATACTATTTAGCCATAAAGGAAGAGAAATGCAGCCATTTTCAGTAAAGTAAAGGGAGTTTGAGGGAATCATGTACAGAAAAGCAAGTCAGAAAGACAAAAGTAAGTACTGGACATTTACATAGCATTCAATTTGGGAAAGTAAAATAGTTACAAAAACTAGTGGATATTAATAAACATAGTCCTGGCTCTGAGATGAAGAGGGAAGGAGGAAGGAATAAGGCATATAAGGGATAGTGATGTGGGGAAAAAGAGAGCTGAATCAAAAAACAAAAGAAAACAAAATAAATCAACCCTTTGTTTACCTGATGTAGTTCGAGTGCCTCTTATTTTATCAATTCTCTAACCACTAGGCCTATCAGGGACCCTGATATCATTATATATGGGACAGACTTCCAAGTAAAATAGAATTTGAATTTGTTTCTAAAGTTTCAAGTATTTTTTTTTACACAGAGAAAATATTTTTCTTTTTAAAAGTTTTACAATATTGTGTACTTGAGTTTTTTTAAATTAAGTTCCTTTTAAATTTTGTATTTTGGATAAAAAGATTGATGTGCCATATAGTACCATACATTTTTATAAAATTAGAATGCCATATACTAAATATTTAATTTGAAATGAGAAACCATCCTTATCATTCTCCATGGATTCAGATGTGCAGTATCCTCTTGCATCTAGAAATAGTTCTGTGCGTATGGTTATTCCTTTTTTTTTTTAAAAGATTTATTTATTTATTTATGCATACAAGAACTGGGGTACAGGCCAGAAGTGTGGGGGGTGAGAGGATTCACCAGAGTGGGGAGCAGAACAGGCAGAATGATTGAAATACACTGAGGGGAGCAGCGGGCAAATCAGGAGAGGTCTGCTGCACCATGTGGGTAGCTCCCTCTCCAGGGATTGAACGCATGTTGCAGTGGCTGAGGTAGCTTCATAGGTTGTGTCTTAACCCCTTGTGCCACCACGGAGGGCCTGTATGTCATTCTTAAAAAATCTTGATGTGTGATTTTTTTTGGGTAAATATGTACTCTTCTGTTGTAATATGTTTTTTCTTATCAAGTTAAATTTGAAGAATCATAGATCAGCTTATCATCCTTTTTTCTTTTTTTTCTTTGCTTAGAACAATTTAGATTTATGATATTGCATAAATATCATATTGCAGTTATAGAGGTCAGAAATTCAACATGGGTTGGTGGGATTGAATTTCTCTTGAAGCTCTAGGAGAGAATCCTTTTCCATCTTCTGGAGCCCACCTGTGTTTCTTGGAGGTTGGCTCTGCATCACACTGACCTCTGCTTGATCATTATATCATTATTTTGGATAGATCACTTTGTAATTTACTTTCTCTTTCTACTCATTACTTGTGGCCCTTCTGAAATGAAAGTTATTTAAAAGTTATAATGTTTTTTACATATTGAACATTTCTTGTAAATACAGCTGTCCTAACAGTTTAAAAAGGTCATAATGATTGAAAATTCAACTCAGTTATCAGTCTTTGGAAATGTTCACCCATCAGTACTATGGCGGTGTTGCTGGTATTTAGTAGGTGAACTCTGCTGGGATAAGAAGGTTACACAATTATTTTAATGATAGGTGTAGAAGCTGAGAGAAATTGATTACAGCCTTAGATCCCAGTGTCCACCTTTTGTATGATGTGCCGACCAGAGTTTCTGGTTTACCTGTAATGTGCAAAGGAAGGCCAAACTCTTGTGTGAGAGTGTGATCTAGAGCTCATGCCATGAAATGTTGAATTGATGAGAATTAATTTTTTTATTTTTTATTAATTAGTTTTTTAAAAAATTTTTTATATCATTCTTCATTTTTAAACAATATTTGCTTCCCCCCACCCCCTCAGGTGTAGTCTCCATAGAGTTTCCATCAACAATGCACCCGTGCACCATTCCCTCAGTACCCTGTGCTTTTCCTCCCTCCCTCTGATCACTCTCCTGTCTCCTCCCCTGCAGTATGTCTCTGATTTATAATTGTCTGATGAGAATTAATTTTGATGATTTTAGTGAGCTTAAGAATAAAAGAATGAATGAATTTAAAGAATTGGTTTTATCTTTCTCAACAACCTAAATGAAATAGTAAGAAAGGGGAAGCATGATGATCTGGTAGTATAGACATAAGCTTGGAGTTAGAAGATATGGGCAATGAGATTGTTAAGTATAATACTGAGTGCTTCTGTAGTACTAAGTGCTTCATTTCCTCATCTGTAAAATGGAAATAATGATATTGCCTGCTCTAACCATCTCATGGTTGTAAAGATCAAATTGTATGACTAGGCAATTTGTTTAATATTAAATGGATATATTGTTTTGTTTGTGTGTTTTAACATTTTTAAAATACACTGATCTTTTAAGTATGATAGGTTTCCTGATGAACTAATTTCACATCTAGTGAAACATGGTGAGTAACAGTGCTATCTTAGTGATAAATTAGGCACTTTAAAGAGATTTGGGATTTTTAGCATCTCTTAAGGGTTTTGGCAACTTTTAACCTGATGATACAGGAAACTATGCTCTTTTAATTTACTGGACCCAACAGAGCAGATATGTAAGCAATCATTAAAATCTTGTAGCTCTGTACTGCACTTTAGAAAATTTGGTTGGATTGCGAAGCTGCTACTTGTTATGAAATGGCTTGACTTAGATTGATGTTGATGTCCATTTAAGTTTCTATTGGATTTCTTAATGTGCAGAACTGTTTGACATGAAATTTTCCAGGCATTTGAATCAAAAATGAATTTCTCTTGAATAGGGAGATTTGGGTTCAACCTATTCAAAATGTACACACTCTTGTTCAAATCACTTGACTTCTTCAGAGTCTCCTCCTAACTGGTAAGATTTCTATCAGTTTAAACATTCTCCATTCTGTGAAATTTGAACTATGATGAAGCTGTTTTGCAGTGTCTGCTGGTATGCAAATTCTATGTTGTAGGTTGGCTCCAAAATTGATGAAAACTCTGTAGTAATGAGTACCTAACTCACATTTACAAAGATTGCTGAAGAAGTCCTTTATCCATTTGTGATCATTGCCCAAGTCAGAAATCTGAGTCATTACTGAGACCTTTGCCTCTTCTCTTGTAATGAGGTACAAACAATTCAATTGTGTCCTACAGTGGCATTTGAATCCAACCTCTTGAACTCTGTACCACTGCTTTGATTCTAGCCCTTATCACCTTTCACCTGAGTCTTTTGCATAGTTGTCTAAACTGTCTCCTTGCTTCCACACTGTCTTCCAATGGAAGACAACAATCCTCCCTATTTATCTTTCCAAAACACGGTATGTCATTTCCTGGTTTAAAAACCTTTTATGGTTACTTATTATTAGTGGCATGAAGTCCAAATATCTTAGGATTGTCTAGAGATCTTCTACTATGTTGTTTCCAAACCCTTTACCTTTTTACCCATTTTTTTCCTTAGCTGATTTTGTAACCACACCGTTTGCCAAGTGGTCTTTGCCTTTGTATTCTTATGTGTTGGAAAATAAATTATTCCTTAGCCCAAATGTTCATGTTTTATAGTTCAGTAACACAAGTCAGTTACAAACTTCCATGAAAGTCAAGCCACAGAAATCCTTTATGTCCCAAGGGCACTTGCACTCTGAGTGATACCAGCCTCCCTCATCTCTTCAGCTTCTTTCATGGAATCATAATTTCTGTAGAAATATGCTTATGCCTTTTTTCTTGGTTTAGCCACCCCCAGGGATACAATGAATGCTCCAACAAGATGAAATCACAGAGGCTGGGCCAGAAGGCCTCATATCTGTGGTTTTGACAAAGTACTGGAAGTCATGGTAGTTACTCTCAACAGGGACGTCCTTCCACACACTGAAGGAGAAATAGAGTTTCTTTTGTGTTTTCATTTAAGCTTTCTCTCTGCTAGCTTGCTCCTTTATTATTTTCTTTTTCTGCAAAAATCCCTATACCTTCAATACCTAACACAAAGACAGATATATGGTAACTTGTCAAATCTGGCAAGCTTGTGCATATATGATATATTTAAGAATATTTTAATTTTTGGAAGATTTGACCTTACAACCAATTTTTGGAAATAGCGAAATACAGTGTTGGGATGTCTCAGCTGTATGATGGGCAAATGAAATGAATGCTCAGAGACTCATTTCTTCATCTTTAAATGGGAATACAGGTCTCTTGGTGCTATTAAGAGAATTGAACAAGAGCCCCCATGGAAAACACTTAGCACATGGCCTGGCATATTGCTACTATCCTTTGATAGCCCAATAATATGGAGTTTTCTGTATATGTGTAATATAAATGTTAGTAATACACATTTCTATACTTTATTATTCTGGAAAGGAAAGGACTATTCTCATGGATTCTCTTCTGCAAAAGAATATGAAATTCTTCTTTTTTAAAAAAGACTTATTTATTTATGCATACAAGAACTGGGGTGTAAGTCAGAGGTACAGGAGGTAAGAGAATTCACCAGAGAGAGTGGGGAGCAGAACAGATGGATCTACTGAAATACACTGCTGAGGGGAGCAGTGGGCAAGGCAGGAGGGGTCTGCTGTGCCATGTGGGTTGCTCCCTGGCCAGCCAGGAATTGAACTCATGCTGCAGTGGCTGGGCTGGCAATAGCTTGATAGCCCTGTTTTAATCCTTGCACCACCAGGGAGGCCCTTAAATTATTTTTCTTAAACTTTCTCCTCTTTTCCTTTCCTCTTACTATTGAATGGTAGGAATTGGTCCAAGTTTTTAAAGTGATTTTTGAAAATAGAGATTATTGATATAATCAGTTCATAATAAAGTAACACTAATCTCTGCCCTTCTTGCTTTGATAGTCTGTGATGAATACAAAGATGTCATATATAAATAGCCCCAAATCCAATGTTATGTTCTTTTGATTGGTTTGTAAAATCTACAACCAAATGAGGCAAAATATTATATCTCTAGTATGCTAGGAGCTCTTACTATGAAGAAAAAGACACAGGTTCAAAAGGAGTGATGGTCAAGGGCTATGAGCAGACACTTCATAGAAGAGGAAAAGCAACTGGATAATAAACACATAAGAAGACATTAAATTCGTGAGTCATAAGAGATTAAAATGACTAATTTCTATTTGGTAGCATTTTAACTATGAGATAGATGAAAACAGCAATAACCCCCCCCCCCCAACCTCACCAACCTCTTTAGGGTGTTGAGGTTGAACCCTTCCAAATGTTGCTGATTTGAGTATCAATTGTACAACATTTGGAGGGACACTTAGGCACTCAGTATCTACTAAAATGAAATAAAACATGCTTCGCCACTGCTCCAGCAACCCAGTTTTGGGAACCTCTACTTTAGAAATTAAAACATCCATTTGTAAGGATTTATAAGGATGTTTATTCAGCAATGTATGTAAAGCAAAATATACTGGAAACAGAGAAGCAGACTAATTTACCTTATTGGACTGGTTCGATGTGTTGTTTCTCTGCTATATAAAATATGATGAAGATGATTTAGCTGTGAATTAGTATGCAAAGTAAGCTGGGAGGATGGGTGTGCATTATTTATTGTGAACATAGTATACCAACTTTTTTTTTAAGATTTATTTATTTATACATATAAGAGCTGGGTACAGGCCAGAGATGCAGGGTGGGGGCTGGTGAGAGGATTCACCAGAGACAGAGTGGAGAACAGAACAGGCAAACTGACTGAAATACACTGCTGAGGGGAGCAGCAGGCAAGACTGGAGAGATCTGCTTTGCCATGTGGGATGCTTGCTCCCTGGCTGACCCGGGATCCAACTCGTGCTGCAGAGGCTGCGGATTGCTTCACAGTATGGTGCTTAACCCCTTGCACCACCAGGGAGGCCCTAGTATACCAACTTTGAAAGCAGAAAAAAAGTAAAGTCATAATATTTGTCTGAATATGATTTGTTGATGGATTTGGTTACCTCAGAATAATGACATTTTGGGGGAAGGAAGAAATTACTAGATTTTCTGTTCACTCGATATGAGCATTTATTTTGTAATAAAAACTCCAGTAAGGAAAAAAAAAATCAAGGGAAGAAAATTTTAATTAAAAGAAAAGCAGAAAGCAATTGTTCTCTTGGAATCCTTGGCTTGCATACATTTTTTTATAATCATTTATTTTATATCTGATCTTATGAATATTTCTTACAGAATTGTACCCTCTAAAATGGGCTTAGTGCCTGTGCTAATGATATTTGTCCCTGTGCACAGGCCCACTATTCAGACTTTACAATTGGAACTGAGCTGGAATTTTTGGATGTGGATGGCACACTCATGTTTTTATAAGGTGGAATTAAGAATGCTTGCTTTCCTCTCTGCTTCATACCACAAATTGTAGCCCTCTCCTCACCCTCTTTATTTCCAGGTAAGAAAAGGCTTTGCTTTATAAGCTCTTCCTATTTGTAATTACTGCTTTGCCTTTGATGGTAGGTTAGATTTTTATAAATAACTCTCTTTTTTATTGCAAAATATTGCTCACTCCTCAAAAATCAGAAATATATTGAAGTAAATATCAAAGAAACCCAATTCCCTCTCCTTTAAAGCAAAGTCCCATTCATTTAGTGTCAATCTCTCAACCCCCTTGGTAACTTTCTTTCTAACCATTCATTGCAAATATTTTCTGTGGGGTAGTAAAAATAATTTTAATAACTAAAAATAATTAAAAATAAAAAATAATTTTCGGTGGAGTAGTAGCAAAGGGCTTTAAGAGTCAGACTGTGTTGTAAGGAATAAATCATGTTACTTAAAAATGGGGTTTTTGATGCTCAGTTGGATATGGATTTGGAATAGCATCGCAAAGAGGTCTATGAAAGTGAAAGATATTATACTTGTGAGTACTACAAGAGAGGAAGGGACCACATGTTATTCAGGGAGCCATTTGGGAGGATCTCTGATCTGTAAGGGAACAGTTTCCAAACCAACGGCATTAGGGGATGTCATTGGCGTGTTTGAATGTCACTAGGTTATAGTCACAGAGGACAAGAAGGGGGAAATGGTTGCAGGGATCAGTCTTATCACACTGGTGTGGGTGGGGTATCCACAATCTATCAGGAAAATAAGAATTTAAAAATTGGCAATACACAGGCAAATCAAAATTGCTATCTCAAGAGCTGGTTAACTTGTATCTCAGTTTTCTGATCTGGAATATGGGTGTAATAAACAATACAAACCTAGCACATGGTTGTTGTAATCACTAAATTGTAAATTTCAGTGCTTGGTTCATAATAAATTCTTTTTATTGTTGTGTTTAAGTTTTATGTGTTTTTATTATGTTTATTGCATAAGTAATACAGGTTCAATGTAGATATGCCAGTCACTATGCTTTGAACATTTTTTTTTTTTCATAACTTAGCGCCCTGGGGTCAGAGGACAAGATTGGTTCCTGTTGAAGGTGATGCTATGGGGCTGTGGCCATACTAGATTCTTTCATTGCTCTAAAGCCTGAGGATAAATAACTCCCACTTCCAAGCCCAATGTAGGATGTCTGCTATCAGAAGAGGAACACGTATAAAGGATGTGGATCTTTCTTTTTTTTTTTTTTTAAGGATGTTGATATTTTTATGTTTTTTCTTTTTTTTTAGTATAGCAATCTTCTTGCAGATGAGATGTAGCAACTTACATCTCACCAGCAGTGTACAAGAAGGTCCCCACAGTATTATCAGTTTTTAGTACCTTTGCCAATGGGATTGGTTAGAAATGGCAGCATATTGTATTACCTTGTGATTATAATTTTTTTAAAGATTTATTTTTTATTTATTTATGTGTACAAGAACAGGGGCCCAGGCCAGAGGGTGCATCAGAGACAGAGTGGGGAGCAGAACAAGCAGATCTACTGAAATACACTGCTGAGAGGAGTAGCTGGCAAGACAGGAGAGGTCTGCTGCGCCATGTGGGTTAGCTCCCTGGCCAGGGATCGAACTCGTGGTGCAGTGGCTGCTGATAGCTTGATAGTGCTGTGATCTCACCCCTTGCGCCACCAGGGAGGCCCTTATAATTTTTTTTTTTGATCAGTGTAAAATATGGAATACTAGCTTTATTTTTTTTTTAAGATTTATTTATTTATACAAGAACCGGGGTACAGGTCAGAGGTGCGGGAGGGCGAGAGAATTCACCAGAGACAGAGCGGAACAGGCAGATGACTGAAACATTGTTGAGGGGAGCAACGGGCGAGACAGGAGAGGTCCGCCACGCCATGTGGGTGTCTCCCTGGCCGGCCGGGAATTGAACCTGCGCTGCATAGGCTGCAGACAGCTCCACAGTGCTGCACTCAACCCACTGTTCCACCGGGGAGGCCCTGGATTACTAACTTTAGAAAAAGATTTTCAAGGTTAAAATGCAAAGGCACTAATACATGACAGCTTTATAAATCACAGGCTGGATATGAAGCTATTATTAATCTCTGTTCTTTTTATTTGTCCTAAGAGCCCAGTTACTCACATGCCATCACTGTACCTTTTGCTACTAGTGACGGTTGTGTGATCTGTTATTAAATTGAAATTCCACATGGAAATCTCCATTCTGAAAGTCTTTTCTCTTTAATATTGATGAATGTGAAATTGTGAATGAGAGAACCTGGAGGACAGTTCCTGATTTGAGAGTGGAGGTTTAGGGTTTATTTCCTGTGTAGGAATTTCCAAATAATTGTCTTGATTATAATTGAGATTTTATTCCTTCATAATATTTGTCACATAGTTTACATTGGCAATAAAAGGCTTCTTTCTCTGAAAGCTTGCCTTACTTACAAGAAATTACATTTAGATTCATTTAGATTGCAACAATCATTCTTTTCTAAACTTTCCCCTCCTTAGTCAGGGTTTTTTTTTTTTTTTTTTTTTTTTTTTTTGTTCTGAGAGAATTGAGAGAATTTTGCACTTTAATAGGGAAATTGCTCTCCTTGGGACTCAAGTCTTGGTCATGTCACAGGGAAAAAAAACTCAGTTCAGAGGTTTTCGCCTCCAAGCTAGCTCTGCCCCCTACCACAATCTCAAATATCATGGTTTGGTAGGTTTCAGCCATATCTTGACAAAGTTTCCCTTTCTACTGGGAGAAAAGTGGTTTTGTGAAATACATTCATACACTTGTCTTGCCCATAACCGACAGATTAAATACACACACATATCACTTGCCAGAGAGTTCCAGCTTTTGAGAGATGACAAGAAAATAAGTTATAAAAATTAATACTTAGAATGTTATTTCCTAAATTTCTTAGATATTGATGTTTAGATACAATTTTCATGGAATATGATACTAATATTCTTGATTGAGAGTATAATTTTCATATAATATCTTGTAACAGGTACTCAAAAAAGTTGAATACATGAATATGTATTTTATATGTAGCAATAGTGAATTATTCCTCAGGGAAGAATATGACTTTGCTAATTCATCATCCAAAGTAAAATTTCTAATATTGAAGTTACATTTATTCTAATTTATATATACATTTTTCTAGTATTTTTTTGGTTATGATCTTTTATTAAATATTGGATTTAAGCTATTTTATTCAACATGGCCCCGATATTTAAAATCTGTGACCTTCAAATCAGAACTTTTATGTCTCTTGGCAAAAGCTATTACAAAACTTGAATTAAACAAGTTTGGAGGGCCTCGCCTGGTGGTGCAGGTGGTTGAGCGCAGTGCTGTGGTGCTGTCTGCAGCCTCTGCAGTGCCACTTTGATCCCGGCTGGCCAGCAAGAATCCCACATGGCATGGCAGACCTCTCCTGTCTCTCCCGCTGCTCCTCTCAGCAGTGTATTTCACTCAGTCTGCCTGTTCTGTTCCCCACTCTGTCTCTGGTGAATCCTCTCACCGCCCCCCTCACCTCTGGACTGTACCCCAGTTCTTGTATGCAATAAATAAATCTTAAAAAAAAGTTAGAAAAGCAAATATAATGTTCATGTTAGAGTTTCAAGTTATAGAATCTACCACTTAAGAATAAATTTTATAAACTATCAGATAACTATTTAATTGTAATATAATATCTAAAATAACTTTTATCCTTGTTTTAGAATGAAACCCAAAATATCCGCAGAATTTATTTACCCTCTTGCCATCACCCAAACACACACCCCCTTTGTCTCTGCTTTTGTTGAAATTGTTCTCTCCTTGTATATTCTTCCCATCCAGAAAGATTTCTTTTACAATATGCCCAGTGATTATCACTTCCTTTGTAAAAGCTTCTTGAATTTGCATCTCTCCCACTACCGGGATGTGTGTGTGTGTGTGTGCGCGTGTGTTTTTAGAGCTTGCATGCTTTATTGCATTATACCTTTACTTTATCAGACAATGACATACCTCTCTGAGCCAGGCATTCTGCTGGAAACTGGATTTACAGTTACATCAAACATACCTTTGTTCTGAAGCACCAGATTTCTAAAGAGAAAATTAATAGACTTTATTTTCTGGACAGGTTTTTGGCTTACAGAATAATTGAGTAAAAACTAAAGATCCTATCACATAGCATCCTTTCCTCCAAATGCAAACACTGTCCTCCCTGTACTTAACATCTTGCATTAGTGTGGTGCATTTGTTAAAATTGATTAATGGATATTATTACATTATTATTAATTAAAATTCATAGTTTATATTAGTGTTCACATTTGATATTATATAATTCTATGGGATTTGACAAATAATATGTCTCTTTCCTCTACTGCAGTATCATATTAAAAATCCCCTGTGCTCCACTTATTCTTCCCCTGACAACCCACTGACTTTTCCCAATTCCCTGACAACCACTGACTTTTCTTTTTAAAGATTTATTTATGCACACAGGAACTGGGGTACAGGTTAGAGGTATAGGAGGGTGAGAGGATTCACAAGAGACAGAGTGGGGAAAAGAACAGGAAGACTGACTGAAATACACTGCTGAGGGGAGCAGCGGGCGAGTCAGGAGAGGTCTGTTGTGCCATGTGGGTATCTCCCTGGATGGGGATTGAACTTGTGCTGCAGTGGCTGCGAATAGCTTTGTAGGTTGCATCTCAACCCCTTGCGCCACCAGGGAGGCCCAACCATTGATATGTGTATAGTTCTGCCTTTTCCAGAATATCATGTATTTGGAATTATGTAGTAGGTAGCCTTTCACACTGGTGTCTTTCAGTTAACAACATGCATTTAACATTCCTCCATGTCTTTTTATGATTTAATAGCTTATTTCTTTTGAGCACTGAATAATATTTCATTGTATAGATACACCACAGTTTATTTACTATATGAAGAACATCCTGGTTGCTTCCAACTTTTTGAAAGTATGAATAAAACTGCTATAAACATTTGTCTTTAGATTTTTGTATAGACATGCCTTTTAGCTTATTTGGGCAAATACCAAGGAGCACAATTGCTCAATCATATGGTCAAGACTATATTTATCTTTGTAAGAAACTACCAATTTTTTCCAAAGTCTTTGTACCATTTTGCACTCCCACCGGCATTGTATTAGCTTTTCTCTTGCTTCATGTCTTTATCAGGGCTTGATGTTGAAAGTGTTTTGGATTTTAGCCATTTTAATAGGTATCTAGTAGCAGCTCATTGTTCTTTTAATTTGTAGTTCCCTAATTGACAATATGGCGTAGATTATCTTTTACATGCTTAGTTGCCATCCTTATATTTTCTTTTATCAAAGAAAAGGCCTTTCAGATCATTTGCATATTTGGATTGTTTTTTTTTTTAATAGTGTTAAGTGTTCTTTGTATCATTTAGATAGGAGTCTTATCAGATACTCTTTACAAATATGTTTTCCCAGTCTATGGTTTTTCCTTTCATTATTTTAATAGTATCTTTTCCAGCACCAAAGTTTTGCATTTTAATGAAGTCCCATTTTCATGGATCATGTCTTGGTGTTGTATCTAAAAAATTAATCACCAAACTCTATATCAGATAGATTTTCTTCTATGCTATCTCCTAGAAGTTTTATGGTCTTATGTTTTATGGTTAATTCTGTGATTCATTTTGTGTTTATTTTTGTGAAAGAAGTTCTGTATCTAGATTGTTATTTTTGTATGTGGATGTGCATATTTCCAGCACCATTTACATTTTTTGAAAAGATTATCCTTTTTTTCATTAAATCGCCTTTCATTCTTCTATAAAGATCACTTCAATATATTTGTATGGGTCTATTTCTGGACTCTTTATTTTGTTCCAATGATCTATTTGTCTGTTCTTTTACCAATACCACACTGCCTGATAACACCACATTGAAGTTTAATAAAAGTATCAAATCTGATAGTGTCAGTTTTCTTATTGATACTCTGAGTCTTTCGAATTTCCATTTCAACTTTAGGATCTGTTCATTGATATCCACAACATAGCTTGCAGAAGTGATGGTTGAGATTGTGTTGAATTTCTAGAAAAAAATTGGAGGAATTGATATCTTAATTATATTGAATTTGAATGAACATGGAATATCATCTCCTTTATTTAATCTTTGATTTGTTTCATTGTAGTTTTGTCATTTTCCTTGTATGCATCTTATGAATGTTTTGTTCTTATACATATTATGTTAGGTTTATATTTAAGTTGGCTTCCTTCCTTTTTTTTCCTAGTGCTAATATAAGTGGTGTTATATTTTTAATATCAAATTCAAATTATTTATTGATGCTATACAGGAGAGTAATCAACTTTTGTTTAATTAAATTGTTTCCTGAAACCTTGCTATAGTTGTTTATTTGTTTCAGGAGATTGTTTTTTCTTTTTTGTTGTTGTTGTTGGTTGATTTTGATTAATTCTTTATTGGGTATTTTCTGTGTTGAGGTGAATCATGTCATCTGTACAAATAGTGCTGTGAGTTGTAGTACAGTGTTGAAGAGAAGTGGTGAGAGAGGGCATTCTTACTTTCCTGATTTTAAGGAGAAAGTGTTTGGTTTTTCAACATGTAGAATAATGTTAACTAGTGTTTATCAAGTTTAGGGAATTCCTTTATATTCATAGTTTGCTCAAAATATTTTTTTTTTGTGTGTGTGTGTGTGGGACCCTCGCCGGCAGCCTGGGAATGAACCGGCGCTGCAGGGGCTCCGGGCAGCCTCACAGCCCAGCGCTCAACCGCTGTGCCACCAGGGGAGGCCTGCTCAAAAATTTTATGTTACATATAATAAAATACCTTTTCTGTGTCTTTTGATAAGATTATATGATTTTTCATCTTTAGTGTGTTGATGTAATGGATACCATTAATTGATTTTCAGATGTTGAACCAGCTTTGCATACCTGTAATAAATCTCACTTGGTTAAAATGTGTAACTTTCTTGTTAAAATTACCTTGTTTATTCCGGGTCTTATATGGTTCCACATAAATTTCAGTAATTCTTCTACTTCTTTGAAGAATGCCATTGAAACTTTGAATAGAGATTTCCTTGACTCTGTATTGCTCTGGTTGAGATGGCCATTTTAGCAATGTTAATTCTTCCAATGGAATGTCTTTCCATTTCTTATGACTTCTTTCTTTTAACAATGTCTTAGATTTTTACTGTATAGTTTCATGCTTTTTTAGTATTGTGAGGGACAAAAGTATGGATGGTGATTTATAAGACCTTTCTCTGGGGGGCCAGTGTCTGGAAGTCCCCACATTGCTTTTGATGATTTTTTTACATGTTGGAACTCTTGCAAGTAGAAAAAAATATTTAAAAAATTAAAATATATAAGTGATACATAGGGCAAAAATCAAGAAGGGTGATGATTTGTGTCCTCAGCACAGTGGTTAGCACATATTAGCAACTTGAAAGGTATTTGAACCGAATCAAAACATTCAGACTGTAAGTGTTCTTTTTTTAATCAAACTTGATTAAATACTATTTAAACTTAACCCAAAGAACTGATACAAGTTTCCTTATACCAGTGACATATAATATAGAAAAAAAGTTAGCTTTCCAGTGCAGACTTGGTAGGCTTTGCCTTTTGGTCAGTGAGTGTGGTTCATACCAAAATGCTTTAAATGATTAAGAATGGTAGGATTGAAAAGGTACACCCAGCTACCTTAATCACTTTAATTTGTTCTTAGTGTGAACACTTTATAGATAAGGAATTATCAGCAAGACTTTGACTGTATGAAACTGTCTCTTTTCTTTTTTTTTTTTAAGATTTATTTATTTATTTATTTATTTATACAAGCACTGGGTACAGTGAGAAGCGCGGGAGGGTGAGAGAATTCACCAGAGCCAGAGCAGTGAGCAGAGCAGGCAGAAGGACCGAGGTACACTGCTGAGGGGAGCAGCGGGCGGCAGGAGAGGTCTGCGCGCCATGTGGGACCCTCCTCCGGTGGCCGGGGAGCAGCCGGGGATCGAACCGGCGCTGCAGAGGCTGAGGGCAGCTTCGCAACCCAGCGCTCAACCGCTGCGCCACCGGGGAGGCCCTGAAACTGTCTCTTTTCAATGGAGTTCGTAATACTATGAAGCCTTAGCTGTTGAATGTAAGTGGTGATAGATGGATTTGGGGGAAACTGTTATAAATTTTATAAATTATTTTATACTGCCATTAAATCTCCAAATCCTGAGTTGTGTATCTGAGTAGAAGCATTTAAGTTAAAAATAAGCATCTCACTTAGAGCAATTTGAAGGATTCTCAGGTTTACCACATTGTGCCCCATTTTCCCTCTTTCTACACAAGTTGTGCTACTTAACTTTGCTACCCTTAGGTTTCAGTGCTTCAGCATAGTAGCACATATTAGCAACTTAAGAAGGATTTAAATTGAACCAAAACATGCAGACAGCAAGTTAAAAAAATATTTCTAAGTCCTATGCTGAGGACACATTTATGTGTATATAGTTTACCAAGTGACAGTCTTTTGTGCAATTTCCTGGTCTCTCCTGAGCTCCTTGAATGTAGCTTTTCCTACCTTGGCTGCTTTCCAAAGACAAAAAATAATTATTTAGAGATTTAAATTCTTAACTAGTTGACAAGGATGATTTGTTAAGATACCTTATTGAAATTTCTTGCATTTCCCTCGACTTTTTAAAATAAGATCATATTTGTTGAGAGTGTACTATGTGCCAACTGTAGTTTTAAGATCACTAGTTACATTAACTCATTTGCTTCTTTCAACATTGCTATGACATAGGAATAATTACTGACCCCATTTTATGGATGAGGTCATTGAAGATTAGATTGCTTAAAGCAGTAGATTAAGGTCACAAAGCTATTAAAAGGCAGAACTCAACTCTATTCCCAGAGAATCTGACTTGAACCCAAGAGTCTATGTTCTTAACCCTTACAATAAATATGGATAAAGGGCTCAAATTAGGGGAAAGAAGCACCTGTATAAATTAACAGATTGTGAACATATTTAGTAGGTTTTAATCAAATTTAGAAAAATGATTATTAGGTGGAATCTTATACATTGATTATAGGTGGCAGCATGTAAAAATGTTTACTGAACATAAATGTCTGCTATAAGTCTGAGGTATAAAATTTCTTAAATTGAGAGGCTTCTTCATGAAGTTTTGTTTTATTTTCTAAATATTTAGTTATTGAAGTATAGCTTTCATGATTTTTTCATTTATTCACACACCACTTTATACATTTAAATATTGCTATTTAAATTAGATCACATTTTGCAAATATAAATTGACATGGACTCTTGGGTTCAAGTCAGATTCTCTGGGAATAAAGAAAGAAACCTCATCTCTATTATATATTGATGATCACTATGACTTTTCTGAAATTAATAGTAAACATGAAAATCATGAGGAAAATGAAACTGGTTGCAATTATAGGTAGATACTGTTGCTTACCCATGACTCTTTTTTGAAAGTCATGATTAGCATTTGGTGAAGAAGTGTTCAAGTTTTTAAACTAATCTGTCTCTCCTTGATATAATAAGAATTTAGAAAAACGTTGATGTCAGTGATTTTTCTCCCTAAGTAATTCTGTATCATAAGCCCCGTTTCCTCTGATCTTTTGACTTATGGGAAAATATTTGTTAAATTCAGTCATAAAATACTGCAGTTCATCTTTCTTCACACGGAGGAAATTCCTAGCACAATGAGTGACACATAGGCACACAAAGATTAGTAAATATTAGTTACCATTGTTGTTAAAATCCATCCTACCTTTGGAAATTATACTCATTCTTCATCTTTTCTTAATTGATACTTTATTTTCTCTCATTAGCCAAAATGCTTCTATTAAAAAAAATCCGTAATCTACTGTTTGTTCATCTTTTGTTACAGTTTACATGGGGACTCTTCAAAGTAATGTGTTCACTTGTGTCTTTCTACCTTATATATGACTTTTTAAGATAGACACCTAGTAGAGGAAAGACTGGGTCATATGGCAGATCAATTTTTAATCTTTTGAGACACATCCATGTTCCTTTCCATAACGGCTGAACCAGTTTGCTTTCTCAACAACAGTGTAGGAAGGTTCCCTTTTTTCTATATCCTTGCCAGCCCTTGTGCTTTCCGGTCTTTTTGATGTAGGCTATTCTTACCTGTATGAGGTGGTATCTCATTGTAGTTTTCAATTTTCCTGATAATAAGTGGTGATGGAATTTTTACCTGTTTGTTGTCTATATGTCTTTTTTTGGAGAAGTGCCTGTTTAGTTCTTCTGCCTATATTTTTTGGTTGGGTTCTTTATTTTCTTTTTATTGAGTTGATGAATTCTTTGTAGATCTCAGATATCAGTTCTTTATCTATCTTATATCTGTATCTCATTTGTAATTCACCGAGAATCAATTTTCTAGGTCCCCAGGAATGATAGGATTAGAATATCAAATAATTATCCTTCTTTTTATTCCATAGAACACACATAACAATCTCAATATCACAACAAATGATATGGTTGTTGTAAAATGTGATTTCCAACCCCTTCTTCTTTTTGTTTTTGTGTATATCTTTCTTGGGATATACAAATTACTTGTTTTAAAATCATTTGACATAGTTTCTAAGTAGTTAAGTCTCCACCTTAACTACATTAACTTCACACATTTAACTTCACACATTTAACTTCATTTGTTTCATTTTATTTTTGACTTAGGAATTCTTATTTCAAAATTTAACTTTATAGTTATATAAATTATTTATTTTCCTTCTACCCTGATTGTTCCCTTCCCCTTTAATTAATCATGTTAAAGTTTATGGATTAACCTTTTCATTATTATTATTGTTATTATTTAAAAACTTTTAAATTTGTTTTTAAAGATTTTATTTTTTATTTATACAAGAACTGGGGTACCAGCCAGAGGCGCGGGATGGTAAGAGAGTTCACCAGAGACAGAGCGGGATGCAGAACAGGCAGATGACCGAAAACACTGCTGAGAGGAGCAGGGCGAGATAGGAGAGGTCTGCCACACCATGTGGCTATCTCTCTGACCAGCTGGGAATTGAACCGCGCTGCAGAGACTGCGGAGAGCTTAACAGTGCTGCGCTCAACCCGCTGTGCCGCTGGGGAGGCCCTTCATTATTATATATTTTTAAGATTTATTTTTATTTATTTATGCATTCAAGAACTGGGGTATAGGCCAGAGGTGCAGGGGGTAAGAGGATTCATCAGAGACAGAGTGGGGAGCAGAACAGGCAGACTGGCTGAAATACACTGCTGAGGGGAGCAGCGGGCGACTTAGGAGAGGTCTGCTATGCCGTGTGGGTTGCTCCCTGGCTGGCTGGGGATCAAACTCATGCTGCAGAGGCCGCTGATTGCTTCTTAGTGCAGTGCTTAACCCCTTGCACTACCACGGAGTTCCCTCCCCTGTGTTTAAATAAAAGGTGGCATACCGTAAACAATTCTCCCATTTTATTTTTTTCACTCAGTAAGATATCTCAGAGATTACTTCAGAAGTCCAGAGAACTCTGCTCTGTGAATGTAGCATAATTTTATTTAGCTTGCCATCTTTTGATACAAATTTGGATTATTCCCAGTTTTGCTGTTATAAATAGTCCTGCCATGAATCGCTTTTTTCCCCATGTGTTTTCCTTTCATTTTTTGCTAGTGTATCTTTGAGATGTTTCCAAATGAGATTGATGGATAAAAGAGCACATAAATATGTAATTTTCTGAATATTGACAAAATCCTTTTCATAAAGACTATGCTAATTTGCATTTGTACCACCATAAGAGAATGCCTATTTTCTTGGAACTTCATCTACAAAGCATGTGATGAAACATTTTTTTTTTTTTTACCAATTTAATGGATAAAAAGTTGGATATTGATATAGATTTAGTTTTCAATTCTTTTTATAAGGAAGGCTTGTTTTTAAATATAATTTAGTTACTTTAATTATTTTTGTCAACTGTTTATTTCTCTAGCCCATACTTTATACCATTTTGCTTGATTGGTTTGCCCAGTCATATGTCAGTAACAAACTGCTTTCATATTTATTTTTAAAGATTTATTTTTATTTATTGAGGCACACAATAACTGGGATGTAGGCCAGAGGTGGAAGGGATGAGAGGAGTCACCAGAGACAGAGTTGGGAGCAGAACAGGTGGATCTACTGAAGTACACTCCTGAGGGTAGCAGCGGTGGAGAAAGAATAGGTCTACTGTGTCATGAGGGTAGCTCCCAGGCTAGGGATTGAACTCATGCTGCAGTGGCTGACTATAGCTTGATAACACTGAGATTTTAACCCCTGCACCACCAGGAAGACCCCAAACATTTTAATATTAAAAATTTATTTCTTAATGTCTGGTATAGCGAGTCTTCACAACTCCATCTCCTTTGGCGGGATTTTCCTTGCTTTGTTTTATGTTTGTTGTTCTTTTAATTTTTTAATTTTTTATTTTTTTAAAGATTTATTTATTTATATAAGCATTGGGTACAGTCAGAAGCACGGGAGGGTGAGAGAATTCACCAGAGCCAGAGCGGGGAGCAGAGCAGGCAGAAGGACCGAAGTACACTGCTGAGGGGAGCAGAGCAGGCAGACCGATGAAGTACACTGCTGAGGGGAGCAGCGGGTGGCAGGTGAGGTCTGCGCGTCATGTGGGACCCTTGCCTCGCCGGTGGCCGGTTATCCAACTGGCACTGCAGAGGATGTGGGCAGCTTCGCAATCCAGCACTCAACTGCTGAGCCACTGGAGAGGCCCTGTTTGTTGTTCTTTTTAGTCATCAGAATTGACTTTGACTCCATGGGGGAGAATGGTATTATATAATAAATTAATTTAAAACTGACATCTTTGTAATAAGGAGTCTTTCTAACCAATGCATGTTGTTTTATTTCCAGTTCCAGTCTAATTTCATGACTTTCAAGTATATTTTGTATTATTTTCTTATTTAAGTTTGGGCATTTTAAATGATGTTAAGATTTTAATTCACGAGACATTTCATGAAACTTACTGAATTAAACAAAAATTTTAGAACTTGCTTCAGTGATTTCCATCTTCTCTGTTAGAATTATGTATGTCACTGATAATATCTGCAGATCTCTTGTATTTGTATTTATTTTCTATATCTCATGATATTTTCTTTATCTTATGAGTTTTAATGCATCTGTCTTTCGGAAGGAAAAAACTCTACATCCTGGTCCAGAAAAAGAAGAAAAAGAACAACAAAAAATACCCCAAAACAAAGGCTGACTGGGAATTAGAGTGTGTATGGGAAAGAGAGAGAACTATATAGAAACCTAGGCTGTGGGTGGCATCTACATTTTAAGTACAATATTTATGTGAATGTCTAAGCTTGTAGTCTTTGTATCTCCTAAAAGAATTTTGATAAACAATTTGCCACTGTACATTTTTTAGCTGACATCTAACATTTTTACCACAAATTTAAACTGTTGCAAATGATGTGATTTCCTGTTTATGCTAAGCATTGTCACTTAAAAATGATACCATTACATCATTCTTTTAAATGCAGCCAATGAAACTGAAATAATTTTAAGACCTTAGGTCATCCATTAATAAATATGTAAACAAAATGTTTCATAGCCAATTTTTATATTGTTCCTTTTTCTCTTAAATATGTATTTATTTCTCCTTCCTACACAGAATTACATTGTAATGAGATATACTTTTAAAATTTTAAATTGATCACTGTGTCATGCATCTTGGCAATAATGCATATATAATTTTTAAATTAATTTTTCTGTGACCATAAGACTTTAAAAACTAAGAAAATTTCTAATTATTATAATGTCGAAGTGAGCACATATTGTAATTATTATGGGCATAAATGTTATTGGAAATGTATTTCTTAAGGAGATGGATATGACTTTTTTGTCTTCTTTTTTTTTTAAAGATTTATTTATTTATGCACACATGAACTGGGGTACAGGCCAGAGGTGTGGGAGGTGAGAGGATTCACCAGAGACAGAGTAGGGAACAGAACAGGCAAATCAACTGAAATATACTGCTGAGGGAAGCAATGGGTGAATCAGGAGAGGGCTTCTGTGGCAAGTGGGTTGTTCCTTGGCCGGGCATTGAACTCATGCTGTAGTGGCTGCAGATTTCTTCATAGGTTGCGTCTTAACCCCTGCACCACCAGGGAGGCCCTAACCAAACACATATTAAGGACCAACATTTTTTCAAAACACCAGCATTTATAACTGGATAGCTTTCATGTCCCTTAGCCAAAGATCTAAGAGGTTTTAAAGTAGAGTCAATCTTAAGTGATTAGCATTTGCTAAAGACCTACTACATATTTTTTTAAAAATTTATTTTATTTTTTTTTGAAGAGGCATGTATTATTTATTTGTTTGTTTGTTTTGTTTGTTTGTTTATACATGCACTGGGTACAGTCAGAAGCACTGGAGGGTGAGAGAATTCACCAGAGCCAGAGCAGGGAGCAGAACAGGCAGAAGGACCGAAGTACACTGCTGAGGGGAGCAGCGGGCGGCAGGAGAGGTCTGCGCGCCATGTGGGACCCTCCTCCGGTGGCCAGGGAGCAGCCGGGTATCGAACCGGCGCTGCAGAGGCCGCTGGCAGCTTCGCAACCCAGCACTCAACCGCTGCGCCACTGGGGATGCCCTACTACATATTTTTTAAATAGAAATGACCCATACTGATGTAAGGAAGCTTTGCAAACTTCAGCTAATCTAAAAAAAGCATCAGTAATACATTTTAGAATGAACAATATTAGTTTTAATTGGAAATAGGAATGAAAAATAAGTGCCTAGAATGATGAACAAGAGAATTAAGAGCAGGACTGTATCAGTTATGAAGAGAAACTGAGGGTTCATTCACACAGAGTTGATGATTATGAGAGTCAAGGTCATCTGTGAAGGAACACAACTGAGGGAAAACACAGAAATTTTCCAGTGAGACAAAGACCCACCAGCTAACCACATTTGCTCCAAACATGTAAAAATGTAAAGTAACATATAAATATAACTTAAAAATTTACAGAATAAAGAAGATTGCAGACCAACCCTAGCTATAAATAGGGTAAAAAAAAAAAAAGTACAAAGCAAAAATTTTCTCACAGGTGAGAAAATCTAAAAATTTTATCAATTCTTTCCCAAAATTAACCTATACATTCAAAACAATTGTAATAAAAATCAAAATAAGAGTTTTTCAGGAAAATATATGCTTTTATCAAATTTTATACAAGTACAAAATAACTAAGAAAATTTTGAGGGGCGGGGGTGTTAAAACACAACCTCTGAAACTATCCGCAGCCACTGCAGCACAAGTTTGATCCCCGGCCAGGGAGCTACCCACATGGTGCAGCAGACCTCTCCTGACTTACCCGATGCTCCCCTTAGTAGTGGATTTCAGTCAATCTGCCTGTTCTGTTCCCTACTCTGTCTCTGGTGAATTCTCTCATCCCCCACATTTCTGGCCTGTACCCCAGTTCTTGCATGCATAAAAAAATAAACCTTTTTAAAAAATGTGTTTGGTTATTATGCATCATAAACAGATTAGACTGCCTGAAAAGTTCCCGTCTCTGCATTTCTGTATTAATATTACATTAACATAAATAATGTTCTTAAGACTGTGATTTGTGTGTCCATTCCTCAAACTGATGGCGTTTCCTTTATGCTCTTGTGAAGGCAGCTGTGCCTTCTCTAAGTAGATGAAGCAGCTGCATTTCTCCATAAGTGTTCTGAGCTGTACTGCCAAGAAAAATCTAAATGATTTGAAACACTCTTAGTCCAGAATGTTAAGGAGCATTTTCTAATAATTGAAGGAGGGGCATTAAAATCGAGGCCCACATCTTTTAACTCAAGCTTTTTGTTCTAGCAATACCCTGTCCAAGATGATTACAGTATAATAATGAGGATGAGTATCAACTAACATTAAGGGTGATCTCAAAATGTTTTTCTTCCCTTCCAAGAGAGTGATCATTAGGTCTCTCTTTACTTAATGTCTTGATACTTTTCTTACTGCATCCATGAATGCGCATTTATTTTAATCCCATATAATTCCTTGGTTGATAGTTTTGTTGGTTAGCTTTGACTAAAACAAACACACAAAAATTACTGAGGTTAAAAATATTCTAAGTGAATTATGGTATCTCCATGAATTTTAAAAAATAAGTTTATCTGAAGTAATTATATTTTGCTTTTTCTTAAAATTAAAAGAAATGTCTCTATGCCATTGTAGTTTACAGAAAAGCACATTGGCTTGGGAATGGAAGACCTGGCATGTAGTTCTGGCCTGGCCACTTATTTTTATCTCTGAGCCTCAACATATTAATGTGGAAAATTAGGCTGATGCTTATGGGACCTGATTGAGGAAATACAAATAAATGAGTTTATAAAAGTTTGGAAGCTGAGCAGTCCAGTGGATTTTGCCCCTTATAATTTCAAAACAGGCCTCTAATTGGATTTCTGTCTTTTAAAGTAAATTTGGAAATGGCAGATAATTTCTAAAAAAGAAACCCCTCTTCTGAAATATCTCCAGAGTGAAAGTCAAGAACATGTTCCTAGTTCATTTTTCCTTTTGGCAATGAGGACAGTACTATACTGCATCATATGGTGAGAGTGATATGACTGCAGTTAGCTGCCCATTAATTAGCAAGTTTGTTGCTGGTTTGACTTCTCTTAACTACCCAAACCCTTTCAAAGGGGCCTGAGCTTTGTCAAAGTTGATAACTGTTCCAGATTGTTGATAATGTGAGTATTTCCTTCCTCAAGGACCAGCATCGCTCATTTGTGACTTTTTAGATGTTAACAATAACCTTCCCAAGCAAGATAATATGATCACCATTTAACTGATGTTAAAAATTGAAGCTTGCAAGCAAGCTTTCTCCTTACTTAAAAATAGCATGTATTAAGTGGTAGACTCATGATTAGAACCCAGGATATATGATGCAGAGTTCCATGTGGAAGTTGGTATTAAAAATATTACTTCTGGGCCTCCCCTGGTGGCACAGTGGTTCAGCGCACAGCTGTGAAACTGCGGGTTTGATCCCTGGCCACCGGGGAGGGTCCCACATGGCACACAGACCTCTCCTGGCACCCGCTGCTCCCCTCAGCAGTATATTTCATCGGTCTGTCTGTTCTGTTCCCCGCTCTGTCTCTGGTGAATTCTCTCCCCACCCTGCGCTTCTGATTATACCCAGTGCTTGTATAAACAAAAACAAAACAAAACAAAACAAAATATTACTTCTAAAATCTGGTTCCATGACTTGAACTTTGGGCAATTATTTAACCTTTCTAAGTTGGTTTTCTGATTGAGAAATTTATAGAAAAAAAAATTACAGAACTGGGCCTCCCCTGGTGACGCAGCGGTTGAGCGCTGGGCTGCAAAGCTGCATGCAGCCTCAGCAGCGCCGGTTCGATCTCTGGTCACCGGGCGAGGGTCCCTCATGGTGCGCAGACCTCTCCTGCCGCCGGCTGCTCCCCTCAGCAGTGTATTTCCTCAGTCTGCCTGTTCTGCTCTCCGCTCTTGTTCTGGTGAATTCTCTCACCCTCCTGTGCTTCTGACTGTACCCAGTGCTTGTATAAACAAACAAACAAACAAACAAACAAATAAATAAATAAATCTTAAAAAAAAATTACAGAACTGCATTGACTCAAAATCAAAAATATTATATTTCTGAAATTTTGAAGTTCTAGACATGTCTTTAATTTTTTCTTAAAATTCAATAATGTACTGATTGAAGCAGAATATAATAAATAAATGTTTGCTGATAAAATTTTGTAGATTTTATTTAGAAATGACATTAGATCCATAATCTAGTAAATGAGGCATTTTATAAAAAATTAAATATACATATTAATTTTAAGAAGAAGAAAGCCATATGCAGTGTTTAAACTGGTTAAAAACTCTTGTGCTTTGCTTAAATATATACTTCTATATACACTTACACATTATGGCTTTACAGCTAATCTAGACTTTTTTATATTTATATTTGTTTATATATTTTTTTAAAACCCAGTGATTTGAAATTTTGCCTACTAGGTTGTTTCTTAAATAATCACCTGTTTTTCCATGTTAAGCTGATATAACTATCAGCATGACATAGCTTGTCTTATTAAGCTGACAAAAGCCTTACCAATTTGTTGGTTTCTGCAACTTTAGTATAATTTAAAATACAATTTTTTTTTACGGTTTCTGAAATGGTAGAACTAATTCTTAGAGCACTTATTGTCTTCATGTTCATGAGAATAATATTGTTCTGAAGTTATATTGTCTTTTTCTCAGTCTGGCTTTACGTATTCCATTCTCCACCCGTGAGGATGAAAGCACTAGCTCACAGATAACTGCCTCATTTCCGTTTCTTCCCTAAGTTAATCTGCAAAGTGCTGACTGTAAAGTAGGGGCAGACTGAACAGATTTGGGCAGCTGGGATGGAATTTAGTTTCTGTGACAAAGTAGAATTCTGGCGAAGCCTGTCATTTGGAAGGACATTGTACTTCATTGTGCAAGGGAAAGTGTTTGGTGGGGTTTTTGATTAATTTTTTTTTTGTAGCTTAGATATGATTATTTTGGAATTGAGTCTCTAAGTGAGGTTGTGAGTAATAGCTTGGAATTTGAGTAGCCGGAGACCAAACTTAATGCTTGATTGAAAAAAAAAAATAAGTGATGTCATTGTTCATAAGTAATTTTAAAACTTCCATAACCATTTCCAAATCTAAGTCATTCAGATATTGCAAATGCACTTATTCATTTGAAAATTGGAATGGTAAGGTTGTAATTTTTAAGCTACTTAGAGTAGGAAAATAAAATGAAGTATTTAAAGTCAATTAAAAAATTGTAACATGACAGCCTCTGAACCAAAGATTTTCTTTCATTGGTAAATTTTTAACATTTAAATGGCATATCATGTGCCTTTGGACAAAAACATGTACTGAACTAAAGTGATGTATTTTTACAATTATATTTTAGGATTATAAAACAGAGTCTGTTTTTTCCTGTGTTATCTCCTCCTTCACTTGAATGCATCACTGTGGGTATGTCAGCTCTTTGAAGACACAAAATGGCTGCTGCTTCTTTAATCTCCTGTTTAGGAATATTGCTGATTCATTTTCTCAGGGTTGTAACTTTATCATTATAGTCAAGGGCAAAGGTCTCAGCCAGGCTCTGTCCTTAGCCATGAGCAAGCATTAGAGCCATACCCCTAAGCCTCAGATACTTTTAAATACATAAGGACTCTCTGCTTATATTATTTCATTACCATTTAGATACCTTTAGTTCTCAACATTTAGTGCTTCCTAGTTTCCTTTTCCTTTTTTTTTTTTTTTAAGATTTAGTTTATTTATTTATGCATACAAGAGCTGGGGTATAAGCCAGAGGTGCAGGGAAGGGTGTGTGTGTGAGGATTCACCACAGAGTGGGGAGCCGAACAAGTAGATCTACTGAAATACACTGCTGAGGGGAGCAGCAAGCCAAACAGGAGAGTCTGCTGTGCCATGTGGGTAGCTCCCTGGCCGGGGATGGAATTCTTGCTGCAGTGGCTGCGGATAGCTTCAGTGCTAAGATTTCACCCCTTGTGCAACCAGGGAGGCCCCTCTAGTTTCCTTTTTCAATGTGACACTGAAAGAATTAAGATTATTAATGACTCCATTAAATATTTTGTAGCTTGACATGTAGAACTTATTCATGTTAGTATTTTTACAATTAATGAGCATTATTTTCACTATGGAAATGCAGAAGTGGATTCTTTAACAAATATGAGGACTTGTTGGTACATGTTATGGAAACAGGTTACTAGAAATGTGTTTAATAGAAGGTAATTTGTTATTCTATTAGCAGATGCCATATACAATATAATTAGTGGTGAAATGTTGAATAATAAATTTATATGTAAAAGTGATAACCATATTTCAAACGCATCACTAAAGCTGATTTCTACTAGGTCGTTCATTCCATTTTATTTGTAAAAAGTAAATCATTTTCAAAATACTTATAAGAATTATTTACTGTTAGCTTAGTACTGCATGTAATTTAAATTTTTTAATTTTAAAATTGCAACATTGACTTACAGCATTTTCACATTGTTTCACTGTTTTTTTTTCTAAAGATTTATTTATTTATACAAGAGCTGGGGTACAGGCCAGAGGTGCAGGAGGGTGAGAGGATTCACCAGAGACAGAACAGGGAGCAGAACAGGCAGGTGACCGAAATACACCGCTGAGGGGAGCGGCGGGTGAGACAGATGTCTGCCTCACCATGTGGGTTTCTCTCTGGCCAGCCGGGAATCAAACTCCTGCTGCAGAGGCCATGGACACCTTCACAGAGCTGCGTTCATCCCGCTGCACCATGGGGAAGGCCCCCTGTTTCACTCTTTTATGATGTTATATATCAAAATTAGTAAACCTTGCTTCTGTAGGTGGTCTTTTTTTTTTTTAAATATGATTTCCATAGTACAGATGAGATGAAAAGCTGGAATATTCTTATTTTTGAGGTGAATTCCTGTGTTTAGATATAATTTTATGCAGTTTATCTTTTAGGTTACTGTTATAAATGTAGATTCTGTTTTTGTTTTTGCCCAAATGACCTTAATATTTCAACCTCTTTGTTGGTAGGTACTGTGGCCTCAAGTACATAGAGAAATAAATGTCACATCTAATTCACCTTTATATGACCTTATGATTTTATTTTGAGATTTGAAGAAAACTATGGATCATCTCTTGAGAAAAATGTATATCTTAATAAACAAAAAATTCCATATATAGGCACATTATGAACTCTGAAGAACCCATTTATATGTTGACACTACTTCTGTCTAATTTCAGAAATTAAGTATCCAAATTTAGTATATATTATTTAGCATATTCTATTTCCCCATTTGTGCAGAACAACTTTGCATTCATTCTAAAAATATTTATTGATTATCAACCTTGTGCATATCATAGAATTTAAGAACAAGCTGGGACTAAATTCTTAGGAAAACACAACTTTATACAGTTACTGTAAAACTTTAGAGAAGGACAGATTGTGTGGGCTGGTATGTTTTTGGGCACACTGGGTTGAAAGGAGGCTGTCAAAGATTGAGAAGAAAGATGGAAGAAATAGGTTGTGCTAGCTTGGCTGCAAAGACAAAGTGAAATGACCTCAAACACTTGAACCCCTGTTTCCCTGTAGTTCCTACCAGGATAGATGTGTAGACTTAAGCAATGTTTTCCTAACTTGAGTATTATAATAACTCCTATTAAAAGAAAAAAAAATGTCCTGTCATTGTTGATTTAAATTAAGTTTATTTAACGTAATTTAAAAGCATAAAACTTGGCCTGCACACTTACATACAAGCTTAGTATGCTTAAAACTGTGTATGTAAGCCTATATTTATAACTCATGTGCTGCTGTAAAACCCAAAATTGATTTATATGTCCCATACAAACAAAACAACACAATGATAATAATATGTTGCTACAAATAAATTGCTACTGCCAATAAATGTGGTACTGACCACTAGCTATTACGACATGGGTTCTTTAGAGTTCAGTATACCTATGTTATCAGGGCTCAAATGCATGACTTATGCCTTTTTTAAATTTAAATTCTTTTTCACAAATATTTAAATTCTTGCTACCTGATATCAACCTGGTTCTGAACATAAAATGTGCACAGATTCAAGTTACAAGACAGTTATCCAAATGTTTCAGATGGCATTTGCATTGATTTTTTTAAAAGATAATTGGTGTGGTGCTATAAATCAAAGCAATGATTATCACTAAGGGGGAGATTGCACAAGAAAACTAATGGGTGCAAGAGAAATTCATGGGGTGATAGAAACTTTGTATATCTTAACATGGGTATTATTTCCATGGGTAGACACATTCATCAAATTTCATCAAGTGATGCACTTTTGTTTACTACATATGCATTTTAGCTTAGAAAGAAAAAGTTTATAATTGTAACAAAGACACAAACTTTTAAAAAACTACAAGAGTTCCCATATTCTGAGAATTGCTCCATAGGTTTCAATATAGGACCCGTAATCCAGATGCCTGAACAACATCTAAGGCTATGTAGGGTTTTGACACAACTTCCTGTGGTGTTTCCTGCCCAGGTGGACTGACCTTGACTATGTACCGATAAGCAGTGAAGAAGGTAGCAGTGTGACTTACACCACCAAGTTCCTTGAGCATCTTCATTCGAACTCAGCTTTCTAATTTTCTGATACTCCACTGGCCATTTTCCTTCCACTGTTGTAGCCACACAAGAGGAGGGTAACCTGAACATTGTGGAAAGAAAAACACTTAAGAAAGCAGCAATCAAGATACCATAGCAGACTGATGCCAAAAATCTCTACCAAAAACAAACAATACTTATAGTTTATTAGATGCATTTGTTCTCAAATTCTTTATTTTCATAGGGAACACTTGTGGGGAGAGGTCAAAATTTAAAAACTTCTGGAAAGAGGTCAAAATTAAAGATGACTCTTCTGCCCTTTTTTTTTTTTTTAAAGATTTATTTATTTTTATACAAGAACCAGGGTACAGGCTAGATGCGTGGGAGGGTGAGAGGATTCACCAGAGACAGAGCGGGGAAGAGAACAGGTATACTGACAAAACACACTGCTGAGGGGAGCAGCGGGCGAGACAGGAGAGGTCTGCGTGCCATGTGGGATTCTTGCTGGCCGGTTGGGATCGAACTCACACTGCAGAGGCTGCGGACAGCTTCACAGCGCAGCACTCAACTGCTGACGCCACCAGGGAGGCCCACTTCTGCCCATTTTTTAACTGGGTGTTTTGCTTTGTTTTTGTTCCATTGTGTAAGCTCTTTGTAGATCTTTGCTATCAGTCCGTTATCAGTTGTATGGAGTGCAAATATTTTTTCCCAGTCAGTAGGGTGTCTGAACAAAGGGTCAGAAAAAAGACAAAACCTGTAGGCAAACTATAAGTCTGAGGCATACAGCAGGGGAGGGGAGGGGAGGGAGTGATGTCAAAACAGTGGAGGGACTAGTACAAGGGGCTATGGTGATGGTTCACAGGTGATATGGGTGGTGGGAGATTTATGGGAACTACACTTGAGGGGAGTAATCAAAAAATTGTACAAAAATGAACAAAGCTGTAAGAAAATAAAGAAGTTTAATAATCAAAAAAAGAACATTAAAGATGATCCATGAGTGATTTCTTATTCTTATTTTCTGTCAGCTTTTGAGAAGCATTGAGACCTTATAGTTTCTCATGGGTGCCTTCTCTAAGTCTATTAAAACTTATTTATTTTTTTTGTAAAGCATGCCTGCAGCAGAAGTTTAAAAAATTCAACAATTATTTTACTATTCTATTACATGAACTCTTTTATGTTTTCTGGTTATTATCTACAGGCAAATAAGACTTACCAAATTTAAGTGATAAAAATGTATATGAGTTTTTTTATTTTGAATAACAAATTACATCAGAATTTAGCAGCTTAAAATAATAAATATTGTATTGGTAAGAATATGAAGAAAGGGACTCTTGCACACTATTCGTGGGAATGTACATTGGTATAGCCATTTTGGAAACAGACTGGACTTTCCTCAAAAAATTAAATTTGGAAATACCCTATGATCCAGCAGTCCCACTTCTGAGAGACCAAAGGTATGAAGCCATCAACTTGAAGAATTATGGGCTTCATCGCATTTATTTTCAACATTATTTATAATAGTTAAAATGTGGAAGCACCTTAGTGCCTGTTGATGGAAAATCAGATAATAAAGATATCTATTCCTAAAGGAATAATATTCAGCTATAAGGAAAGACAAAAATAGTCCATTTGCAGCAAAATGAAAGGGACTTGAGATTATGTGAATCAATGTTGGCCAGAAAGATAAAGGTGCATGATTTTACAAATATGGGGAATGTAAAGAAAATAGTTTTTGGAACAAAAGAACAGTTTTCCAAGTTATTGAATGCTCATTGTTTGAGCCAACAACTGTCAGCAGTGGACATGGTTATGAGGAAGCTGTTCCAGAAAAGTGCCCTTCTCTGCTTGTAGTTCACAAATATGGTTGGTTCAACCAGGGCCTAAAAGGAGAAAAACCTGTTTGATATGTCTGTGGCGACAACACAAGTCTGATCCTTTGACCCCTTCTTGAAGACAGGAGATCAGGAGTGAAAAATTGCTGGTCCTCAAAGCTACAGCAACATCATTTCTTGTATTTGAAGCTTTTAAAAAGATCTTGAACAAAGCTTTCTTGATGGTAACAAGCTGAGCCTGGTTGATGTGTGCCTGCTTGTTTGAAACCATTTTTTGCAAAGAGAATGGTCCCTAATGTTTTCTCCACATCTCCTCTATCTGGCAGGAATGAGTAATATCCTATGATTAAGAAATTCCTGGCACCTGGCAGCAAAAAGAATCCACCCCTGATGCCAATGATATAAAAATGATGCACTAAATCTTTATTTGTAAAGCCCATACTTATTTTTATCTGTGAGCTAGTCGGCCTCTGTGGTTTGCTGTGTCCCTTAAGTACTATAATCAATGCCACACTGCTGTGGTCCCATCCTAGAAATAGTTACCTCTTAAGTAGTTCTTACATATTGAGGGCACCTTCTCTACTCACAGTCTTAATTTTGTCATGAGTAATTGGGAGAAAAGGCAGGCCAAAATTTCAGATTAAAACCCTTGATCTAATGAGTTATTTCTGACTTCTCTGATAGTCCATCCTGCTATAGAGGGTTGTAGGAACCTGAGCTTCCTTCTTTTTTTCTTCTGCTTAAGAAGTGAAATAGGTTATTTGGGATAGGAGGAGGATTCCCTGCTGCAGTGGTGTTCACAGTGTGATCCTCAGATCAACAGTGTCAAAGCCACCTCAGAATTTTCTAGAAATGCAATTTTTTTCCTACTCTAACCCAAACCTAGTGCCTCCAAACCCAGAGGTGGCTTCCAGACATCTGTGTTTTAACAAATCTGTCAGGTGACTCTGTTGCAAGTGAAAGATCATGAAGCACTGCCCTAACCAAGAATAAGAGATTCAAAATCATTCCAGTATAGGGATAAAATGATAAAAATTACTGGTAACAAAACTGAACTTAGGCACGGCAACACAAAATCCAAAGGCTCTGGCCCTATTCTCTGAGGTCCTGAGATGTCCAGGGTCTGTCAATGTACACACTGGGAGGGAAAGATGGGAGAAGGGAGGGATTCTTGGTGGGAACATGCACTGAGTTGGAAGAAATTCAGGCACTGTTAGGGTATAAAGGGGAAAAGAAAAATAACAGGGTTGGAAAGTGTAAAAATCGATCTTAAAAATATTTCCAGAAGATGATCCACCTTCCTGTATCTAACGCTGAGGTCTCTAAATAGTGCTTCAATTTTTATGTGATTTTTATTTCATTGCTTTAGTTTCAAAATTGTTCATTACTCAAAATATGATAATAATTACTGTGTTCATTGAAAATTGCTTTGAATATGTTAATGTTTTATTCTACAACCTCTGTAACACATTTTTTATTTTCCTTATTTGTATTTGAGAACACTATTGTTTGACTATTAGGACTGTTAGGAGGGAATCTTTGTGGATTTTGTTAGTAGGGCATGTGAAATTCCTTTCTATCTCTAATGTCTGACTCATGCCTAGAGTGGGGTGGGGTGTTTCCTTTTGCTCCCCTCATGTGCTATGGATAATAACCACATGTGGGTTCTATTTTCATAGGTGTGAAAATATTTGAACTTCACTGCAATTATGCAGGGACATATAACAAATAGTTTTGCAGCATTTTTTTGGGGGGGGGTTTGCAAGGAGGAGGGGAAAAGGGAATGGATTTCCTAACAGCATTTTCAGAATGCATAGGTATTGGAACTAGATCTTGAAAGATTCCAACATGTCAGTGAAAAAATAATCTGGTGAATGTAAAGTTAAAATTTTTAAAAAGTGAACTCTTGATTTTACACCTAGGAACTCAATCCATAGCTAGTAAGTGAAGAATATGTATTCTTAAAATATATGTATAAACGTGTTTATTGTTAAAATAACCCAACATTGTTATTGAGACATCCTTAGTAAAAGAAATTGTGAGCAAGAGGATGAGTTGCCCCAACTCCTGTTTGAACAGGTGGACTGAATCATGAACTGAAGAGCCCTGTCCAAACAATTTGGCCCACTACACGGACCAGGAGGCACCATGCTAGACAAAAAGGGTCAGATCCTGACCAAAGATTATCTCACAGATTGCTGGAGGGAGTAGTCCGAGCGCTGGAGGCGCAGTTCGAGTATAACCCATCTGTGCATGCGGGGTGTAGCCCTACCCAGAACAAGTTAGGATGCTGCGCTCCTCTGCCCCGTATTATGAACCTCGCCTTCCAATATCTCACCCCGTATTGTGGATGCTTTGGTGGTGGTGGGAGAGCTACAAGTGACCACACCGGAGGGAAAAAATCCTGTCCAAAAATTAGCAAGGATATAAATCAGTGGTACTTCATTAAAAAATTTACAAAATCATCAGAAACAGAACAAAAAACCTCACAGAATCCTCCTCCTAACTCCTTTCGAGGGAGGGAGCTGAATTCTCCTTTCCAACTCTGATTCCCACATAGGAGTCTCTAATAAAGGCTTTCCTGGTTCATTTACACCTAGTACCCTCTGGTGAATTCTTCCCTAGAGGGCAAAGGACCCACTCTTGCTTCTGGGCCTGTAAAATGATCACATTGGAGCCTTTCATTTGCTGAGTGTAACTTGTTTGTTCAGAGCACATGCTTCACTAGTATGTGCAACATAGGTGATTTCATTTCTTTTTGATCTTTTCTTTAATTATTTTTTTTTTACCCCCAGAGAAATTGGTTTATATGTGCTAGGTTTAGAAAATAAAAATACTGGGTGCTTAGATAAATTTGAATTCATATAAATGAATGTTATTCTTTTTTTTCCATGTGTGTCCCATATATATGGAACATACACATATTAGAAATATATTCATTTTTTATATGAAATTTGAGTTTAGTAGGGTGTCCTGTATTTGATAATCCTAAATTGGTGGTGACACTGAAACATCTAACCATCATTGGAAATTAGTTGTCAACTAAAAACTAAATAGCTGTTAACTAAAAGATTATTGGAGTAGTTATGACCCTTGTTAAGACTGACTGTGAGCCATGTAAAGTTCTGGGGACCCTAGAGGAAACCCTATCCTATCACTCCTCAAGAAATAACATTAGAATACAGTGAATGAATGATACACTTAGAGGGATAATCTTTTTTTCTTTTAAAGATTTATTTATGTGTACAAAAACTGGGGTGTAGGCCAGAGGTGTGTGTGTGTGGGGGTGAGAGGATTCACCAGAGACAGAGTGAGGAGCAGAATAGGCGGATCTACTGAAATACACTGCTGAGGGGAGTAGCAGATGAGACAGGAGAGGTCTGCTGCGCCATGTGGGTCAGCTCCCTGGGGGGATCTAACTCATGCTGCAGTGGCTGCTGCTAGCACTGAGACTTAACCCCTTGCACCACCATGGAGGCCCCTAGAGGAATAATCTTAAAGACAGTCTGCATTTTTTACAATATAACTTGTGAATCCGTAACATATACACACCTTTTTTTTTTCTCTTTGGTTTTTAAAATTCTAATAAGTAACCATTTATTTTTTTAAAATGTTATGAAATACCTGTAACTCAAATTTTACCATCTTGACTATTTTTAAGTGTACAGCTCTATGGTATTAAGTACAGTCACATTGTTGTGAAACTATTACCACCATCCAGCTCCAGAACTCTCTTCCTATTGCAAAACTGAAACTCTGTACTTATTAAGCAATAACTCTGTGTTCCCTC